>NC_064409.1:44203457-44513623 GCF_023375975.1 Astyanax mexicanus | reverse complement strand
TGTAGGCTCTGAAGGATACACCCGGTGCATCCTTTGTTTCCGAGGAAACGGTTCAGGCCCAGAAGACCCATCAGGCCTTTGAAGACCCATCATCTTATTATGAGAACTCCACTTTTAATGAGTTCTATTCGCAGCCCATCTACTCCACACCTGTTCCTCCACCAGCTGCCACCACCATCACCAGGTTTCCCGACATAAATGAGCAAAAGGTTTTAGCCCAGAATGAGAACTGAAGAACCATCTTCTTATTACGAGAACCCATCCTCTTTTGATGAGTGTTATTCGCGGCCCCTGCCTTACAAACCCATTCCTTCACCTGCTGCCACCAAGCCAAAGGAACATAAGAACTACCTTAAGAAGGCCTACTACAATGGAACAGGCAGGCTCAGACCAGTGATGACTGGCGAGCAGCCAGTGGATACCACCGCTGGCCTGACTGAGACTAGATATTTCAGGAGAGACAAGAGAGCAGACAGCCAGATGTCTTTAGAGACTTCTACAACTGCTCCTACAGCATTTTTCGTAAGTCTAAACAGCGAAGAAATATTCAGCCAAAAGCCTTCTCCAAAAAACGCTTTTAGAAAAAAGGCTCCTGAAGAATATAAGAAGAGAAGAGAGAAAGAGATGTTGGTTCCAGACCTGAGCAGCAGAGAGCCCCAAGACAGATCTAAACAGGGACTCAACCAGGTATTCGAACTGCTGCACTCCAAGGAATGGGAGAGGCTGAGGGACTGAAACTACTGCAAGCTCGGGCGGAACACCAACCTGAGGTTCTACTGTCTGAGCTGCTGGAGGTTTGCAGAGATGTCATAAAGGTGGTAAAGAACTTGTGCTATGTGGTCTCTCGCACCGCCATGACCACCATGGCATACCTCTATACCCACCTGAAGAGCAACATGGACAAGGAGCTTGAGGAAACTGCCGGCGCCCTCTTGCACAAGGCTGGGGAGGTCAGCATCTTCCTACGGGATGAGGTGAAGGTGGCCCTCGGCACCATGGTGGAGAACTGCTCCAAGGACCAGGTTCTGGACGCTCTGACGGCAGGTGGATTCAGCCACAAAAACGCAGCTGTAAAAGCATGCATGGCCCTGCATCTCGAGAAGCTTGCCCAGTCATTAGGGGCTTCCTGTGTGCTGACGGAAAACAAGGAGTTCACCATCAAGTTCCTGAACGCCGTCAGCAAACTGGCCATTGATGCCGCACAGGATGTGAGACGCCATGCCTGGAACACCCTGCGAACTCTGGGGACTGTCTGGACTGTGCCAGGACGGTGGACAAGTTTCTTCCGGTTCGGGACAGAGCAACAATCAAGAAGATTCTCCGGAAATGATCAGTGAAGCCGTCCACCATTTTTTAAAAAATTGCTGCCTCTCCCCCTCTATCCATCTCCCTCTATCTGCTGCCTCTTCCCCTCTTTTTGCTGCCTTACTGACACTGGCCAGGTGACCCCTCTGCCTAATCAAGGCTTTTAGAGGCGTTCCCCCACGTTAGAGCCAGTTCTGACTCGGTACATTTCTCTGGAACAGAGTGTTTCACACCCAACTCACTCTGAACACCAGGGATTACATCTCACCCTGTATATAAAAAAAGATACAAAAAAAAACAAACAAACAAAAAAAAAAGATTGTTCATGTTTTCATTAAGAATAGCCATAAAACCTTCATAGTGCTAGTAGAAAAGTTTGTTAAAGCTTTGAGTTAATGACTTCAAAAAGTTAATTAGTGTCAAATGTTAGCATAACTGGAGCTAGTTTGAGGGTCTGGACAAGAGCTACTTTGGAGGTGTAGACTTTCCGAGGATTGATCAAAAAAAATTTTTTTTTTTTCAAAAAGATTTACACAAAGCAGAAAAGGGTTACAAAGTGATTTCAAAGACTTTAGAAATTCAACAGTCTGGCCACCCAGTAAAATTACTCTTCAAGAGAATGCTCGACTGCCGCCTTTTTCAGTTTGTTAAATTATTAGGAGTTTTAAAAAAGATTTTTATGGAAAGCATACTATTCAGGGCCATTTCTCAATCTGCATTCGTGTGGACTCAGGAAGTGCAATAAGAGCACAACAGAGACTCATCCATAAAGTAAAGAAACAACCCTGAGTGACAGGCAAAGATTTGAATGTGTCATTGGTACATCCATCTGTGTTCATGAGTCTACATATCTAAACCTAAAACTAGCAGGGGTGTATAGCAAGACATCACCGAGAAAGCCTGTGTTTACTAAAAGAACTGAGAGCTGCATGCGTGAACGAGCACACTGACCCTTCACAATGGTACTGGTAAAATGTTTTTGGAATGATGACCATGAGAAAGATTATACCATAAATTCACCATGAAAACTGTAAAGCATGGTGGGCCTGTTTTGCTGCATTAAGGGAAAGATGAATTTGTTTGCTGTAAGTGTGTGTGGGGCTACTGGGAAGATAGCTAGCTAATGTTAGCTAGCTCTCCGCTAACCTAAGTTTTCTCCTCTGTAATGCAGCTAGATCTCTGCTAATGTTAGTTAAATAAGATAAATATGAAAACTCGACACAAGCATTAAAGCAAATCATTATGATTTATTAAGTTTGGTTACAGAACAGACCAGGATTCATAACATCAGGATTAAAACATTCTCCTCTCAGGACAGAACACAGAAATCAACAAGGAAAATTAATAATCCTTTATGACACAAGAAACTGGACGGAAATGTGCGAGCTGTTCAGTAAAAGCACAGAAAAACATTTTTTTAGGAGCTATGCTGTTTCCAGTGTTGAGCACAAGATTCATCAACATAATGCTAATACAGCTAGGGATGCAGATTATGCATGATATCAGGATTCAATCAAAAAAAATATTACTGTTTAAAAAATGAAATGATTGAAGAAGATGCATTAATTTAACACCAGCAAAGTAGAATGTTTACAACATTTCACTACTATTTGCACTACATTTGTAAACCTCTAATTATTATTATTATTATTATTATTATTATTATTATTATTATTAATAATAATAATAATAATAATAATAATAATAATAATAGAACCACCTAACAAATGCTATACAGTATCTCACTGTCATGATAATGCAGGCAGATGCAGTTCCAAGTTATAAAAAATGTACACTTACAGCTATGATTTTAGATATGGATTTCGGTAAGGCACAATCATGCTGTAGTTCTCATAATAGCCTCTTTTCCACTCTACTTTTTTAATCTACATCTCAAAATTATTTAGTTAAAGAGGATGATTCTGCTTACATAATAAAAGTTACATTGTTAAGGCGCCAATTGGGGAATGTATATATAATGCTGAGACCTCCAACTATCATTATATGACAGTTGTTCACATAGTGTTGTTGTTTCAGTATTTAAATCAAGGAACCAGTAACCTGACAGAGCAGCCAAGGCTGTACTGATACAAAAGAAGCATGAAGAAAACAAACTATTTATTTTAAATGTATCCTGTAAGAACTGGACTTATTAGACCTTTTCAAACTGAGTGTTGCGCAATACTGGAAATGAAATAAAACCAGAGCACTTAACAAAAGGCGTGAGTGTGTTCATAAGGCTGATATGGAAGAGCAGCAATGAATGAAAGTCATCAAGTTAAGTGATAACATTCTGCTATATTAAATAAGCTTAAAGGGGACATGAAACATTTCAGTTTGTACAAGTTTTCTAAGGTATTAAATATAATGGCATTTATTTGGGGGGGATTTTTTTATATAAAATGTTTACACACTAAATTATAATATATTTATGTTTGTTACGTTTGAGCTAGGGCGCCGCCATGTTGCCCGTGCAGCACTGGTGACGTCACGAGGTTGGTTGGTTTAAGATCCCAGGCATATAGCTAGAGGAAAAGAGCGTATTGTTTGTCGAGATTATGGATGAAGACGAAGCTGAACTAGGCTAACATGGAGCATTTACTCAGAGATCTTTCCTATATAAACCTGAGCAGAACTTTTTAGATGCTTTTCTGAGAGCGAGGGGTTTGGGGAGTGTTTATTCTCTCTCTCTACGTGGAGCCGTGCAGAACCCTGCAGCGCGTCCACAGCAGGTACTGCCATCCAGTTAACCAGCTATTTTATATACATTTAGCTATTTAACATGCAAAGTCCAGAGTTCATTAAGACTGAATGAAACGAACATGATTTAAGTGGATATTGAAACATCCAGGCGCTGTTTGGTTGATAAACCGTTCAGTTTAGAAGTTAGAATGCTTACTGGGTACTTAGCTTCATCTAGTTAGTGTTAGCTAGTTAGCTAGCGTTGGCTAGCTAGAATAAGATAGCTAGCTAAGTAGCTAACGCTAGCTATGTTATCTTTAAATTATCTAATTTATCTAGATTTTCGGTAACGGTACCTCTCGCTGCTCTGCTGGGTGGGCGTGTTGTTTGGCTGGTGCGGCTCACAGCTGCTGCTCTCATAGTAACATTACCATCAGTCAGACGGTCTGTACATTCCAGCTGATCAGAGGAAAAATAAAAAACGGAGGAAAAAAAGCCTCGGACTGCAGCTTATTTATCCGGCGCTAATGCTCCTGACTCAAACCCCTCTCCTTCACATAGTCCTGGTCTAGAAAGTGCTCGCCACTAACCCCTAGCGTTGCAGCTAACCGGAGGATTCTCACGCTTCAGTGCTGCGAGCCCCCGCTGAAGGTATGAAAGTGAAAGTAAATATTTCTCATTCCTCACCTTATTAAATTTCACTACTCCCAGTATTACTACACACAGGGACAATACAAAAGTGCCCCCCCGCTCTGCATTGAGTTTTGGTTTGGATTTTATTATTTATTGAGGCGCTAAATTACGGTATTCTCATAGATTCTAGTAGTGAGGCGTGCGTGAACCAACCTCGTGACGTCACTTTCAGCGCTGGGACAAGATGGCGCTGCCCTTACTTAAAAAAATGACATTTAGATTGCTTATTATTTTAATTCCGCTTCACTGACAACTGTTAAACTTATAAAATTTGTTAGAGTGAAAATACATCTTGTGAATTAAACTAAATACTTGAAGTGTTTCATGTCCCCTTTAAGGATCATATGATCTGACCTCAGCTGGAACACACAGATATAGAATTGCTATGGACTGAACTGTTTAAAGTTTAATAGATGGCTGCCAAAAACAAACTTCCAAAGGTTTTATCTTGAAAATTATTTATATCGATATGGGAGAGCTGTTTTTTAAACAACCCACTTATATTAAAACCTGAGGTGTGAAAGAGCTGAGAGTAGTGGAGGTCAATACTGTGTGTGTTTGAGTGGTGTAAGTATTGGTGTTACATTCCTTGTGTGTAGAAACAATCCACGCACAGGTTACATCTTGGAGGAGGCGGTCACGGAAGATGCTCCTCCCTGAGTATACACATGCAAGTTCTGGAAAAAATTAAACACAACAAAAAAAACCATTAAAAGAAAAACACTTGCAATTTATAGCCATTATCGACATTTATTTTAATGATCTGTGACTCTGAACATGTACCTTTTTGCTCTCTGCATTGTGTTTGTCAAGCAGTGCCTGAACTCTTGTGCCGTAATTTTCGTGCACTGCCATCAGACGCTGGACCTGCAAAGGGAGAGGGGAAAAAAAAAGTAAGCCCTGTATGGTGAGAACAGTGGTGCTTGGCAGTTTGTGAACCTTTCACATTTTAAGTTGACTTTTGCAGAAATCTACACAATTCTAATCAGATTTGGTTCAACTTCTACAATACTAAACATTTTGGTAACTGTTGATAAGTCCTGCACATCAGTCTTTTAGCTTTTTCTACTGTACAGAACAGTTTAAGCTGTTATTTACATGGGTCTATTCCCATGAAATGCATCCTTCCAATTGTTTTAAAACATTTCTATTGGATTTAGGTCAGGACACCGAATTCGCCATTCCAAAACATAAATTTTTTCTTCTTTAACCATTGCTTGGAATAAGACTTGCTTGGGGTCATTGTCTTGCTGCATGATCAAGGTTCAGCTTACAAACAGATATTCTGACATTTTCTTTAATTTCATGGTCTAATTTAGAACCAGATGCAGGAAAACTGGCAGTCTGAGATTTTCACACTACAATTGATCGCACTTTGTCACCTGTTTAGCAGCCAATGAGCCGCTGGCAGGCGTGTTCATCAGATAGTAGGCAGGCTGTATGCTGGACTGAACTGTGTCATTGAACAAACCAGGATAAACATTTAGGGCTAAAAATAAGGCTAGAGGTTCACAATCTGCCAAAATCTTTTGCATAATTTTAACAAAACATAGCTACATGTTAATTTACTCTACTCTAAACTTTACTCTATGTTCTAGCAAATAAGCAGCATTGCCCTTTTATGTCTGAGCAGACAGTGTCATGTCAAAATAAGATTAACATATAACTAAATAATAATAGCATTATTGTATTTTAGATATGCAAGCTTTTTGTGTGCATTACCAGAGAAGAACTTATTTTGTGTGCTTTGCTATTGGTGAATTCCATCGTGAAGTAAAGGGAACACATTTTAAGTAGGCATCTAAGGTGCAGTTTCAAGGAAATGTGAAAATCTGCTTTTCAATTGAAGTCGCCGCTGTGCTTCACTGTTCATTTACCATTTTTTAACCAATACATTTTTATGATTTTTTTCATGACTTTTCAATGTCTTCATGGTGATTTTTCATGACCATACATCTTTAAAGCATCAGTGCAGACATGGACAATAAAACCAAAAATTAACTAAAAAATTTGTTATTTTAGTAATAATAATAATAAAAAAATGTGTGTCAGATCTTGAGTGCCCCACTGTGTAGAGCTAAATTACTGAACTAAATCTTTTTTGTCGGGTGATAAACAGAAACACAAATTTGTAAATTGCAAATTAACATTAATTTTCCAAAACTTCTATTTTTCCAAAATTTCAATTTTTTCAAAACTTATCCAGGCCTGGAAATTGCTATTTTCAAATATCATTACCTTTTCAGGTTTTCATGACTGTACCGACCCTGATTTACATCAGAGATTAACTTGCTTGCGTCACTAGATTGCTCATGGTCATAACGCTGAATGCCGCTGGGGTGTGCACGGTTACTACAGCTATACAAATATTGAGAGGTTCAGGGAAAATTTTACCATGCGCTTTTGAATGAACAGCTGAGCTCCTTTCAGATGGCCGGCCATGTTCTGGCACAGACGCTCACGCTCCGCATCATTTAGGACCTCAGTGAAGAAGGTGCGCACCTGCAGGAGCCCAGAGGAGTTAAGATATCTTTATGAGTCAGAATACCACACAGAAACTGTCTCTCGCTCAATTGTCTCATGCCTACCTGAGTCACATTGTCATCATCTGCGCTGTTGTAGCGCCCAACATCAGCAGACACCCTGAACTTGGACTCCATGCACTGAGGCTGATTCTTTGGGGCACTGAAGCTGTTGGGGTAATAGTTGGGTGCTCCCCCTGTGGGCAAGCAGATGAATAACGGTCTTACAGAATGGAAGGCCTGAACCACCTTCAATTCTACAGTAACAGTGGATGCACCTGTCTGTGTGATAAAAATAGGTTCTCTTACCTTGGTTGTCAGTCATGCACATGGGTCCGTCTCTTTGATAGTTGGCTACACGGGCACGGTAGGGGCAGTTGACAGGCAGCTGGAGGTAATTTGCTCCAAGTCGGTGGCGATGGGTGTCAGGATATGAGAAGAGACGACCCTGCGCAAAAAAAAAACATCACAGTACACACAGACTTCAACAACAACATAGACAAACACACATCAATATATTACACAGTGCCACCAGTTACCAGTGGCTATTATACCTGCAAAATGTCTACAAGTGTATTATAGTGTATCATCATTGCTATTTTTGGAGCTAGTCAGAGGTCATGGGGAAGTAGCTGGGTGCTCCACCTACTACTTTTGAGCTTGGAATTTAACTGGTCTATTTGAGGTCATGGTCTTGCTGCATGATCCACATTCCTTCAAGATTCAGCTCACAAACAGATTATCTGACATTTTACTTTGATGGTCTAATTAAGAAACAGATGCAGCAAAACCGGCAGCCTGGGATTTTTCTAGGTCAGGGGCCAATCAGGGCTCAGGCTGAATGATGAAGGGCAGTGTGTAATGAAATGCACAGGTGCAGCAAGGTTGAAAACAGAGACTGTTTTTAGTGTATTGAGGCTTTGGAAAAAATCCACACAAAACTGGTGGCACTGAGGATGCAATTTTAGTGCCAGAAGGGCACGGCTTTAGTCAGCAGGGAAGCCAATGTGGTTCTACAATTATAAAGTTTGTTAAGGTAGATGAAGACCTCATTGTTGAGTGTTTTGGAGGTGTCAGTGTCTTCAGTGTCCATGTGTTTTACATGTAATATTACATGTAATAAAATTATATAGAATGCATGGTATATTAATCATTATATAACACTGAATGAATTAATGGTAGCATTTATGCCATGTAGTAAGTGCCACCACAAATTGTGTTATTTGGCTCCCCCTTTAGGTTTTAGTAAGTAACAGCACTCTCATACTCACATACAATTATTTTAGTATGTCTGGGAGGTGTAGCAAAGGTAATAAAATGTTCCAGATGTTGCAACTAAATATCCATTCATTCCTATGAATAGTTAACAATTAATGATAAGTATCAAATGGTACACAAACTTACTTAAAATATAAAAAATATAAAAAAAACATTTTTCCACAATACAGACATATACAAGAAATGTCAATAACTGGTCGTAGATGATACATGAGTATCATTAATTTAGATTTTCTCTGGCCCTTCATAACAGTTCAGTTTATAATTACATGATTACAGCCTATTTAAGGTTTAGGACTTTAAGGACCACAAATGTAATTTTAAACTAGGAATATCAGTGTTTGACTCCGTGTGTTGCTAAGGTGCTGCTCGGTTGTCATCAGTGATTCTGAGATACTCACTCTCATCATATGAAATTCAACAGATAATACAGAAACACGGTCAGTGAGCAGTCAGGGCTCTGTGTGTGTTTGTACCTGCAGCATCTTGTCAGGGCTGGGCTCAATTCCAGGGGGCATGTTGCTGGGATCAAATGCCATCTGCTCCACCTCAGCAAAGTAGTTTACAGGGTTTCTGTTTAGCACCAAGCGACCAACTGGGATCAAGGGGAAGTCTTTGTGGGACCACACCTAAAACAACACAGATTACCAATCCCTGATTAAAACAATCAATATATTTGCATAGCAATACTACTACTACTACCAGCAACAATAATAATAATAATAATACCTACATTACTAATGACCGAGAGAATAGCTTTGTTAATGTAATACACAACCAAATTAACCTTCATTTATAAAGAGCATTATTAATACCAGCCAAATTCAATATGCAACACACTGTTCTGCCTTTTCTTCTAAATTCTTCACTTATTAAATATGATCCAAATGTCAAAAGGAGTTATGCCCTATAAAAGGAAGCTATTATTTGCCTACAAAGAACCCTTTTAAAGGAACTGCGAATGTAAAAATAATTTAAATTGGTAGACAAATATGATTTTAATTAACTTTGTTTTTTTATGGTTTTTAAATAGGGATCACAACCCTATGGCATCACTCAAAACAATTTGCAGCACCTTTGTGTTGTTAAGAGCACAAGTGTATAAGGTTTTTGGAACACTTCTATAAATGCCTTTTGGAAGTTATTAGCAGAAAACAGCTAGTAGAGATTTAAGTACCTTGGTCAGATCAAATGGGTTCCAGGGGAAGTTTTCTGCCTGTTCAAAGGTCATAACCTGAATGTAGAAGGTCCAAGAGGGGAAGTTGCCGTTGGCAATGGCGCTGAACAGGTCACGAATGGCGTAGTCAGGGTCAGTAGAGGCTAGTCGATCTGCCTCCTCCACAGGAAGGTTCTTAATGCCCTGATCAGTCTGTAAGAAACAGAGAAAAGTTTACACACAGAGGCCGACACAGAGGCCGACACAGAGGCCGACACAGAGGCCGACACAGAGGCCGACACAGAGGCCGACACAGAGGCCGACACAGAGGCCGACACAGAGGCCGACACAGAGGCCGACACAGAGGCCGACACAGAGGCCGACACAGAGGCCGACACAGAGGCCGACACAGAGGCCGACACAGAGGCCGACACAGAGGCCGACACAGAGGCCGACACAGAGGCCGACAATTCTACACACACCTTGTAGTGGAACTTGCAGTAGACAGGGTTGCCTTGAGCGTTTATTAGCTTGAAGGTATGGGATCCATATCCATTCATGTGGCGAAATCCATCAGGCAGTCCACGATCACTAAAGAGGAAAGACACCTATAAAAAAATAAAAATAATAAAAACTTAAATAAATGAATTAAATATAAATGTTATTGGGGTTGGACCATATTAGCAGCTCTGCGGCTTGCTAAAAAAACAGAAGCTAAAGAAAAGGTCATGATATTCTAAACAATCCGGTCCATGTTGTCTTTGACTGACAATTCCTGCAGATTTTATCAGGAGTGGCTTCCTGTTGCAAATCTCAACATGAGAAATCTGCAGGAATTGTATAATGCACTCGGCGTGAACATTAATATTAAAAATATCAAAAGAATATCTAAAGATCTAAAATCTAGTGAGTTTGAGAGCAAAAGAAGGTCCTACCTCTTGTATCAGTTTTGTCTACATAATAAAGTGCTCAGTAAGTGTAGATGACCCGGTTGATTTCGTGGCTTTACCTGATGCAGACATTCTGGACGCAGGCTCCAGAAGTCCCACACCATGTCAGCGTCCTTCAGGTGAGTCTGAGGATTCCGCTTCTGAGAGTGGATGAAGGACGGGAACTGGACACATGCACACACAGACAGAGAGACACAAACATTCAGAAAAGGTTCAGAGTGTCTGTGCTATAAGACGACTGGTTTTTGTTCCAGCAATTACAGAAACATACACTATGTCCAAATGCACTCACGCACCTTGTTACACTATACAATAGTTTCTATTGTATAGTGTACTTCTGCCAATAAAACCAGTGCCATCAGAACAGGTGCCAACTGAAGCAGTTAAACACGAACCTATTGGCAATACTTCTAATGCCAGACGTGGGCTAAAGGGGTATAAACCCTTTATGCATTTAAAAGCTGATACTCCATTCCATACTTTTTAGATGAGTTAAGTGATCCTAACATCACTAATGTTCTCACCGCTGACTGTTATTAAATCCTCACAGCAATTTGACAAATCTAGCAGAAAGCCTATTCTGGACAGTGGACACAGCTTCTCCAATCTTCCAATCTTAATTTTTGAAGAAACAACAATGAATGAATGAATGAGGTGTCCTAATACATTTTTATATGTATTGTACACCACAAACATTGTAAGTCGCAAACATCTCTTTCTTACCAGCATGGCATCTCTGATGAAGAAGATGGGTGTGTTGTTGCCAGTCAGGTCCCAGTTGCCATCTTCAGTGTAGAACTTCACTGCAAAACCTCGAGGATCTCTCACTGTATCAGCTGAACCAGCCTCTCCAGCTAAAAACACAGGTTTTATTTTTAGACACATGTAGGTATGAGGTTCTCAATACATCATAGCAAATGTTTTACAAAAGACAGGGGTATTCTTTTATTAGGCTACCCAATTTCTCTGGTCTTTAGTCACAACTTTTTTTTTAGATAATTTGTGGGTTAAGAGTTGTGGGTTCAGGCAGTCCTCTGTCACCTGAACACAATATGCACCCCACCAGATCTTATACAAGCTCATTTTGGCTTCATTTCAGTGGTGCAACTGTCAAGGCACCTGTTGCGCCAGCATTAGTTGGCATATTCTGCTTTTGCACCAATGAACAGTCAATATATACACAGAGTCCAAACTCCTGCAGTGCTGGCATTCAAACACAACGCTCTGCCCAGTAAACAGTTACGCAACACTTTCTTGGTTTATTCCCATCAGGGGATCTCTCTGGAGAGGAGAAAGGAAGCAGGTCTCACCCACAGTAGAGAAGCGCACAGCGATGGGAGTCGTCTTGCCAACATGTTCAAACACCTTGGCCTTGCAGTAACGTGTGACGTCATGGGTCACCTCAAAGTAGCCAAATGCACCTGTGTAAAGGAGAGAGGACTAAATTCAACTGCTACATTTAGCTAGCATTATAAGATAAGTTCATGGGACTAAGACTGTCACTATAATTACTTTAATTGATTTATTGTACTTATAATATAATGCACATGATCTCAATATTGCCCATTATGATTTTCCTAGTAAGTATTTATTTTATTTATAGGATTTTATTAAAATAAGATTTCCTTCATCCTATATTTTCTATTATAGATAATCATTAAATGAGTAACATTAAATGGTCTTAAAAATTGACAATAATATTTCAATAACTCTCAAGACAAGAAAAAAAAAAAAAAAGATTGTGACAGGTCTACGTGGGATGAGCTCCATACATGTATCTTATCTTATCTTAATAACTTCAAATAAGGCATATTATTCAATTTAATTACCCCCAATTCAAAGTACTGCATATAACACAGAAACGCTAACTGTTGAATTTAGAAGGTAGATTACCTTTCATTTATGCTAAACTTTATTTTCTTTCTCTCTCTCTCTCTCTCTCTCTCTCTCTCACACACACACACATACCAGCATTTAATTTTATCCTTTAATTAGTCACATAATATTATTGTAATTAATACATTTTAAGGGATTGAAACCAATAAAACAAATCTAAGTGCTTCAAACACTGATTCTTTCATTTAAATGAAAATACCTATCATCAAAAGCTTAGTCTTAAGGAATCACAATTCTATTATGAGTCATTAGGGTTTTTGTTTTGACATCACTAGTTATATCACATCTGGGCTTTGATTGCACTAGTCTGGAGTATGAGACTAATGCCAAAAATGCCATTTAAATCTTAGCATGTAGCCACAACAGACTGGTTGATCAGCATACGTGTGGGTGTGTGTGTGTTTTAATCATAACAAACCTGCTCCTTTAGCATGCACCACTCTCTCAGGAATGCGCTCCCGGTCAAAGTGAGCCATCTCGTCAGTGAAGACGACATCCTGCACAAGCAGAGGCCCCTGTGGTCCTGCTGTCTGAACATTCAGCTTATCACCGACTGGGACACCTGCTCCTGTAGTCAGAGCATCTGGTCGCTGAGACACGAAACAGTCAAGAGTCAGGGGTATGGAACAGAGAGACCGGCACGAAACAAAGGTGTTGAAACGTATTCAGAAACAAGTAAATTGTAATCAATCAATCAATTGTAAACAACAACAACTCAGCCACGAAATGGTAACTTCATTGTGGCCTTTAGATTAGCTCAAGAACCATGTGATGGAGACATATTCTCTGGATAGATGAATCACACTTCTCTGCCCAGAGTCTTGCAGTTGCAAGAAGAATGGTACTAGTCTGAGGTAGAGGGAATTATGGTGTGGGGTTCTTTTTCTTTATGAGTTGGGCTTGACCACATTGTTCCTGTGAAAGGAACTAAATGCTTCTGCATAGTGCATACCAAGAGGGATTCTGGACAATTTAATGCCCCCAGCTTTGTGGAAACAGTTTGGGGAAGGCCCCTTCCTCTTCTAACATGACTGCACACCAGTGCACAAAGCTAGGTCTATAAAGGTCTATAAAGACAAAGAGTTTGAGATGGAAGAACTCGACTGGACGGCACAGAGGCTTGACCTCCACCCGATAGAACACCTTTGGGTTGAATTAGAGTGGAGACTGTGAGCCAGGCCTTGTCCAATATCACTGAGCTCACACAATCAAGGTCATGTGTGGAAAAGCAAGCGACCGAATACTTTTAGCAATATAGTGTATATAACCTGCCTGATCCCAAAGATTTAGTTTAACAATTGTATTTCCTAAATACAGTTGTGTATACACATTTTCATTTACACACATTTTCACTGATCACTTTGGATAATGTAGGGCAATTCTGCTGTAGATCCATGGTTTCACCTTACTCCCACTAAATTGGTGAAAAAAAAAAAATCAATAGTAGTCTACAAAAAAAAACAGTTTTTTTTATATGAGAAGAACTTCCTTCAGGTTAGCATTGCTCTATTAAGGTCCTGGTCCCCTCAAACATTATTCTAATAATCAGTTCATTAACAGTACTTATAGGATCGGTAGGTAGGGAAACCAGTAAGATGTGTAGAACAGTGTCCAAGGGTGTAAAATAATTCACATTCATTATACTCAGGTACTATTATAGCTATTAGGGTTTAAAATACTTCTGTAGAAGTAAAAAGTAAAAGTACTGCTGTTAAAACTACTTAAAGTATAAAAGTAAAAGTCATAAAAGAAAAAATAATTCCAAGAGGTCTGTAGTGCAGTACACCCCTGCCCAAAACACAAGATTGAGAAATGCTGCTTTTATATAAACTCTAAAGTCTTGATAAACAGTGTGAACTGAAGCAAGCTTTTACAATATAGTTTCAATAAACAGGCTGAGTGATAGCTGGCTCTCATTACAGGTCTTTGCCCCGTTTATTCTCTGATCGTCCTCGACCAGTGCTGATTACATAACCAGGGCATCCAAGGGTCGCGTTAACAATCTACTGCCCTGACAAACAGCAGTGAACACGCACTTCGCTCTGTAGGTGAACTGTAGGTGAACACTGCTGCAGCTGCTGGGCTCTGATGGTCTGACAGTTTGCACCAATCATTCTGCTACTAAAAGCAAACAACAGAAAGTTCTTATAAGAGAGAGAGTTCAAGTTCAGCTGCAGTGCAGGAGACTGAGGGCCAGACTCTAGAGAGAGGGTTTCCCTCGAGGAAAGACAGACAGATCCAGATCACAGAACCAGTTGTTTAACATGTGCAGGGATCTGCGTGTGTGTTTTTATTTTACAAGTTCCACATCTAAAATTAAAATAGCTACATGTAATTATTCATATTGACCCAGCTATCAGCTAAATATACATATTATAGAGACTTTTCTAAGCTATAAATACAAGTAACGAAAAGAATCACTGTGCTAGTTAGACGTGTGAAGCTCGCCCATCTAACAATAATGATCTTATGCTACCTTCAAGTCGTGTCGAAAAATTTCGTATTTACCAGTGGGAAATTCGGATTTTTAGATAAGCCTCGAGTTTCCCAGTTGGTGGCGTGTCAGTACCAATTAAATTAAATTTATTTAATTAGTAAATAAATTCGTATTGTAAACTGCTTAACACTTAAACACCTGCAGGTTGTTATTAACTAATAAAATCACTAGCAATTCATGAAAAAGTCTAGTTTAATTCAGTATTCTAATGCAATAAAATCATCCCTCACCTAATGCGTGTCTTATTCACTTCATTTTCGTGGAGAAGGGCAAAACAAACCACGTTTTATAATAATAGAACAAAAGTGTAAACAAAAGGATTTAGTTTGTCGTCCATTTTCACCCCACAACAAAAAAAAAACACTCGAACGCATGTCAAAATCGAAATGATGACCACCAACCTGTAAATAGTAATCTCCGAGGAGGACCTGAATCCAGCATAAGTAACGTTAACTTTTTTGGGGGAAACCTAGCTACCCCAGCTGGGTTAGCATGTTAGCTAACGTTTTTCACCTTTCAAAGCGACAACTGACAGCTTAGCTTGGCTGGATAGTTGGTGTTAATAGCTAGTTTGTTAGGTTGGCAGTTATCCCTCCGAGAACTAGTTAGTTCTGGTTAAATCATACAGCTAACAGCAGCTAGGGTAACTGTGTGCAGTCTGCTCGACCTTTGCCTCAGATAGCTACCTTTAGCTAAGCTAGTTTAGCTACTCTGCTGTTCCAGTCTGTGCGAAGTTAGCGTTGTAGCTAACAGGCTAACTCTCCTAAACCCGGGAGAAAAACAAACCTGGGAGCCCCTGTTCTCCTTCCACAGCTTCATCTGGTCAGTAGCTTTTCCCCGGTTCTCCGCCATCCTCTCTGCAGTGCTGGTTGTAGGTAACTCAGGTGTGGGAGTGACTGTTACTCCTGTGAGTTATAGATCCGCCGCCGCTGCCTTTCTTACTATACTTCAGCCGGCCACGCCTCCTGTCCCACCCCCGCGCTCCTATTGGTCGGTCAACTGTCTGACCTACTTTCACTAGTGGCAGAAAATTGGAGAAATGCCGTCTCATGCACAAAGTATGGAAGCCCATTCCCGCCACCTAAAAAAAATAAATAATCCAGCAAAATGTTTTTTTATTATTATTAAGTAAACTGCTATCTCAATATTTTGAGATACTAAGTCAATATTTTGAGATACTAAGTCAATATTTTGAGATACTATCTCAATATTTTGAGATACTATCTCAATATTTTGAGATACTAAGTCAATATTTTGAGATACTAAGTCAATATTTTGAGATACTATCTCAATATTTTGAGATACTATCTCAATATTTTGAGATACTAGTAGGCTGTACAGAGACAGAAGCAGGTGAGACAAAGATGCAAAATGGATACCATCATTGAGGACTACTTCAGACGTGGATTCACAAATCATGAAATATTGGAACTTTCACACAATATCAAAATAAGCCTCCGGATCTTGGACGAGGCTGAAGTTAGCTTCTTATTCGCCAGTGTCTTATTCAGATTTCCGTTCCACCTTAAATGCTGGCTGAACATTCATGCGGCCGCCTGTAGATGTCGCATTTTAACAGTAAAAAACAGCATGTAAGCAAAGTGCTGTGAAAACGCTCTGAATAAAGGGGAGAACACAATGCGAGGGACAGAGTTTAACTCTGAGTGAAATATAATGTAAATAAAATTAAATATGAATTAAAACGTTATTGCTCTCACTTTTGGCCTAATTCCCAGGTCATTATCTACAGGTGGCCGCATGTATATTCAGCCAGCATTTAACGTATCTCAAAATAATGACTTAGTATCTCAAAATATTGAGATAGTATCTCAAAATATTGAGATAGTATCTCAAAATATTGACTTAGTATCTCAAAATATTGACTTAGTATCTCAAAATATTGACTTAGTATCTCAAAATATTGAGATAGTATCTCAAAATATTGACTTAGTATCTCAAAATATTGACTTAGTATCTCAAAATATTGACTTAGTATCTCAAAATATTGAGATAGCAATTTACTTAATAATAATAAAAAAAAATGCTGGAGTATTTTTATTTTTTAGGTGGCGGGAATGGGCTTCCATAACAAAGACCTCAAAACTGATGAAAAAAAGATGAATTCCTTCAGTCTCCTTCCTTTTCTTTACCAGTTCATATATCTTTATAGTTCCAAATTACAGATGTAGGTATGTTGTGAATCATGCTGAGTGCATCTACAGTGGCCTGCAAAAGTATAAAAGTATTCATACCCTTTGATTGACAGACATCCTAAGATGCAAAAATGTTTTTCAGGGAGGTACCCCCGGATCTGGACTTGGTTCCCCCCATCTTTTTTACAGTCTCTGATACCAAAGGATAATAGAACTCACTCTTTGCAAAGAACAGGCAAATCAGAAGCCTCTCTGCTCTTCATGAATATGCACACGAGGGGAGTGCCATTCTCTCCCTCTCCCTCTCTTTCACACATGCGATTGGAGAAAAAAGCCTGTGTCACCTGCATGCGCATTTGTGGCTCGTTCTAGATTTAGAGAGATTTTAACTGATTTGCAGGCATCAGAGAGCCAGTATTGATATGCGGTAGACTCCCGCAACTTCCAGGAGACTTATGGATTAAATTTGTGTCACTTTACATACACAAATATTCAAAATATTAATCAAATTAAAAACCGAAAACTCAAAAGTATTTAGCAATTACAGGTCCTTCTCAAAAAATTAACATATTGTGATAAAGTTCATTATTTTCTGTAATGTTCTGATTAACATTAGAAATTCATATATTTTAGATTCATTACACACAACTGAAGTAGTTCAAGCCTTTTATTGTTTTAATATTGATGATTTTGGCAAAAAATAAAGAAAAAACAAAGATCCCTATTTAAAAAAAAAATAGCATATTTCATCCGACCAATAAAAGAAAAGTGTTTTTAATACAACATTCACTCAATACTTGGTCGGGAATCCTTTTGCAGAAATGACTGCTTCAATGCGGCGTGGCATGGAGGCAATCCGCCTGTGGCACTGCTGAGGTGTTATGGAGCCCCAGGATGCTTCGATAGCGGCCTTAAGCTCATCCAGAGTTTTGGGTCTTGCGTCTCTCAACTTTCTCTTCACAAAATCCCACAGATTCTCTATGGGGTTCAGGTCAGGAGAGCTGGCAGGCCAATTGAGCACAGTAATACCATGGTCAGTAAACCATTTACCAGTGGTTTTGGCACTGTTAGCAGGTGCCAGGTTGTGCTGAAAAATGAAATCTTCATCTACATAAAGCTTTTCAGCAGATGGAAGCATGAAGTGCTCCAAAATCTCCTGACTGTCACTGACTGTGGGTACTTGACACTGGACTTCAGGCATTTTGGCATTTCCTTCTTCCCAGTCTTCCTCCAGACTCTGGCACCTTGATTTCCGAATGACATGCAAAATTGAGCAACAGTCCAGTGCTGCTTCTCTGTAGCCCAGGTCAGGCGCTTCTGCCGCTGTTTCTGGTTCAAAAGTGGCTTGACCTGGGGAATGCGGCACCTGTAGCCCATTTCCTGCACACACCTGTGCACGGTGGCTCTGGATGTTTCTACTCCAGACTCAGTCCACTGCTTCCGCAGGTCCCCCAAGGTCTGGAATCGGCCCTTCTCCACAATCTTCCTCAGGGTCCGGTCACCTCTTCTCGTTGTGCAGCGTTTTCTGCCACACTTTTTCCTTCCCACAGAGGTGCCTTGATACAGCACTCTGGGAACAGCCTATTCATTCAGAAATTTCTTTGTGTCTTACCCTCTTGCTTGAGGGTGTAAATGATGGCCTTCTGGACATCAGTCAGGTCAGCAGTCTTACCCATGATTGCGGTTTTGAGTAATGAACCAGGCTGGGAGTGTTTAAAAGTCTCAGAAATCTTTTGCAGGTGTTTAGAGTTAATTCGTTGATTCAGATGATTAGGTTAATAGCTCGTTTAGAGAACCTTTTCAGGATATGCTAATTTTGTGAGATTTGTGAGAATTTTGGGTTTTCATAAGCTGTATGCCAAAATCATCAGTATTAAAACAATAAAAGACCTATATAATAATATATATGAAAGTTAAATTTTTATCATTTCATTATGCAAAAGAATGAACTTTATCACAATATGCAATTTTTTTGAGAAGGACCTGTACAGCTGCAATCCTTACAGGAAAGTTGTTTTTATACTGATTGTAGACTAATTTATAGAGTAAACTACACACAGCTAAATAATTAAGTGACTCCTAAATGCAATTGATCGCACTGGATTTTTTCTGGAAACTTCCAAAAACAAATGCATTATTTGGGCAACACTCTGTATATTGTGCTAGATTGTGGAATTCACAGGGAAATTTCAAATTCTAATCAGTGCAATGGAATATGTGATAACACCTCCATACTGCTTACAGTATGTCACAAATGTGAGTACACTTCTCACATTTTGCAAACATTGTATTATATATATTTTTTCTGGAACCGCTACTGTTAAACCATCTCACATTTTCTATTAAAGTAAGAGTTTAAAGGGTTTAAAGTAGTTTTCAGGTTCTGCTCAGCCTAATACATTTTAAATTATCCAAACTAAAAATAGCGTCTTACTGGTTTTTATACATTAATGCAGACGGAGCCGTACTTAATTTGTTTTAAATCTACTCCTAAAGAATTTCAGAAAAAAGGTACCAATGTGTCACTGAATGGGAAAAATACAATTTTATATTCTACAGTTGTTTTTTTTATTGCTATTTCCAATAGTTTTTTTTAAGAATGCTTTTTTGTGTTATGATAAAAAAATGATTAGGAAAATATTTAATGACAAATATTCATACTGAATATCCAGAAATGTTAGTATTTTTTTTTGGAAGCCTACGTACATGGCATAAGTTGAACTTAATGAATCCCATAAATAAAAGGACTGTTTTTATGTTCCTCAGGTGTTGCATCATAAGACTGACACTGACACTCCTACAGCTTAGTGTCTGTATAATCCTTATGTCCAAGTACGTGAAAATAAATAATTCATACCAAACAAAGTTATTTTCTTTAAAAAGAAATACAAAAATACATTCAAGTCAATAAGTTTATGCAATTGAGAGTAAGTAAGGGAGGAAAATTAATGGAAACAATAATTTGTCTGGTGTATCTAATCCATATCTAATTAGGGAATTCAGTTATGACTAGATGCCTTAGGGTCTGAGACACCTTGATGTTATGAAATCAATAACAAAACAATCTGAATCATTTATTTATTTAAAGAGTTTGAACATCAGAATGCTATATGCATAACACATCATGCATTGTAAAAGTATTATTCTTTTTTGTTTTACTTTTTAACCTCATCAAAGATCACAAACATTAAATGTAGACTCAAGCCTTAAATGAAAATATTGCTTCTCTAGTGGTGAGTTTGGCACAGGATGAAGCTGTGTGTTAGTTATGAAACGACTCTGCACTGAGATACTTTAATACAGGCCAGTAAAGTACAGCCACTTTAAGAAAACATGTACCTGCTTACTTGAGTATTTGTTCTTAGAAAAACCTCAACAGTGGCTCAACAGCCATGTGACAGAATGCTTCTTTTGCTTTTGGGTGTAAATGTGTTAAGTGACGTTCTGTTGAAGGAGGGAATCTTTATTGCCAAACTACCCATTGTAGTCAATAATGAATGGAGGAAAAGACTACCGGTACTTTTCCACCTTGATGTGAGTTGAATGCTACCAAAATTCTGTGTGAATTGAAGTAATCTTAATTAAGTCAAAAACCATGACAAAAAGACATGGTTTATGATTAAATGCAGGAAAACACAAAGATGCATGTAATAAGTAAAAAAGAAAACATTAATTATATCATAATGCTGAGCATTCCACCATTGTTCACACTTTTTGAACTACTGCACTCTCAGGGAGTAAGGAAAAGGAATTGACCATCACACACATACACACACACTAATCTATTGCTATTTACTGAGTATAAAAGCAAACACTGATTAATAATAACAATTATAATAATTAAAACATTAATAATAAATAACCTTCACATGAATAGAAAGTGGCTACAGCAAATTGTAACACAACTGCACAACTGAACAAATGACTACAATGCAGTGTTGACTGGCACTTTCCAGCCTTCTTTTTCTGGTCAGCCACCCTGTTAGAACTGCTACAAATGAATACCAATTAAACCTGAATAAAAGGACCTGGGATTTAAAGCAGAGGCAGGCCGAGTCTCAGTCCTTCTGTTACAGAAACAGATCCGCTCTGTGGCTCTGACTGTACCACTGCTTTAAAAAGACAATGATTTTTTTCCTGAAAAAGACGCTCTCTTGACCTTTTTTGCAAGTCTTTCAGGTTGGGTCACTGAGACATTAGGCACCATTCGGATCAGGTTAGGTCCTCCTCAGCGGGTGCCACATGGAGACGGGTTTTCGCAGCGTCGCCAGCATCTGGTTCCAGTGTGTGATGCCCATGCCACTGGCCTCTGGTCCGATGATCACATGACCATCCTCTGTGTTCTCGGCCACTGTTACTCTCAGAGACAGGTCCTGCACATACAGAGCGCATGCATTACATATGCAGACAATACCAAAAAAATGCACAGTGTGTACACATTTATTATTACTTAATTATACATTTTAAGATGAATAATTCTATTCAGTAAATCTAAAGGTGAGAACGTTAAAATGGTGATGTTTCCAGTTAAATCAGTCCCTTACATGACTGATCACATGACACCTTACAGACCACAGTCACCTGAGTTTTGATTACACCTGTTTCCTTTCGCTATATATATATATATATATATATATATATGATTTCTGCCTTGCGCCTGTATACTCTCTACTTTGTTATCGACCTGGACTTTCTCACCATTCTCGATATGTTTTCTCGCTTTTGTGCCTGTTGTCTGGATTTTACTTCTGATTTTGAATTACTTTTATTTAATAGAGCCCTTTTATTGTTTCTGTGCATGTCTCATCCCTGCCTGGCCCTGATCTGAAACTGTTCTGAGGCAGCTTTATGAATGAATGTAGCAGAAACATTAGCCTTCTGCCTTCCTTTTGAATTTGACAATCAAGTCCTCCCCAAAAAACACCCTAAAACATTCTAGTTGTTTGTTCTTTTCGGCTTCACGATATGCCATTTAAAAGGGTTTTTCCTAGTCTGGCTGGAGTGTCCCTTGAGGGTCAAGTGTATTAATGCAGGGCTAATTGGACGGGGACATTAGAACTATTCTGCTCAGCTGGGATCAAACTATTAGCTGCAACAATCAATCATAACGCATGCTGCTTTTTACTGCCATAGATAAGCAATTTCAAGACAAACAGCAATTTTAAGCACCCACTTCTTCATTTGAAGGGTTTTTTGGGAGGATTAGGATTAATTACTAATGTGGAAATTAGCACATTGTGGTGCAGAATTACCTGGAGCACAATGGCAGGCACAGAGAAAATCATAGCCTCATTGAAGATAGGGTTAGTGTCATCTCTCTTTATGGAGGTTTTCTTCTTGCTGATCTTCCTGCCGTCTTGGAGAAGGTAAACCTTCACAAAGGGATCTGTTAAAACACAGAGTGCGTTAGGCAGAAAAAAGCAGGTCAGGAGAAGGGGGGGGAGAGGGTTTTGTGAGGAAATTGATAGCTCTTTCCTAACTAAGCTGGAAAACAGAAGGAGCTTTGTGTGTCTGTGCTGACCTGCTGTGGTTTTGCCGTTAGTCCAGACCAGGTTCTTTGCTTTAGCCACGACCACAGTGAGGCGCTCCGCAGTGGGCAGGTAACTGAGAGACAACAGAACCTCCCCCACAGCATCCACCGCCTGAACAGAGTAGCCACAGACACAATCAAGTCACGACCATGAAAAGACCATGATACAGAATACCACTGAGAGGCTACTGTGTTGTGGTTAGCAAAACAATTTGCCAAAGCATCTTTCTTAAATAAATGATAGAAGCATAAAAATGATCTTCAGCATAAAATAATTTGTGTGAGGGCACAACAAGTAATTATTATAGATTTATATCATACCCAGGGCTGTCATAAATATAAAACCTTGAGGTCAATTGCCCAGGCCAAGATTACGCCATTACCTCCCAGCCAAGTACAAATTTCACAGTCCTTCTCTGCCTGGCTATGGCCTGGTATCTTTTATTCTAAAGCTTGCCTTTAGTGTCCTATTATGCAATATCAATAAAAGGCTCGTCATTTCTTATCATAATTGCTGAGCATGTTTCACTCATATAATCCTGCTGTAATATCTGGCTGTTTAAATGACTATGGCCTTAGTTTATACACATCTAGTGTTATCTAATCACATCTAGGGTTACCATATTTTGGCAACAACTACTCAACTAAGTAAAGAAAAAAGTGCCGTTATAATAAAACTGGCTTCTATAGGGACTGCCCCATGAAAGGAAGCGCAAGAGTTACCTCTGTTGTTCATCCACCTAAATTATTTGCAGAGTATGTTGGTTTGTTTAACACTTTTAAATGTACTACATGATTTCTTATGTGTCTGGATGTATTAATGTAGGGAAAAAAACACACTGAATAAAAGTGTGTTCAAACTTTTGCCTGGTACTGTATATCCACTTATTTAGCATACAGTATTTTAGCTCTGCCCTTTTAGACTGAAGTCATAAGGACTGTTTGCTTTTTGAATAAGGCACAATATAATGTAGTCAATTAGAACAGAGCTAATTTATATAGACTATAATCTGATTTAAAAAAACTTGGATTCTAAGATTGTATTTCTATGAGATCAAGGCTTGTTTTTGATGAATAAAACCTCAGGAAAAATAATTAAATACAACAAAATGTCAGATATCTTTTAAAGTGTCTAAGCAATTCTTAGTAATAAGTACCTGTATACAGAAAGAATAACATTTTCAGAACCTTATTAATGTCCTGCAGGTAGAGCCAGGCGTTGAATGGTCGGATGGACAGGTCCAAATCGGACAGTTTAAGTTCAGCCACTCCTGCACTGATGTTCCGTTCGTCAAAATCCACCCCGAATGCAGCGAAACGCAGGCTGATATCATCCAAGATCGCTGGATCCAGCGGGACGGAGAAGCGCTCATCAAACAGCACAGTGAAAGCGTTGCTCTGAACCTGTGGAACAGATTGGGACTTTAGAACACACTGAGTAGCTACAGTCATCACACTCACACTCACAAATCTTCACTCACACACATATCTTTTATCTGATGCTCCCACCTTGTGCCTCCTGCACACTAGATCTGAAACACTGCTGCTTAATATTGTGTTACATATGTACTGTATTCTTTTAACTCTAGCTACTGTGTTAATGTATATTATAAGCTAACTGTGCAAATTTCTTGCATTTTTCTAATCTTAAATTTAAACATTTATTTTTCCATGTTGTCACTTGTGCTATGCAGTCTTTGTAATGAATTGTTTTGTGCCATGTTGCACCACGGTCATGGTGGAATGCATTTTTGTTTATTGTGTATGCACTGATGGACTGTTTTGTGATAACATTTTTATTTTACTTTATTTTCCATTAATCAGACAGCTATCCATCACAATATTGCAAGACTGAAATCCTTTCCCTCTTAATCCCAACCAATCCAACTGGACCATCTAGCCCCTTCCCTTTTATACACAAACCGTTCAGGGGTCGGTTTCCCGAAAGCTTCGTAACGCTAAGAACTTTGTTATCTCGTACTTAAGATGTATCGTTAATTAAAGAGTGTTTCTCAAACCCGTGCGTAACTAAAGTACTACGTAAACTCGCTTGCAGATTAACGAGTAACCTGACCCAGTCGTTATTCAGAAATAGCTACTTTCAGGGAACTCTGCTTGCAGTTCAGCACCATAAACACCAGGGACCACCAATTTTGAGGGAGAAAAATTATTACTTCCGTGGTTGAAATATTATATTATATTATATTATATTATAATGCCAACTTTGTCTGTATCTTGTAGTCTATCTGGGCATATTGGAATTGACCAATCAAACCCAAGAATAAATCACTAAAATCCAGATTAGCGATGGTAGGAGTTCTCTATATTAACGCTGCAATGAATACAATCAGTGAATTCCTGCAGATGACGCTCAGGGTTTAAGCAAAGCTGCAAAGTCTCCAAGTCTCTGCATTCTGTAACCAGGTTGTTACTCTGCCATACACCCACCTATACACAAATTCCCACCAGCCAGGGAATTACAGCACAACACAATATATTTCCATGCTATTGGGAAAATGTGCAGGTAATATTTAATAACAGTTAAACTCCTTCAAGATGCTGAGAAAACTATTCCAGGTGACTCTCCCTCATGAAGACACTGAGATCAAAATATCAAGAGTGTGCAGATCTGTCCTCGAAGATAAATGTATAAAGTATACAACATATTCTGGTTGGTTTAAAATTCTTGTTTATAAAATCATGTTTTCCTGTAAATAAATAAATACATAAATGAATAAATAAATGAATAAATATAGACATCAATGTTTGTGGATCGATTGAGCACGCTGTTTCGGGGGGAGTCAACAAAGACATTCTTCAACCTTGTTAGTTAATTTTCACTTTGCAAAGCTCTTTGGGAAACACTCGCAGAACTGGCTCATTCTTTACTCACATCATTCGTTAGTACGTTTGTTCGTTATTCGCTAAGATTGATTATTTTCGGGAAACCAACCCCTGGTCAGTTAATCCAAAAAAAATAAAAATCTTTAAAAGTATCCTCAAGTGCAGTCGCAAAGACCATCAAAAACAATATGATGAAACTGGCTCTCATCAGAACTGCCCTAGAAAGGAGTTACTCCTGCTGCACAGGATAAGTTTATAAAAGTTACCAGCCTAAACATTTCCCAGTGTATTATGTTTTTTTTTAACAATTTCGAGTTTACTACGCGATTCCTTGTGTGTTCCTACATAGTCTGGATGACTTCAGTTATCATATACATCCTATAAACAGTCATCCTATAGATATTATAAAGCAAATACATACACATACATTAATCTGACTCATGTCATGTTTTTCAATCTATCCCCTACATCCTAGCATATTTGCCTCTGTGTCTTAGGACACTTGTATGAAAAAGAATGTATAAAATTGCAAAAAAGGCACATTTGACTGATAATTCACAAAGCATGCCTTAATAGTTGTGCACACCAGCCTAAGCTGCAACATTTCTGTCACAGTTCATTTAACTTCTATTAAAACGCACAAAAACAAATCCCTCAGTGTTTCAGTTCATATTTATCGCATTTTTAATTCCTCCCAGGGGTTCACTATTTTCACTCTGGAATACAACTGCACAAAACACAGACCATTTTCAATATCGACTGTTATATAAGAAACCCTAGGCGTTAAAACATCCAAAAAAACATCACATTTCTCTTTTCAATAAGGGCATGGTTAATGGACTCACTGAAGGTAGCACACTGTTATCCAACAAATTGCAAAATTTATGAGCTAATCAGAAAAGACTGAAAGCAACCCAGCGTGATTGTGCTTTGTGTCAGCAGAGGTAGAATCAGCAGTGCTGCCCTCAGCTCTTTAGAACAGCACTAAGACTAAATGAAGCAGAAGCCAGAGAACCTTCCCCACGACATCACTAACCAGAGTCACGTCTGTAAACACTGACCACCTGCTCAGCCTGAGAGCTGCCAGGAGACATCAGTGGCCAAATCAACTGATGTAACTAAAATAGGGAGGGCAGGATTAATATCCTCTGATACCCTGCCTCCACAAAACCTGCAAACACGATACTTTCACTTATCCATTAAGAATAACCTAAAACCTTACAACTGGTTCCCTAGAGAGTACTTCTATTCTGTATGAAGCTACAGAAACAATTCAAGACCAGCCGTGGCCGTGCAGAATGATTAGGCATTCCAGAGCGGAAGCACTTGGAACAAGGCCAACATCTCCACAGTTCCTCACAAAGCTAGGACATCCCCCACCCAGCAACAATGACCTACATAAGAGAACAGGGTAACTGTATTATTTTTTTAAACACAAAGAAAACTTATACAGAGCAAACAGGGCAAATAAATACTGCAGAATCTTTCTGAGGAAATCATTTTTACTTTTTTTTTCTTTCAAATAATGTGTTTCATAAAGTGAGTTTTCCACTATGCCGATCAAATTTTTGGTTCTTTGAACAGTGGCTTGCTTTTCATTTAGGGCAAAACAGTAATAATACTACTGTTAGTAAACTACAGGGCTACATACTATATAATGTAGGAATACAGTGCACAGTGACCAAACTGAGGACCAGTTCTAACTGCAAGATGATCAGAGTCTGCCCTAAGAGTATAGTGCACATGGTATACGATATGCAAGTGTAATGTGAAGGAAAGTGACGATGCAGATCACAAGAGTGAGTCTTAAAAACTCAACAAACAAGGAACATCTGGGGCAATGAGTAAATAACAGTGAAGAGGATGAAAAGATTGAAAGGGACTAAGCAAGAAACCCTCATGATAATGATGATGTTTTTATTTGAACAATATGCTGTCCCGGATATAACAGTGATAAACAAAATACAGAAAACCAAATTTACTTAGCCAGGTAACTAACTCAAATCTGTCCAACAGGAGCTGACAATCAGTCCTCACCTTTGAGCTTATCTCATCTGGTCAACTGGCTAAGTTCAGAATGCCAGCCCTCGGTTCTGCTCAAACTTCCACTGTTATTTGCAAATAAGAGTGTGAACAGTCATCTTAACAGATTAGAAAAACAAATTCAATTTGCCCGCAGTCTGAATGTAGACTAAAAATTTGTGAAATATCTTTCTAGACTTTCTAGAGTCATGATAACACATGGAAAAACACATGATGGGCAGGGTGATACCGTGAGCTGTAAAAAAATTTATTGACACTGAATTTTGAGGATCAAATCTGTATCTGCACTTCTGCAGCTTCTAACCAGGAACCCTATGTCAGTTTGGAGTTTTTTCAAATGCTGGAACAGGTTCTCATCCATATTTATGCACTAAGAGCAGAGAGGAGGAGAGTGACGGCTCTCTTGCTCCAGGACCGTGCTGGGAAGAAATGCTTATGTCAGCATTCTCTCTCTCTCTCTCTCTCTTTCTCTCTCTCTGCCATACCGCTGCTGCCTGAATGGGAGCCATTTGGACTGCATTATGATCCTCAGCGTGCGGCTCTAATACAGAACCACTGCTGCTGATCATCACTGAGAGAGACATGCGTGACTGATGTTCAGAGACTAAGTCTTGCAGCACTGTGTGGTGCATTACAAGACTATTTCTATAACTGATTAATCTGTCGACAAAATTTAAATTGATCATTTGATCAAATAAGTTTATCTTATTCTGGTATCTCTTACTTTACTATTGCTTTCTGCAAACACGTCACAAACAGAGTCACCTGAGGTATGCAAAAGCAAAAGCACACCTCAGGCGACTCTGCTTGGAAACTGACAGGTTAAATCTCTGAGACAACTTTTTGTATCCTTCCCCTGAACAACTATGTTGCACAATCTTTGTTTTTAGATCATTTGAGAGCTGTTTTGATGAGCCCATGATGCCACTCTTCAGAGGAGATTCAAATAGGAGAACAATTTGCAATTGGCCACCTTAAATACCTTTTCTCATGATTGGATACACCTGGCTATGAAGTTCAAAGCTCAATGAGGTTACCAAACCAATTTTGTGCTTCAGTAAGTCAGTAAAAAGTAGTTAGGAGTATTCAAATCAATAAAATTATAAGGGTGCCCATACTTTTTTGCATCGGTAAAATTTTGGTTTAATGCATATTGCACATTTTCTGTTAGTACAATAAACCTCATTTCAATCCTGAAATATTACTGTGTCCATCAGTTATTAGATATATCAAACTGAAATGGCTGTTAAAAACACCCAAATTTTTAGAACTAAAAATGATTAAGATTAATAGGGGTGCCCAAACTTTTTCATATGACTGTACATGCAGCATTAATAGGCAGCCAACATTCTCAGAGTAAAGTGTCGGATCCCCAGATCTGATACATCAACCAACAGACGCCTGAGCCAGTCAGCATCACAGACCATGGCAGAGAACATTGTGCAATCTCTGGATCTGGCTGCTGAGGTTGAAACAGCATAACACAGGATTTAAACTTGTGTCAGCTCAAGTACTATTTTTAAAGTGAATTTTCACAGTGACTGTTCATTATCACCATGTGTAACTGGGTTTCTGAGTGTGTTATTAGTTAGTGTTTTGGCTCCTCACCCTTGTGACGCCCACGTTGATCTCGTCGGGTAGCAAAGTGATGGTGATGTAGCAACCGGGGAAGTTCTCCTCCTCTTTCTCCAGCAGGTCTTTGCCCTGGTGCAAGGTGATATGCAGCAGGGAGGCATGTGCCTCAAACTCCAGCGTCACCTCCAGCTGGCCCACAGTGAAGTCGTGGCCGAAGGTGTGGGCGATGGATGAGATGGAGCAGAGTGAATCAGTGGAGATCGAGCGGTTCAGGGTGCCTCCACTCTGGTCCAGCTCCCGGCTCATCAACTCCAGCGTCCCCAGCTCCCGGAAACCATCAGGCGTGTCGGCTAGCTGCAGGCTGGGTTTACGACTCGCTGTTGACGCCCTCCGGTGGTTAGAGGCTGCAATGCACTGTGGGAGAAGAGCATGCATCAGTCACCCTCACTCTTATTGAAGATCTAATGTAATCTGCTTTCTACTCTGTTTAGTGCCCTCTCGTTTCTAAAGCTATCAAACTGGATTAGTTTTACCAGAGGAGGTTCTGTAATGCAATTTGTAAGGGATTTTCCAGGCTGATATATTCAGAATAATGGATCTGGGTAATTTCTTTACTCTGTATTTCACCACTGATATCCCCATGATTAAAACATCATACACGGTGCATGCCTGTTATTCTGTTCAAAGTAGAAGCACTATTTCTTAGACTAGGACATCAGGAGCACTATATAAACTGAAACCACAAAAACAACTAGATTATTAAAACCTCATAGGTGTGATCTGGTATGGACTTAGGATGTAGTGAAACATGATACTGAGTAGGAACTTTTGCCAAATGGCCCACCTCCATTCCCCCCAGCATTCTGAAATACAGAGCTTTTAGCTGATGCTCCCAAAAGGCATACGATGTTAGAGATAGGGGCATGGCATTGCTCATGCAAATTAAACTGTATTTTACACCGTTAACATTTTGAAACATAAAATACCAATTATGTGATATATTTTTGAAAAATGAAATATGTGTATTGTTTCATCCATTACTAGCAATGAACACTAAAATGTATGCTCTTTTCTATCTTTATATTTGACGCTCTTATCTAAGGCGCCTTTCATTTAATTAATGTTACAGTTAGGAGAGAGTAGTGCTAGATGCCTTGCCCTACTGGTGTGCTTGCTTAGCAGGTGGACTGAACACTAGTCTGCCACAGGAAAGGTGTTGTTGCTATCTACTATGCTACTTGAGCTACTATGTTTTTTTCAGTGCACTGTGGTCAATATTAAAAAGAAAAGGTTAGAGAGAATGATAGACAGACAGACAGATGGATAAATGCAGGGTTGATAACCACTTGTGTACACTGAGAGCATGTTTATGCACAAAATCACACTACCTTCTGTCTGACTTCCGAGTAGGAGGTTCCATATTTTTCCTGCAGGTAGCGGTAGTCAAAATTGGGGTACGGAGAGGGAGCAGGGAAAGAGCCAGACTTCCATAGCTTCCACAGGTTTAGTCCCACTACAACCAGCAGAATAAGAAACCCCAGCACATACACACCAACCTCCCAGGCAGGCGGATCACGGACCACTGCAACACGCAGACATACACACACACACAAAAAAAAACAACAAGAGTTAGCATGTTTCAAACAGTAGACATTAGTATTTAACTCTCTCTCTCTCTTTCTCACCGCTGATATGGTAGTCAGAGATGTCCCCGTGTACTGAGGACATGGTCCCGCTGCCTGGAGAGGAAAAAAAAGCAGAGAAAAATAAAGATTTAGAGTCAGACAGAGAAGATCATTCTGTTCTGGTGCACAGTAACAGAGACAGAGACGAATACCATCTGAATAAAGAGTTCAGTATCTAAGAAGAAAGCTTTGCCGATTTATTCACATATGAATACCATCCCCACATAAATGTGTGCTAGAAAGATTCAGTCACAGTGTGTTTGTTTTCTAGGGGTCTCTCTCACAGTCTCACAGACTTCCCTGCAGATGAGGGAGAAACACTTAGAATGTATAATGAGATATTAACAAAGAAGGATGGGGAACGAGGGTTGTGTATCTCTGTGTGTGCATACAAAAAGATAGCAAAAGAGAGATATTGTAAGCGAGAGAGAAAACTGTGAAAGAAAAAGGGGAATGAGAGAGAGAGAGAGAGAGAGAGAGAGATGGTATGAGTCACCCCCTCTCTCCTGGCAGGAGAGACAGGAACATTACACTAATGAGAAGAAGAGAGGGAAAGAGGCAAAAGAAGCAGAGGGAGATAAAAAGCCCCTCAGTTCTGAGGAAAGAAGTGTAAAGGCGAGCCTTTAGTCTGATACTGCAGAACAGTGACAACAGCTCAGCCCACACAGCCACTCAGAGCTCACACATGAACACACACACACGCACACAGTCCATCATATAAAATATGAAAACCTCTTGAGCCCAGTCAGTTTGTGTATTTAACTGTCAGTTCTTCACACTGCCACAGCATTTTAATGATGAATGAGAAAAAAATGCTGTCTTGGATCACATATCAAATTCAAGAATATTCTGGGCCCTATTTCAGTGATCTATAGGCATGCATGAACTGTACACTGTGCAGCTTGATTTAGGGTGTGTCAGTGTGTCTCTTTGCTATCATAACGACAGAAAAGGTACACCTTGTGCAGATCAAAATGTGCAAAAGGCATTTACTAATAATGGGTGTGTTTTAGATTTAAGGGCCAAGTGCACTCTGGAGCATGGCTATTACAGGGGTGCAGCTACCTGGATGTGTCCAATGCTTCTCAGCAGAGAAAACTGACCTGCTGGTTCACACTTGTTCATTGTGTTTATTTTTGATTGTTGTTTATTTTTGCACTGACAAGATAGCAATGAACATCTGATCGTTGACTGTTGTCTTGGTTTAATTTACTCACTGTAGCACCTGTGTTTTCTATTGCCAAGATAGCAATACAGCGGAAACCTGAATACACCTCATTTTCACACCACCAGCAGAAGAAGCGGTGGTGTATGTGCATTGGGGATGCTCCTGTAACAACTCACTGACAAGATAGCAATGAACGACTGATGTTTGATGCCAGAAATTCACCTAAACACACCACTCTTCCAGAACACCAAGTAAGATTGAATAAAAATGTAGAAAAACATTTATATTAAGGTAAGTAATGCACATGTCAAAGTGGGGGGGGGGGCATTGTTTTATAGTACCGCATTTCTTGTACATGAATGATCTTAGGAAGAAAATCTCATAACAAAACTTGTCATTTATAAAATATGCTCCAGAAAATCTACAAAAGCCAAGTGATTTTTGAAGTGTTGTGGACAGAAGTAATCAGAAGAGAACTCTCTGGACTAAACATCAGAAAAAACTGTGGATATATCTTAAAGGACCTATGTGGAGAATATAAGGTTTTATGTTTGATTTGCTATAGAGACTGTGATTACTGATGCTAAAAATTACACCGAAAAAATTACTAACCAAAAGTCATAGTAAGAGTACTTTCCCAACATTCAAATGTAGCAAAAGTAGTAAAACATTATAGAGATTTTTTTCCCACTTCAGTACCTCGACAACTTGCAATTACTGAAGGAAACCTTGAATTCTGTTCTGTATCAGAGAACATTTACCAGGGGTTCAATACAAAAAAAGCAAAACTATATACGACTGGCAGAAAATAAATAATATACATATAAAAAATGTGTAATGTTCTGTACTGAGTCAAAGTCCTGAGTGAAAACTTGTGCTGTGGCAATGCCCCGATAACTCTGAATTACAGCAGATCTGCAATTTCTCTACAGTAATGTGAAAAGCTGATATGAAGTGTCTGATGGAGAGAGCACAGAAAATTGCTTAAAACTTCTGACATCATTCTGCACTGACAGACACAATCGCTGACATTCATCATTATAAAAGAGACTCAAGCTCAAGCTGTCATTTCTGGAGGAGACTGTGGAAGCTTTTTATAAATGACTAAATACAAAGCGCTCCTTTTTGAAGTCATGTTCAAAAAATGAATCATCTTCAGTCTGCCGTCAGCTGCTACCTGCTGCAACACTGTGGATTAAATTCTTCTTCTTAATAAGAATAATTTACTCCTTTTTTCCAGACCTGTATTAGTGCATTTGCAAATAGTTAATCTATTTTAAAATGGGAAGAAGCTGCTTGTACCAATTTCCTTCTGATGAATATTGATGCTCTCTATAAAAGTTCTTCCACAGCCTTCATTTAAACACAACAGAAAATCCCTTAATGCTTCTCAAATGTCACATCAAAGAATTTGCTGGCCAAGTCTGAGCCACACAGAGTGGTTTCTTTTTTAAAAAGCAGATTTCTACAGCTGGTTATTTCTAATTAATGCAATGCAACAACAGTAAGCTAATTTAGTATATTCATAATACAAGAGAAGACAAATTAACATATCTGCTTTAGCTATATCATTACGCGCATCTGTCATACATATCACAGAGTAAACAGATATACTGTGGCTCAGTTTCCTAGACATTAAGCTTAGCCCTAGAATATATTTTCCTTTTACTGGAAAATCAGCATTTAAAATGCTTGTCTGGAAAACTGCCCATATATGAACTTCCCCTCTAAACAGTGAATTTAGCTACTATAATGTGCATCCATTGCTGCCAAAGATGACTGATGGAGTACATGTCTTATATAATCTACATGGAAAAGTACTGCCAACAGAATAGGACCACAGTAACAGACTGCAACACTGCGACAATTATACAGCCATATATGAGCAAGGCCAGTAAGCCCAGTGTAGTTGGTGTGATGGAGCTGAAATCCCATTATCTTTGGGTTAAGCTCGAGTGACCCTTGCCGCTGATTTTACCATAAACCCAACAACTCCTCTCATGTATGATCTCATATGAGTCCCATCAGACCTTCAGAACTATTGTCAGAATACCGCCAATGAAGGTTCTGTATTCAACTTGCAAACCCCTTAAAAGTTCTATACATCAGATATGGCAACCTATGACCGAATCCCAACACGTTTGACAAACCACACAATTAACAGAAAACCTAACATGTTAAAGTTAGCAGATACATGCATGCACAACGGCTAATTTGAGCAGACCAGCGCTGATATTTGTTGTCCAAAATGATCAAGCATTTGTTTTGGTTACCTGTGCTTGGTTAAGTGTACTTAACAGTTGATAAGAAATATTGTGCCGTTTTAATCTCGTGGCACATGGACATTGCAGTGGGTAATATTGATCATGACTGGTTAGAATTGCCTGTGTGAACAGACAAATTATTCTGGCAGAAATCACGTCCATACTGGTGCAGGATTCCCCACACACATATCCCACAGCTCAGTGCAGTGTTCTGTATCGTATATGGGACAGGGCAAAAGTCATGAGAAACTATACTGATGCCATTTTCCATTACATTAGCATATCAGTGTACACACACACACACACAGATAGTATTTTCAATCAAGTTTGAGCCATGAGGAATATAGAGGATATATTAACCTTTGATTTGGCTCAGAAGTTGAATAAGCCTATCATAAAACTGTACTTTCACTCATTACTGACCTCCACCCTTACCTGTTGGCATTCTGTGTAAACAACAGCTACAAACATTACAGCATTATCATACCAGCCTGTTTTTATCAACTACAGTTTACGGCTTGTGCCCAAAGTACAGCACTCTGTCTAAGGCAGGACTGAACTTCAGAGGAACAAGGACTGCCATAATTTGCATTAAAATCAGAATAAAGTACTTACTGTTATTGTACTCTAAACTGAATATTAGTTAAAACAGTTCCTTCTGCGTATTTATGCTCATTCTAGTGTTGTTGAGTCATTAGCTCAATATTCCAGGTGATACAATGCAATTATCATCCATGGTCCCCACAGATTTACATTTATGAGTTTTTCTACTCGAACTAATCACAAGCACATACTGTGTAAGCAGGAAATGAGATGGGGGTTTTAACAGAGAATCACAGGGGTCTAATAAATATCTCCCACATACATAATCAGTTGGTTGTTACTCACTCAGAGTTTCCGGGCAATGTCTGCTAAATGAAGCTTTTATCACTAGCAGTGGGTAAACATGTCAATTAACATTATTTTGAAAATCAGCATCGACTTTAAAATGCTTTTAGCCAGTTCTAAATAAATCTTGATGTTCCATTTATTATGTTCTTTTTTATAGTGATTGTTTGCTTGATTGTTTGCTAGAATGAACATAAAACAATATTTTAAGCAGATGCATTGTTTTGTTCTTTGTCTGCTCTCTTTTGGAGGTGGGACTTAAGTCTGCAAGCACTGTGACATTTAAGTATGTAGAAAAAGAGAGCATCAAACACAACAGAGAATGTATTTTAAAAAATATATTTTCTTGCATTAGGTAGGATTACCTAATTATTCAGATATAACATCCTATAACACACGATGCAGTGCAATATATTTTAAAAAGCTGTGCAATTATTACTACCTGATAAATAATCATTCAAAACAGGTAGATAAGAATGTTATGCCTAAACCTTTCAGTAGGATAATTTGGTTAAATTACTTATTCATAATTCACACAATGTCCTGGGGTTGTTTATGTTGCTGAACTGTTTGCATGCTTATGAATGCAGTTCTACATTCTCTAGGAACTCAGGGGAGGTCAATTTTGTGGTGCATCTAAGTTTAGAAGCAGGAATAAATAATTAAAATGTTGCTATGAAATGAGGCACAATAAATGTCATTTACCACATAATACCACAAGCTTGGGGCTTATTTAAGGGAATGTACTGGTAGTCATATGCAGTCAGGCAGGTTAGGCAGAACACTGGGTCTCCAACATTCAGAAATATCTAAGAATGATCTAATATTTGTTCCTAAAGAAAAGTTACCAATAATGATCTACATCAGACTCATGACTGTCAAACTGCAGAATCTTACACCCTGTTCTCAAAAACTAAACAACAGAGTATGCATCTATGGAAAATAGAAGAAATATGCAGCACTCAATAGAATGAAATTGGCAGGTAAAAGTGAACAGACTGCAAAAAAAGGAAATTATAAAATAAGTTAACTATACTGCAAGATAAGTTATTTACACCAAGCAGACTTTTTTTTTTTTTTTACAACATAAGTGACCACGCCATACAAACAGTAACTCTCATAAAATGACAGCTCTGTGGTGGAGACCCTTATCCACCCTCCAACCCAACACAAATGTGATGAATAATGCTTCACTAGATAACCCCCACAACTAAACCCCATTTACCTAAAAAACTAATATAATACATAAAGACACACAAACACAGAATCCCCACAAACATCATAATCCCTTCATTATAACTGTAATCACTATTAAGACAAAGGGTTGTTGCTATGAAGTATATTGTGCTGCTATTCCTTACTAATGATAGATCCCACTGTCATTATAAACTGAATAAATTCCACATAATAAACATTAGTGAATGTCATCTTAGTGAAAACTGTGTATTTAGATTAAAATAAGTACAAACACACAGTTAACCACATATTATTACATTCAGTTCAAAAGTAGAAATTTCTAGTTTTGAGACCATTTTGTAGCTTATCACAGCGGAATGAACACGGCTCACTAGTGTACAGTAGAATCAGACTGAGATCTAAAATGTATCAACGCATGGGCACGGACACTGATGAGTCATGGTTATGTTCTAACCCACGCTGTACAAATATTTCACATGCATGTTTGACCCAGAGTCAAAAAGCCATTACAAACCTTAGATGTGGTTTCTACAGATGCACTGTAAAAACATATGCTTCTGCCTGATTGAAAAAAACAACAACAAAAAAAACAAGGACATACTGGCCCTTTGCAAATAGGAATGAAGTCCCCTAGTATAGGGCAAAACTTTTTTCATGTACTCTATAACTCTATGGCAACACCAAAGACCAAAAATATACTGTATAATACACAAAGAGAAATGTGTATCTTTAGCAGTAATACTATTAAAGAAAATCCACCATTCAGGATTTAGATTTTTTTTTAGCTCCTGTGCTCCCCCTACAGGTGGGGAATATAATTCGTTGCAGTGATAACAAATCGCACATTAAGCCTCTACTCTTTCCTCTTATGGTGGCACAGCATGAATTTTATTAGCTGAATGATACAGAACTGAAAAGAAACAAGTTCATATTATACATTTTAAAGAATTCAGAAATCAATATTTGGTGGAATAGCCCTGGTTTTAATCACAGTTTTCATGCATCTTCGCATGTTCTCCTCCACCAGTCTTACACACTGCTTTTGGATAAATTTACTTTAAACTTCTGGTACAAAACTTCAAGCAGTTCAGCTTGGTTTGATGACTTGTGATCATCCATCTTCCGCTTGATTCTATTCCAGAAGTTTTAAAATTAGGTAAAATCAAAGAATTATTATTTTTAAGTGATCTCTCATTTGTTTACAAAACCGTTTATATATCAGTCTTTGCAGAAATACATAGATAACAGCATTGTGTACTTCTGTATTAGAAACAACAAAACAAAGATCCATGTTTGTCCAATTGGGTCTTTTTTTTTTTTTACAAAAAGATATGTCAGGAAGTTAGACGTTTTTATCTCCTGTTTCTGTGAAAATCTGTGGCTAGATTGATAAATGCATATAAATGCACTTAATGATTCTAAAGCTGTTATTTTAAGGTACATACATTTACATAATGATGCTTTAATTGCACGATTTACAATTTGATCTGTACGATTTACAATTCTACAATATTGCATTAATTTGTCATAGTACTTTATTGTACATATAAACAGTAAGTACCTTTCAATGTAAAATATGCAGATAGGAAGCAACTTCTCATAATGATCATTGCTACTATATTTGTTTACAGTAAAGCCCTTTTTTGACTATAATTTTACATCTGTTTTTTTCACAGGTGCCATATTTGGAACACCTGCAACCTGATGAATAACCCACTAAAATTAAGATTCTTTTGGAGAATTTAAACGGAACTTTATGTAAATCCCTATCACACTTCTGTTAAATCAAACCCTCCTGCTGACAAACGCTGGGTATAAATAGCAGAGGTAGCACTTATAATGAGAACTGTATATGAGTGTTACAAAGCTGGCTGTATGTGTGTGTGTGTGTGTGTGTGTGTGCACCTGAGAGAGTGAGAGAGAGAGAGAGACAGAGCTGTGGCAAAGAGCATGAGAGAGACTGTGGATGGAAGGTGTGAGAGATTGAGAGAATGTATATAAGAGTGTGTGGTAATGAACACTGAAGTTCTGATCAAATCAGAATGATCATATGTCAAAATGATCTGATTACAGTGTCAGCTCTGCAGTGCAACACATTACAGTGTGTGTGTGTATGTGTGTGTGTGTCTGTGTGTGTGTGCGTGTGTGTGTGGGAAGTGTCAATGCTCTTGTGGAGATCACAGGAACACAGATGGAGCCATACACATCTTCAGTTTTGCAGAGAGTGCTGGTAGAATGGCTTTTTAGACAAACTAAACATGCTAGTGCATTTGTGTATTTCTGCATATTAAAACAGAATTATGTACTACTGTGACCTTAAATCAAAAGCCTCAAAGTCATGCTGATGCTCAACCGATTTTTAAATTCTTAATCAGGCTTATATCCAGTCTGGGCACAATGCTAACCACACTAACTCTTGTGAAGCATGCAGAAAAAAACACATATAAGAACTGAAAAACGTCACATAACTTAAATATATATTGAAAATCACTTTTAATGATGGTTCTGTGTCTCTCAGCTTGTCTACAAATGCATGTGCAAAGTGTGTCCTTTAGGGATGTGAATTACACTTCCTGCCTGTATATGAAACCCAGTTCTTGCATAAAGCTGCTTTAAATTAAAACATGAATGTAATGCTTTTTGCACTGCCTAACACAGCTAAGAAAACAGGGAATGCCGTGATTCCCTCATGTCAATAGCAGCTTCAAATGCTGATGAATCTGAAGTTAATGGAGAGCGTAAGATACAGGCTGCCTCTGCTCAGGAAAAATGAAAATGTGTACTTCCCTTTATTGGTCATCCATTCTAAAACAGCAGTGATCAATAATAATGGGCCTGCGCTGAAGCTGTGAGAAAAGCCAGGGAAGCCAATGGGCTTGGGGGGTGTGTGTGGAGGGCTTAGGGCTGTGGGGTGGGGTGTGCACTGTCAGCTCATTCCAGCGAAGGAGCAAAGCTAGTGAACACACACTAATAAATCAACTTTGCTTTTAATCTCCAGAATGAGTCATGATAACATTAACTGCATCGTGGCCAAGTACAAACACTCCATCACCGCACACACACACACGCTGCAGGCTGGCACCATGGTGGCACACCACAAACACCCACACAAGCTATCTCTTTCTGTATCTCTGTTACACACAAAAAAAACACAGTTGTGTTCTGTCTAAATGGAGGGTGGGGGGTGGGACTACTAAAATGCATTAAATATCTGAAGCCATTGTAAAATGCCTACTTACAAACAAACAAAAAACAAACAATTTATGTTTCATGCAATATCAGAAAAAAGGTTGCACACATGATCCATGTGTATATTAGAAACAGGAACCATAAGGAACCATTATTAGATCCTCTTTTACATGTTCTTAAAATATGTAAGTATTTCTCTATTATTTTACTCATGTGAAAATAAATAATGAAATTAAATAAAACTATAAATTCCTGTTAAAAGCTTCTTTATGCATGGGTGTATGAAAAAATATACTTTTAGGGTATGTTTTGGGTCACTATAGTGTTGTAGTTTTTTCACAGGTAGTTTGACATTTGCTAGTATTTTGTGAAATCCATTTCCTCCCCATCTGTGCAATTTTGGCAATGCTATATAGATAATACCATATAGTTGTCATGCTGTTGTTTTAATGATTAGCTTTTATGATTTAATCCACACATAACTCTGCTGATTGTAAGCAAAAAGTTTCCACTTTGACTTTGTGCGTCCACAACACTTGTTTTCAAAACTAATCTGGCGAGAATAACTGAAACGCTGAGATTCGTGACATGGTTACAGGCAAGGTTTCCTTCCTATCACTTATTCATGAAGATTATATTTTTGCAAGCAAGATGGTCATGTGAAGAAGGGTTTTGAGTTGCCAGTCTTAGCAGCATAACAGTAGATGTCTGAGAGTTTCCTAGCCTCCGAGACCTCATTGTGACTTCCACAATTCCCCTGAACAGCCATTACCTATTTTTTTTTACTGTGGAAACCTCAAGAAAAAAACACCTGGCTATCTTCTTATAGCTGACAATTTGCCCTGAAGGACTGATTATAACAATGTTTTGAAAGTCATTTTTTTTACGGATGGAAATTAAATAAAGTTTCTAATTACAGCTGGTGGCATGTCTCAGGCCTGATTAGCTAAACAAAAATTGAGCTTGTTGAACAAAGTTCATTTTTTGTGTTTGGTATCTGGTACCTGAAATCTGGTACTTTTTAAGTATCTGCTCACTTATAGTTCCAAGCATGCAGAGGAGAGATTTAATTGTGTAACTTCGTGTTGACTGGCCAGACTCAAATCTCATTTGAGCTTAAGTTTGCTGTAGAAATTTCTCAATCTTTCAAATTCCCACCTTCACAGTTGAACTGCACAGGTATAAACATGCACGCCAGCGCAGGCCACTCAGGCAGGCTATGCTGTAGGCTCTGCATTGACTAATGCAGAAGTATAAACCAGGCTTAAGGCACTGACAATGATGTTTCTTTGCCATCGGCAGCCAGACTCTGAGAGAAAACAAATGGCCTACTTAGGTGTGTAGATGGTGCCTCCCACTGTGATGTAAGATGGCACAGGCATCTGTTGACTGGGGATCCAGCACTTTCCTCTAAATTGTTGGCTACCTAGTGATCTTGCCTTGGTGGCAGTTTGATTTCACATGTATTGGAGGAGGCATGTGCTTGTCCTCAGCTGCATAGTAATAGAAGTATTGCAAGTAATAGATTGGGCCCAAGAGTCCTAGTGAGTAATTGGATTAGGTAGCTGAGGTAGATGGTGGAGAAAAATTGGTGAAAAAAAAAAACCACAAACAAAGGCAATGTTTGTGATTTTCTCATCCTGAAACTGTGGATTAGCTTGTGATTTTCCTACCAATAAAAGACACACACACACACACTTTCTCTGCCAAGCTCAGAGATGATGCTTAAAGAAGAAAACTTCAGCGGAAGCTCCCACTCGCAGTGAATCACCACCCAGATCAATCACAGATATAAAAATAGCAGCCCAGCCTGTGTGCTTGTTCTACCGTGAGCGGTACAAACAGGGTGGAGTTCACGCTTCTCACAGGTACCGCCTGGGTATGACTGTGTACTGCTACCCATGTTCACGACACAGCCTTCAATTGGAATCTACGGGGCTAAAAGTAGTATGTGGTTGTGTGTAGGTGTCAAATAATAAGCACTTTGGCTAAAGACCCCCTCCACCCCGCCACCAGCAGCACCACCACAAACAATAATCACGCACTGGACAGGGAGCAGAGGGGCTGCAGGATGGTGGTGACCATGACAACCTTGCGAGCAGTGGTGTGACTCTATCATCAAGGGAGAAATGGGTTATTAAAAACTGTGCAGCAGTGCAAATATCCCCTTCAACACATCCTAACACAGAGACCAAGGCCAGATATCAACACAGCAGGTATAACTCAGCCTGGTGGAACTGAGCGGCCATATGGACGCATCCCAAAGCGAGATATCACTGTGTGACTGTTCTCGTAGCTTCTCTGTGTCTACGGGTGAAATCAAAGCACCATATGTTGTGAAACTATATAAATTAGATATGGATTCTGCAGGTTCTATTTAGAGGGTACCATAAAGACCCTGATAACAGGTAATAACAGGTTAAAAGGCTTTATATTTGGACAAAAGTATTGTGAAAAGTGCTCAGTCTATGTTTAATCTGAACTAAAAAAAGAATTTAAAAAGAATTTATACTGCTTCTGTTAAAGTGACTAATTTGATGACTCGACTACTCAATTTTGAAGCACTGCTGTGAGAATTTGATTGAATTCAGTGACTAGAGTCTTAGTGAGGTCAAGATGCAAGATGATCACCACCCCACCTCATTCTCAACTCACCAGCTCATCCCAAAAGTACTGGATGGAGCCCCACCATTCCAGAGAACACAGTTCCACTGCTCCACAGCTCTATGCTGGGGGGCTTTATACATTTCTAGTTAGAACCGGGCATTAGGCATGGTGTTACTACATTCAACTGAAGAAGAGGTATAAACCAGCCTTAAGGCACTGACAATACAGCCCAAGGATCACACTGTTCTTCACCATCAGCAGCCAGAGCCTGAGAGAGCACAATAGACCACTGAAGTGGGTAGATACCACTTTCTCCCCACATCCTATTGTCATGCTAGATGGCACAGTCTTCTGTTGATGGGGTCAACAGAACTGTTAATGGGATCCAGCACTTTTCTCTAAGCATGTTTCTCTAAGCATAGTGACTACAGGCAACTTAAAGTAACAGAATGTCATCATTAAAAGGGGGACCCACAAACATATGGACACATAGGGTCTGTTTTGCAGACATGGATTCTAGTCTAGTCTAATGTTGGACTACATAATGTACATTTTGAATTAAGATTTTCTATTGAAAGGAAAATATTTTCTGCTAGGCTTAATCCCGTCCTGGAAACTGACACACCGTTTAGTACAGAGTATGGAGTAGTATAGTACAGGGTGTCAGAGCCTCTGCAGGACAGGGCAGTCCTGCACTGACCAGTCAAGTGTGGAATCATAGCCTATATTACAACAGGTAAAAGGCTTGATCATATAAGTGCATTCATATAGATAAGGAAGCTGGATTCATGCTAAATGCATGCAAATGACCAGGTAATGATTTATTTATTTTTTAAGAATGTCCCAGAACATCAGCAGGAACAGACAGGCCTCCCCTTACCAGTGAAGTGAGGATAATTCTATTTGCAAATATTGTGCTTATTTGTCTATAAGTTGGGGAAATGCAGGCTGTACTGAATCTAGGGAGCTGAAATCATATTCAGGTGCCAGTAGGGCATTCAGATGCAGCAGGATGGCCGGAGCTGAGCTTCTGAGTAGCCTGTATCTGCGGGTAGGACCGTGAAGCTGTGCTCACACAAGCTCTGCTTCAGCCCCTCACACTTTACAGAGTGAGCTACAGGAGCTACATGAGGAGGAGGAGGAGAAGGAGGAGAGGAGAGCAGGGAAAGAGAGGGAAGAGGAGAGGAAAGGAAAGGACAGTAGGGAATAAGAGGAGGAGATAAGAGCAGAAAAGGAGAGCAGGGAAGGAGAGAAGGAGGAAAGAAGATCAGGGAATGAGAGGAGGAGGAGAGGAGTGCAGGTAAGGAGAGAAGGAGAGCAGTGATGGAGAGGAGCAGATCAGGAATGGAGAGGAAAAGAGAGCAGGAAATCAGAGGAGGAGAGGAGAGCAGAGGGAGGAAAGGAGGACAGGAGGAAAGGAGAGGAGGAGAAAAGAAAGAGGAAAGGAGATCAGGGGAGGAGAGCAGGAAAGGAAAGGAGAGGAGGAGATGGCGGGCTGCTCTTACCTTGGAGGAGTTTCTGTTTGGTGCAACGAAGGGGGAAAGTCCGCTCTCCCTCCTGCAGCCCTCACGCGCCTCTCTCCATCAACACGCGGACCTCAGCCTCACGAGGACATGGTGGACGCTGCTGCCGCTCTGCTGGTTTGTCCGGTCTGTTTCTGTACGAGCCGAACTGAAGACCCCGCTCTTCTACCGCATCTACGAGCTGAGAGAGAGAGAGAGAGAGAGAGAGAGAGAGAGAGAGAGAGAGAGAGAGAGAGAGAGAGAGAATGCAGGAGTCCCACCCCTGCAATGCAACTTCTAGCGCTCCACCACACACAGCTCCTCTCTCTCTCTCTCTCTCTCTCTCTTTCTCTCTCAGTCCTCAGTGTTCTTCAGGGACGGTGTGCTCTACATTTTGATGTTATCAATATTTATCTGAAGTCTGAATTTACAGTAAAATTATCGTTTCTTATCGCACAGAATGAGGCTGTTCACCGTCTACAGGTCAGCTAGTAAACAGAGCGGACTTTGTGTGTTTATTGGTACATTAATGTAGACTATCGCTCTCTTCTTCTGTTGTTTTACTGAGGGCAGTTGTTACTGTAACCGACCCCTCTGGCCCCGCCCCTGACACCAGCATGGTCACGCCCCCTTCCGACGAATTTCTGTCATTAGCAGCTCCATGTAGCTAAATAGCAATTTTACCTTCCATCAGTGGCTTCCCTAACCTTTAGTTAAATTAGCTTCTATTCAACTTAAGTGACAATTAAACAAATTGTCCCTGTCATGCTAAATCTTTCATTTGTGTTTTTTTTTTTGTTGAATCTGTTTTCTTCACATCACAATGTTATGATGAGTAGACCAATAGAAATACTCCCAAAATCTTTTTACATGAACTGTTTTATGCTTGAGCACCTGCCCGTTTAGTTCTTAGTGCCTTTACCCCCAAAATGCCCTGTTTAATATACCACCAGCACCTCCCCCTGTTCTCACCTGAAATAACCGCCAGCAGATTTAAAGGGTGCCTTTAAATAGACTTTGTAAAAAATTAACTTTGTTTTTTTATTATATTCAGGTTTTTAAATTTGGTGTGAACGGTGAAAAATAACATTATTTTTTTATTAACATTATTTACCAGCTTTCAAACACAACACAGAAAAATAAGTACAGTGCAGAGCTATGTTGCTAACTAGCTAACTTACATCCACTGCCTTCCAATGAAGAGGAGCTGCGTCTGTGGTTGAAGGAGCAACATTTAACCCATCCGCCCAAACGTACAGACGTCTGCTCTTAGTGTTCTGTGAAGGGAACTGGTTGCTCCTGTCAGTCTGTGGGAGATAACATTAGCTTTACAGCTTCAGAACCAAGAACCACTTTCTCTCGGTGTTGGTTTATCTTCTTTAAATTGGTAAGAGCAGATATATGGGCGTTTGTTTGAATGTATTAAATTCAGCTGGGTCAGCTACTCCTTTTCTGTGGAAGGAAGGTGGTGGATATAAGTTAAATGGGACTCCTCAAGACCATAAATATTTCTGTTGTTTTTTTAAACACTGATATTCAAGGAATATTCTACTCTTATTTGAATTGCTTTTATATACAGTGAAGAAAATAATTGTGATTACATGATTTTTGTTTCTTGTTTTTGCCCCTGAAAAAGACATGAAAAATATATAATCTTAAGGATAGGTTAACAGTGACAGATGCAGGATTTTGATTAACAGTTGTATTAGCTCTTACTATTGCACCAACAGTTTCTCCTTTTCACCCAGCACCTTACTTATGGTTTTGTAGCCCATTTCAGCTTCTTTCCCATTTCTTTATCTAATACAATATGATTTTCTGGATTTTATTTTTGATATACCATCTCTCACAAATTATAGACTGTTCATATTGTGGCGTGGAAGAGGAAGGAGAACTCGTGAGACTCATTGCAAGTACTCAACAGCTCTTTATTAACAGGCTTGCCACTCACTTATAGCCTTTAACAAGGTGAGGAGAGCAAAACCCAACTACCTACTCAGCACAAACAGCCCTGAGGCCACCAACCCAGCTATCCAGCACAGAGATGGTAGGTCCCCTTAACCCACCCAAAACATACCCCCATAATGCCCCGCTGGCCCCGGATTACCATGACCCGCCCCCACAGGCACACTACAAGCTGGCACACACACACACAGACGCCACAATATCTTTTTCAGTGGGCAGACGTACAAAATCAGCAAGGGATCAAATAATTATTTCCTTCACTGTACTGATTATAACTGTGGGTGTAACCTATATGAAAACACTGCTGCACCGAAAGATTTAACACAAAGTAAGCAAACATGGTCTCCTCTTTGAAATCATGCAGAAGGTGGATACATTTTTATAAGATAATCTTACAGCTGCTCAGCCACTCCACAGTATTATATTCCAACACCCAAACAGACCAGTGCTTGCGACTAGTCATGACATAATTCTCTGGACCAAATAGAAGCACTGCCAGCATTGCTATGATACAGCCTGCTGTGGCATGGGGTATAAGCGACTTGAGCAGTGTGGAAAAATATGCAATTATAAACACTGTCAAAGGCTGTGTATTTTTTTTTTTCGTTAGAGCAGTGGTTTCCAATCCCTTTAACAATAACTTTTAAATGTGCTGTACAGTAAATGTGTTTTCCAGCTCCCAACACACCTGATTCAACTAATCAGATCTGAGTATCCCAAATGCATCTCAGTGCCACCACCCCCTACCCCCCACCTGGCCGCCAGTTTACGCTGGTCCTCCAGCATGCCAATGTTTAAAACACATAATCTGTGTTTGTGTGATAGTGAACATATGCTGTTTTATGCTTTTTTTGTTGCAGGGAATCCCTAATTGGTCAAATGAGCTGCACAGTGAACATTCTCTTTCTCTTTACCAGTTAAGATATTCTAATCACTAGGCTATGTAGGCCCAGTTCATTAATGAATCTTACTGGGAAAAAAATGTGTTAGAGAAGGACAACCAAACATGTCCAGGGTAAGAGGAATAAATCTGGCACTGATTCCAGGCCATAAAAATGAGAATTAGTTATAAAAGAAAATGTGTGCAGTTAAAAACCATATTATGAAGTCAAGATTGAACCTAAATAAAAAGAAAAAATTGTGGACATACTTTTAATAGTTAGTTTAAATTTGTATTTGCACATTTGCATTTGAGTGATGCAATGTGCAGTTACATTTTATACTGATGCAATTTTTTGCTTGAGGTGAAAAAAGTTTTAAATCAACCCCAAATCTAAAAGTTTTACTTTAACATCACAATTAAAACTACAATTTAACTAATGCCATCCACAGCAGAAACATGATAAACCTGCGTGGATTGGAACATGTTTTAGAGCGTATTTATGCCTCAGTGTCTTCCATTTTTGATAAGAAATATTTATTCAGAATTGAGCCCCTTTCCAACTGTGGGGAGAAATGCATTTGTATGTTTTTGAATTGGCTTAAATAAAGAAAAGCACATAAAAAACTGAGTTGGAGAAACATTTGATTTGTTTGTTTTTTGCTGTAAGAAGGTCAGGGAGAAAAGTAAAAAAAAAAAAAAAACCCACACAGCAAAATATACTGTACATCCCTCAACACTATTTCACATACTCATTTTCCATACTGCCCACTTCTGATTCCATTCAGTAAATCAACTCGAGGCAGGTTTCCTCAGTGAAAATTTATTTTACAGGTTGAGAACAGCGTGGTGAAGTGGGAACTGAAACATTTTAAGAACAAATGACTAGTGTTAGGTAGTAGAAAAGAGCATAACAATAAATACAGACAGGACAGAATATTCCAAAAGAAAGCCTCTGTGACTCCAAACCATTCTGTACAAGCTCCTATTAAAAAGCATAATAAAAAAACGTTCTGTTTATTAGAGAGAAAAAAAGGAAAAGTTTTTATAAAAACTCTTGATCCTGACATCACATGGAAGACTGATTCATTCTAAGATACATGTTAGAAACGTGAAACCATAAAATAGGAGTAAAATATTTACACAAGTCCTCAAAAACACATTTTTTTGCAGGTGGTTTACATTCAAATTAATTCTCTTAAACACTCTTCCCTTCATCTGGAGTTAAGTTAATGCTGAGAGGAGACGACCGCCACCAAAGTGTCCCAGTTCCATCCTCAGGACCTGCACTTAGCGTGTGATCGTGGAGTTCAGAACTCTAGCTTTGCTGTTGGATTGTGAGGCCTGAGAGAGCTCTCGCTGAAAGAAAAAAAAAAAAAAGAATTAATATTACAAACATTCTGCCAGTGAAAGTTAACTGATGCAGAAACTATGGCTTGATGCAGATATCTGATACATTTTATAAAACATTTACAGATCCAAAACTGCAATCAATACAATAAAATAAATAAAAAGCAGCAGCTCAGTTTTACATTCTGGAGCTCAATAAAGTTGATTAAACAGCTTTGAAATATCAATTTATTGTTGTCAGCTGGTATTGAAGTCAATAGACCGCTAAAGTTGTGGGTCATTCAAATACATAATGATATAAAATGTGTCTTTTCTGTGTACACTGCTCTCGTGAATTTCACTGAATAGTCTGAATTACGAGGTCGGCATCAGTCAAATTTTGTTATGCTAATGCACGGCAGAGAGCCAACTGTACCAGCCGCCCCCATCCTTTTCCTGCAACGCAATAACTGCAGAGGTGATGTACAATGCTGAGATGTAGAGTTTCACTTCCTTATTCTAACATTAGAATAACATTAGTACTGTCTCTCCAAAGATTGATCACAACACTGCACTTGCTTCAATAGATCCAAAGATGAATATGAACAATTTATAGCCACAACCTTTACTAAACTTTGCTTTTATAGTATTATATTCTATTAGTATCAAGCCACAATGAATGCACTCTAACCACATCTCCCTTCCAGCAGTGCTTGATTGTCAGGGAGCATAGCAAAATTACCACACAAAACAAATAATGAATGAAGTCCATTAAACCTTTTTAAATTGTGATCTCATGATGTTAAACCAGACGTTCAAAATACAGATACATAGAGAAATGTTTTACTGTCTCAATGTCATACTGAGAAAGTTTAATAGATTTATTCATTACTCATTTTGTCTGGTATTTTTCCTACGGAAAAATCAAAGATAAATTTAGTAAAGTATGTGGTTTTACTTTACTGCAGACTTGCCCTCTATGCCAGGTTGGTTACCTTTAAATGATATCCATTTTTTAAGCTGTAGCTGTTGGGGGAGGCACTGTGTATCATTAGCAAGATAAGTGGCACTGAGTGCTTCACAGCAGAGGAAAGCATGGATGGCTGGTTTTGGCTTATGCAAAAAAAATGGTAGGCTTGGTCATTCTAGTGTTAAGGCTCTAAAACTATTTTAGCTGCAATTATATACAAAAATCTTCTTCATAATCAAACACTAATTCTGTTCACTCAGTGGTGTGAGATGCAGCACCCTAAAACAATTTGGTTACTATTTCAACTACTATGAGACCACTAATACAGAACTACCACCACCAAATACATTCACTCATTAGTTGTTCATTTCTTTCTAGCAGAGTAGGAGAGAGTGTAGTTTGTGTAGGATAAGTTTAGATCCAGCCAAATAGAAGGAGTTAGCATAGAAAGCAATCTCACATACACACACATGCATCACACAGCTGTCACATCACTTAGTTGTGTGAACATGTGGTCAGAAGTCAGGAAACAGTGTCTGTGTGTTGTCATTAGGTAGAGTATTTTATTAAATAAATTAATTAAAGGGGAAAGGCGGGTAGGTACATAGGCAGTTAAATAAATAAAAGAGGGCGGAGATCTTAACAGGGCATACGGTCACTGTCGGAACAAAACTTCATACCTCCCTAAAGATACTTTGGCAGGAGAGGCACAAAACTTTTAACTTGAAAAATGTCAGTGTAGAAAAGTTATTTTGAGGCATTCCTGATCCTCCATTAATAATGAATCTTTCACAAAATGTGAAGTACAGCATGTTATTTTGTGAAGAATTCAATCATTTGTGAGATACGAGGTTTTGTTCCAAAAGTGATGATATGCTTTAACTCATACAAACCTGGAGATGGTTGTGGACTCAATGTTGACACAATCCCTCTATAAACAGAATTTACAATTAGACAGCTGAGAGCACATCTGAAATAGCATCTAGCTATACATGGGCACTAAACTCAAATATTAATAAATACATAAATAAATTACACACAGACACTACAATTAAGATCATCAGCCTAAATGTAGCACTGAGAGTAATAAACGTTTTAATCATTTAATATTACACAGGAGCCAGATATCTAATCTGGTTTAGAAGATTAACCCTGTGTTCACACAGGAATATGGCAACCATTCATTTCCTATGGCAGAGCGCGATTTGTTGCTGCGACACACGAGAAGCGACAAAGCGGCCGAGCGACAAACGACAGAGTTAAAATTTTCTAAACTTTATGCAAATGCATTATTATGGGGTAAAGCAACATTTTAACCCTATCGGCTACTAGCATTTTTTTTTTTTGACCCATCACATATAAGGCAGCCCATGGTCCTCAAGCTTCTGTTCTCGAAACTTTTGGTTCCTTTTGCGTTTTAGTTCTAACATCAAAAAGAAAACATTGACAAGAAACTAATCACTGTCATTTCTCTGTTTTTCATTGCCAAAAGTATAGCAAACTCTGGAAACATAACTACAGAAAAAAAGTGGCCAAGCAATTTCTCATATTTACATCCCATTTTCCAAAAAAAAAAAAATTAAACTCATCTGGACTTCTCTGTGTTCCTAGTAGACATGCAGCCTAAATCCAGTCAAGCACAGTCTGGTAAGGTATGATCACAGGCCCAGACATCAGACAATTTCTTTATGGTATCAATCCAAAAGCCACACTACATATATTGTTTTATAAGTTCTGATTTATTTTATTTTTCTGTATGGTTTGCTTTCACTTCAATTGACTGGACCGAGTGCTGCTGAGACCCAGCTGGTGATGGTGATGAGAGTAACAGCTAAAGTTCAGAGAGGGTTATTTACCGCAAACTCAGAGTAGGAGCTGGCGACTGAGTTGATGGAGTAGTTGCTCCTGTGTGGGCTGGAGGTCATGGTGCGCAGGGCTCCACTAAGCTGAGACAGGTTCTCCTTATTCCTTTCCAGACCACGTGGGGTTCGGCCACGTGCCGGTGTTCGCAACCCTGTGCCAACCTGAGACGATAAAACAAATAAATAAAACAGAATAAAGAAACAAAATTAAAGAAAGAAATCCACTTTGTAAATCTGACCTCTGGGTTTACAGGAACAATTATGTTTTCTTGTGTTTAAGCTTTTATTTAATACTTGAGTTGATGTTAATGTTGGTAATCCTAATGGGAAACTGGAAATGATAACTTTACTTATTTTACTAGCCTCAGGTTGTTTGTATTGGGTACAGAGCAAGTTACATTTCCTTTAAATCAAGAACAAGGGCATCAGTTTTAGGTGTGGAGATGATATTTAACTGAGCATAATGTTCAAAAATAACATATCAGGATCCTAGATGTTATTAAAACACAGATTCAGACTTTATCAGGAAATAATGTATAAGATATGCAAATAGCACACCCTAATACGTAATTTTAACCTTTTAATAAAAAAAAAAAAACACACACACAACTCCTTAGGGCTGATAAAATTGTACACATCTAAATTGACATAGAGCTGTAGCTGATTTTACCAACTTGAAAACCTCTGGAATATAATCAAGAGAAAGACAGATGATCACAAGCCATCAAACCAAACTGAACTGCTTGATTTTTTGCACCTGGAGTAGGGAGAATTTGGGAGAAATTTACCTATAAATGGCAAAATCAGAGAAACTGATTCAGAAACTGAAGTGGTCTTTTAATTTTATCTGGGGCTGAAAAAAAAAGGTCTGTCTCACCTTGCTGGCTGAGAGGGGAGGTCTCATGGATGGAGAGTAACAAATGGAGCGTAGGGTGGTATTACAAGAGGCGCTAGAGATACTGGAGGTGGTATTCATCTAAAAGAGAGTGTGTAACATTTAGTGTTGCAACAAGAACATAACCATTTCTCTGCCGTTCACTAGACATAAAATTCAAAATAAACCCACACTCATACAAACAGTGTGCATTACCTTGCGTGATTTCCCTGGTGTGGGTGTTCCTGCTAACCTCCTCTTGGTGGGGGTTCGGAGGGATGTTCCGTACAGCATATCCTCTTCAGTTTGCTTGCTCTTCTTCATTTGCTGGAAACACAGATACATACCATGGAAAACTAATGCCAAACATGCTCTTTATAATACTTTTAGGAAAGCCACTGCTAGGCCTGTCACAATAATTGTTAACGAGTCACTGACCTATAGCTCGATATATGGACATAACCTCAATAAGTTTTGATGTTCTCATACATTTTTTATATAACATTTTGATATTCTAATTTCAATGTTTACTTAACCTAAATAATTAAAGAAAAATATTGTAAAACATTTTTTTTTTTAAATGGTGTGATTGCATTGTTATGTTTTATTATCATTGCACACATCAATGGCTAAAAAGGGTCTTAAAATGTTTACTGGAATAATTTTGTTGGACAATAAACTTTACTAACATGACAAGTCCAGCATATATAGGGATGAACTCTGCATTAGACTTCTGTGCTGTGTCTGCTGGTAATGCCATAATTGCCCTGACACTTTTTACTGACTCTTTCCTTCTTCATTTAATTAGAACCTAATTATCCTTATGATAATGATAATTATTTCAAACTGCTCTTTTACTTCTGGCTATTTCTCTCATTCAATTGTTATTACAATTAAAATAATTATTTCAAATAGACCTCACGCCACAGAGTTTCTCTGTCTCTCCATGCAGTAATGATAATGATTATTAATTCATGATCAGTAATTACCCTCTCCAGCTTTTCTCTCTCCTTCTCCAGGTGGTGCAGGTTCCACTGCTCCTCGACATACTGCATAAAGTGCTGCCCATTGACCAGGAACTGTGTACCCTGCTCCGCCTCCCACTGCTCAATCTGGGTCTTCAGACTCTTCTCCAGCTAAGCAATGACAAAAGCCAAACCCATTTATTTAGAAATCAATTATCAATGTGGAAATGTTGCAAAAGCACTTACACCTAAATGAAAGTAGCAACATGCTGACCTTGGGCAGACTTTTTTGCAGATCTGCTCTCTGCTTCTCCTCCCGCAGCAGGTTGCCTCCCCTGTTGTTAAATCGAGATGGATCTGTGGCCTTTTTCTGAAGGCAGAGAAAAAAAAAGGAGAACAGTTCACGTAACTGACCTATAGTAACCACAGTTAATGTCTCATGTCTCACACTGGACTGCTATGGTAAACAAAAAAATAAATAAATAAAATTGAAATAGGATCACAGACTGTACATTCAAAGCAATACTTAAAAAGCAACATCTCACCTCCAGTGTCTGGTAGAGGGTCCAATTGTTCTGCCAGTTAGTGACGCCATCATACAGCTCTCTGTGATGTTCATAATGCTGTTTCAACCTCTGCTCTTCTTCCTCGTGCATAGCAAGCAACTCCTCACTGAAATCATCTATAACAAAAAATATATAAAATACAATTACTGGAGCTGTCAAAAACTATTAGAGATAAATGAGTCTCTAAGTAAGCAAATGCATTACTACAATGTACTATTCCATTTCCACACATGGGGTGTAAGAAAACATACATACATATATAAACAACCAATAAAGGTGAGGAAATCTTCAATTCTTAGATGCATCTCGATTCGGATGCCAATTTCTGAACCAATTTACAAAGTCGACAAAAAGTGTTTTTTTTTTTTTTTTTTACATTAGCCATAACTAAAAAAAAATATTGATGACGGGACCTGCTCTACGTGTGAGGCAACTCAAACTTCAGGGTTTCCGAGAATTAATACTGAGACCAAAGAGCAGAGATTTAGATGTTTCGAGTGTAAGTGGCAGAGGACTCAACTTCCACTCTAACTTAACTGCTTTTAATAATACTATTTAAGCTGCTATTTCACTCTTTTCTTCAATGTAAATTTTCTAAACTATATTTTAATTAATTTCAGTCATATAATGATTTTTATTGTTGTCTTTGTGGCATTTTTATTATCATTATTATTATTATTATTACTACAAGGGAAATTATACAAATTTACTTGCACTTAAATGTCAGGTAGATCACTCTGGAAAGCAATTCCTGTGTATATATATAAAGCATTATGAAGCCTAATAAAATGTGTAACTTTCTATCATATACTTTGCATATTACTTTATTCATATGCAGATCAACCACAACATTAAAACTAGCTCTGAATATACATTACACTGTTAAACAACAACATTATTATAACTTTCTTTTTTTCGGCTTTTGCTGTAGCTGGATTTACCCTATATATTACCCTAACAACATTATATCTTTTTTTATTAAATTGAAATAACTGATGCTTTTTCTATTTACTTGAAAAGCTTAAAGCTTAAAAGCTTAAAGAGCCTATTAAATAGCGAGATTTATTATGGATCATTACAGATATTTCATAGTAAAAGTACCAAGCGGTCATGCATCTTTTCTGTACAGGATTTCTGTTTCCTTCTTCAACAATAATTGTTTTATAACTGCATTGCAGACCTCTATATCATATTCTCCAGTTGTGTTGGACATAAATGAAATGTGCTGTGTGTAATGCCCAATTGTTAGTTAGCAGAAAACATTGTATTCTGTGTTTAGATCTGTGTATAATAATTATTCTTTTGCACATTTATGTAATACCAGGACAGGTTAATAAATTTAAACATAAAAAAGCTCATGTTATTTTCAGCATGACAGCACGCTGCACTGCAACCCCTGAATAGTATTGCAAATTTTTTGTCAATACAGAGCCCTAACACATTTAAGGCTTTAGTATGGTGAATATAAGCTCACTAAACCTACTCTAGCAACCGAGACTAAAACGTAACCCTATCCTTTGTAACTAAAGAAAACCTATCTTTATATGAGAGTTTGCCTCACCATTATATATACATTTAGAATTATAAGAGCATGGCAACAAACTTCAAATGAATAAAACTACATTTGCAATAGACTCATACTCAAGGCTTACAATAACACATTCTAACTGTGCATAAACCCCATGGCACATATTTCAACCAAGGTCAGATCCTCATGACATGTGGCAGGACAACTGACAGCATGACAACCATGCTGAATCGTTTTATTTTGCTTCTCTACTGATTCAAAGCACTGGTAAAGCAGTGACAGCTGTCTTACCGCTATAATATGGAACGAAAGCTTGTCTCTGCTCTAGGCTGTAGAAGCACTTCTCCCAGAGGAGTGCTATTTCTGCTCTGATTGTTTCAATCACGCTCTGCATGTTCTTCATCTTCAGCTCCTTCAGACGCTCCAGCTCTGCATGCAGCTGGAGAAGGAGAGAACAGAAGTAACAAAAAAAAAATATATAGCATAAGTATAGAGAGAATTAAAAAAGTGCAGTGATTATAATCTTTACATTAGAAGCACTTAATAAATACACAATGACTGCAGGTCTATACGAATCCCAAGAGTTCAGTAGAAACGATCATTATACTATTATGTGTCAGTTTAAATCAAGCTGCTTCCCAGTACAAACAAAGCTCATGCTAAAATGCACATCAGTATGTTCAAATTATGGAAACAGATCAGAAAATGGTTCAGTAAAGACTGTTTCTCTGACAAAAGCAGGACATTTTTTCTTAATACCCTTGTTTAAAAAACAAACAAACAAAAAAAACATTAAATCAGGAGGGGTCAGTATTCCTTTGTCTAAATATTATATATAATGATGGATCAGCAAAGACTCAGTCATGTTTACTGTGGATATTTAAATGGTAGAAATAAGAGAGTTTTCTAATACCTTTGTCTGTATCAATATAAAACCAATACGTCTACTGAATGAATGTTTACAACTGATTAAAACAACTGTTGTAGCTTTTATATGCAGCTCTGGAAAAAATAAGAGACCACTTAAAACTGATGAGTTTTTTTTTTATTTTACCAAATTGAAAACTCCCGAATATACTTGAGAGGAAGATGGATTATCACAAGCCATCAAACCAAGCTGAACTGCTTGAATTTTTGTACCAGGAGTGGCATAAAAATTATCCAAAAGCAGTGTGTAAGACAGGTGGAGGAGAACATGCCAACATGCATAACAACTGCAATTAAAAACCATGGTTATTCCATCAAAAATTGATTTCTGAACTCCTAATTTTTTTCTGAACTCTTAACTCTTTATGATTATGAACTTGTTTTCTTAGCATTATTCCTCCATTTCTCATTTTCTGCAAATAAATGCTCTAAATGACAATATTTTTATTTGGAATTTTGGAGAAATGTCTGTAGTTTATAGAATAAAACAACAATGTTCATTTTACTCAAACATATAGCAAATCAGAGAAACTGATTCAGAAACTGAAGTGGTCTCTTAAATTGGCCAGAGCTGTATATTAAGGCATTGCAATGTGTTTCACAGAATCCCAACATAGCAGAAACAAAATTTAATAAAAAAAGGTTTTGTGATGGATGTGTGTTTTTCACTCACAGCCTCCATGTTCTTCTTTTTGCTGCTCTTCATGTGTTCAGCAATAGAGTCCCTCTCATCCTGAGGGATCTGCAGCCTCTCCCACAGCTCTCCAATACGGTCACGGTAGGATACACACAGCGCCTCGTTCTCTGCTTTTCGATTCTCCAACTGAAACCCAAACACACAACTCAGCATGATGCAGTGTAGTCTCACTTTTACTAAAGCCTGTCCATATGCTGGGGGAAAAAGTTAAAAACATAATTTATTTCACACACAGCATTAAACAACACACTCTGTTTGATCCAAACAGCACTGAAACTAGAAGCCAGGAAGCAAAGAATAACTAATGACAAAAGTAGAGTGCTGAAGAGATGTGTCTGACACACAGCTTAATCTATTTGATGAAAAGGTGAGAATGATTCATTCAATGAAATGAAAAGCAATCGGCAGGGGAGAGTGCTGTATTTGGTAGAGAGGATTACATCATGTGACCAAAAGAAAGTGAAAGATGTGAAGGGGGGGCAGAAAACAGACTGCAGTCATAATATAGTATTGTAGAGAGTCAAATTATAATAACAAAGCTAAAAAGCTAACCTTTAGAGCAGTAAACAATATAATTAGAACCATTAAAAGGACAAACTATAGGAATAAGTTATCTGTTCATTGCCACTTCACATGTGATGAGCTGCCTAAAGACTGATTCCACAAGTCTGAATTTATAGCCTGTAACTGAATCGGTCAACAAATCTTTATAAACATATGCAAATATTCTTTGAAACATTTTGGAAGGTTGTGGAAAGGTTACTCTGAGCCAAGTAGTAAAACTCTGCTGCACCCTGATATTAAATGTTAACATTTATCAAAGGTCTCATTTCATGTTTTTCATTAGTTTTCCGGTGGTCTTGTATGATAAAATGCCCTGTGAGCCATTTTTTTGTGCTCCTGTTTCAGGCTGTTTTAGTTTGACAGAGGACCGGGTGGCGAAGAATGACAGGATTTCCCTCCACGGCTTGACAAGGTGGGCGAGACCATGTATCCTAATTGACAGGTGGACATCAGTCCTGGGGCTTTTTTCTGATTTACTTGTCTTTCTGTCTATTTTCTTTTATTGGTTAATGCAGGCAATATGGTAGAAGTTTCACAAGCAGCATACTTATGTAACTCAGAGTGACATTGTATTTCAATAAGAGCAAATACTAAATGCTTTCTAGCAGAATATTACCATTTTGGGTAATGATAAATGAAGAAACATTAACACCCTGTTACACTAAATAAAATGCAATTTTATGAGGGTTAATTAATACCTGCAACTAGCTTGGGGAAAGGTATTTTTTGTGATATTTTATTAAAAAACTACATTTAATTTGTGCTGCATTCTAAAAATCACAACTCACACTCAAAAATGAGCAAAAATGGAGAGAGAGAGAAAAAAAGGCAGCTGTTACTATCCATGTGTATATGCGTACCTGGTTCAGCAGCACTTTGAGGGCAGTGATATTTTCTGTGGACAGGCAGAATGCTTCCTCATCCTCACACACCACGTCTCGCTCAAAGCTAGTGTCCGGCATCTGGTCAAGGTCCTCCATGCACAAAACAATCTGACGCTTGATGGTCACAAACTCTGCATGACGGCGCTCCTAAACACACATTCCACAGTCAGTGCTTAGTTTTGCATGCATATTAAAATAAAATAAAAATCCATCTACTCAAACATATATTCAAGTATGAGCTCATAAACTAAACACTTTCTTTAAGCTTTACCTTTTCCTGGTTGCGGGTGGCAATGTGCTGACTATAGTCCTTCAGCTGCTCAGCAGAGGGCACACGGTCAGGACTGATGGCATAAGGGTTATCACACAAAATATCACACAGCTCCCGGTCCTGCTGTATCAGATCCTTCAGCTCGTTCATTCTCTGAGTCTTCTGCTTCAACATCACCTTCAAATGAGTGCGAATCACACTCTCCAGCTGCAGCATGGTCAGACCATCTTCCTCCTGATGGACACAACACATACCAGAGCATGACTCATTGTCCTGCACCAAAACTTGAAAGTGGACAAAGAGCGTAGTCATGGAGAAGAGTGATAGGAGTCCACATTCCACAGTAAATCTTTAAACAGCAAATACAGGTTCTGTCAGTCTGACGTACCTCAAACGGTGGAAGCTGAAGCTCCTCACACAGTGTGTCCAGCTCTTTCCGACAGGTCCCAATACTACTCAGCAACCTCTTTTTAAGCCCTTCCTCCTCTTCTATCATCATGGTCAGCAGGTTCTGTTAGAGGAAGGCACATTTAACAGAAACTAGAACCTGCTGGCTTTACAGAGGAACCAATGGCTACGTTCACATTAACAGGCTGAAACTACGCAAATCTGATTATCTGCAGAACTTTTTAATTTAGTTTTGAGTCACTTTGGCTATATAAGCTGCATTATAACTATGCCTAATATTGTGCTCAGAATAGATTTGATATCTATATCCCATTCATAAATTACATACAATAAACATTTGATCAATGTCACATTAAGGCAAATACTTAGGTCTGGCAATCTGAACAAAGCCAAAATGATGCACCAGCGACATACATAATGAGAGACAGGACTAAACACCTGAAAAATGAATATTAATGAAAATACAAATTTAATCACCTTGACATGCATTCTAACCGCATCAGTCCGCTGCACCCTCTGGTCCTCAGGGATTCCAATCTCCTCCCAGATGTCTCTGAGGTGTGTGAGGGCTTTATTGAGACATGCCACTGATTCAGCGGCATGCATCTCACTGCACAACAATAAAAACACACACACACACACACACACAATCAGACAACAAAGTTCAACTCAGCTGAAAAGTCAGATAGTCTAGTTAATACAGCAGCTATATATACAGAGATATACATGAACATGCAAATTCACACACAGACAGCTTGTTTAGGGCCAGTAGAGAAGCACTGCCAATAGAATAACACATTCCTAAGCAGATAAACTTTATCTGTTGGCACCAAAGCAATGCGTAGGTTTGACTGGTTGCTATAAAACATTTGGCACTAAACTATAGAGCAGTGGAAATTCCGAGATAAGCTGGCTGAGTTGGGGATGATGTGGGGTGGTGATCATGAAAACTTTTGACCTCACTAGCTGGCTAAATACTAACTACTACTGTCGCTGACTGCAATCAAATCCTAACCCAAACAACAATGCTTCAAAACATGATAGCAGGTAGGGCAGGGCATCTTTACCTACAGAAGCCGTCAGAGTAAACAGACATTCCCTTCTGTCAGAAACCTTTAAAGAACTCTTTTGTGGCAGTGATTCTTTATATTTTACATTTTCTTTAACTGTAAAACAAGGAGGTACGCACCAGGTTTAATATAAAAGATGCATGTAACACTGCTAAAAAAAAATAAATACAAATTTTTAAGTTAAATGTAAAGGAAACAATAGCTTGTGCATCACTTTAAATTGTGCTGCTTTGTTTGCAAGTTAAAAAAACTTGTTCCTCCAAAAAGTTAATCCAACAAAGGCAGTGTATGACCTTTTAAAATAGCAATGAATTTGAAGAAGAAATAATAAATGTGACAGATTTCTAGTATTTTTTGTCTGCAACATTTTTGAACGCTGTGAACGATATTATACCCTTGTTTTTAGCAATGAAAACATTCACACTATTCTCATTTCCCATTATATATATATATATATATATATACATACACTAGAGACAGATTATATCTGCTCAGTATTATTCACTTTACTTTAATCCTGAATATAAGGATTTCTGGATCACGGACTGTTACAAATCTGATATTGAAATTCATATTTTTAAATTTCTCAGTTTGTCATTCAGGGGTGTGCCATATCATATTGTATGCAGTAAAAAATATATTTTTCATTTTGTTGTGGTAGTTTATTCTTGAATAGTTTCTTTAATTCAGTGGTTTGTCACATCACCAAGAGTATCGAAATCACGAAAATACTATGAAGTATCATAATATAATTTTAGGGCCATGTCGCCCACCCCTGTTGTATCGCCCTGATCCTGTTGTATCGCCAACATTTTACAGTATTGTTATCGCAAAAACACCCTGAAAAATCGTGATATTATTTTAGGGCCATATCGCCCACCCCTAAGTAACTAACTTACACATTAGGGTTAGCTAGTTAAAGATAGCCAATTTAACCTAACTGGGTAAGCTAACGTTACTTGTTGCTTGGTCGCAACTTTATCTGATACTTGGTAACTTAAATAGTTATAGCTAGATAGGTTACCAGACTGGCTAACTCTAGCTAGCCTAGCTAAAGCTAACTAATAATAAGCAAATGTCAACAGTAACTTAAGCATTCAGTAGCAAATTAAGTTAGCTAAGCTAAATCATGTATAATAACCTGAGCTTATATTCATATTAACTACTTGTGTGTAGTTAACCTAGAGTTAACTGTAGCTACTCGGACTTTCTCCCCTGTCCTCCTCCTCCTGCTGCTGTAACAGTTAGTTACACTGACTGCTGCTCTCCGTCTGTTTCTAACAGTGTTTTTTTACCTTTTCCTCATGGCGACGCCGGATAAAATCCCCCCAGTCTTCCTCCAGTATATAAACCAATACTCCTACAGTGGTATTCCTGTATCTGAGAAGAGACAGGAGGTAAATAAGCCTCAGTCTTTAGTCTTTGGTCTCCAGGCTTAGTGAACTCTTGCAGTCTGAGCGCTGAGCCGTTTTCCTGTCTGAGATTCAAATCCTGCATCGTTCAGCGTTTTACTCCCTGATTGGCTGAGAACTGCAGCGCGTCAACGAAACTAGGCCTTACGTGCAGCTGATTGGCTGGGGGCGGAGCTAGGCGGGGCTATGGTGCAGTGTTGTGTTGTGGGGGTGGGAGATGAACAGATGAGAAACCACAGGGCTGTTATAATAATAATAACAATGATCAAAGTGTCACTGAGTGAATGATCGATATCAAGCATTATCACCCTTAATTGGTCGATGATACACCGATAGGATTATTTGTAGAGCTTGTGAAAACTAAATACAATAAACTAAGGCTTTGTGATTTTAAAGGTTTGAATTAAATCGTATTTTTATGTGATTAACATACACAGCTACAAAATAACAGAAACGTACTGATAATGAGTAATAATATAACTGTGTAACAATACATCTTCAAGATTTACTCAGAATTACATATTATTACAAATCAAGTAAGAAACGTGGAAAATGTTAATCTTAACTTTCAAACACTTTTTTTTAGGATTTTATTTTTATTTTTTTTGTGTGGGGTCAGGCCATGTTTGTAATGCTGTCTGGTAGGAGTGGGCGATATGTCCCTAAAATAATATCACAATATTTTATGATATTTTCATGATAACGATCTTGGTGATATGACAAAACATCAAATGAAAAAAAAAATATTTTAAGAATGCACTACTGCAACAAACTTCAAATGAAATGTTATTTTTGCATATGAAATAATATGGCACACCCCTAACTGAAATACAAGAATTTTATCAGATTTGTAACAGAAGTCAATGATCCAGAAAGTCATGATACTAATAATATTCTCCATATATCTCCATATGTCCAGGACTGACGTAAAATAAACTATACTGGACAGATTTAATCTGTCTCTAGTAGATATATAATGGGAAATGAGAACAGTGTGAGCTATTATTTTGCTAAAAACAGCAAAAAAGTAGTACGCTGATGTGATAATTATGGGCAGGTGATATGGGATGATATATTAGGCTATAATATCATTTACGATATTAAAAAATGTTATTATACCTTAGTACATGATATTATTGGGTATGATACGATATGGCACAGCCCTACTGTCTGGTCAAGTTTAAGAAGTAAAAACAATACACAATAACACATTCATTATACTGTTTTCGAAGGGACTGAAGACACATACTAAATGTTATTTTAGTAATTAATTTCACCCAATGAACATAATTTACCACCCTGTTATGGTGAAACATTAAGGTAATTAAAACTATTTTAGAATACCAAATGCATCTTTGAAACAGAACAAGGTCAATACGAATTATTTAAAATGTTTGCTGCCCTAGGTCAGCCATGTTTATTCAATGCCATTTTTGCTTAAATTGTACACCATGTCACTGTTCACATGTCATGCAACTTACCGTTACAGGGTGGACACATGCATGGAGGTGATTGAGCTTTAAAAAAGAAACAGTATTCTGACTCACATTTACTCTATGTGAAATTCATTATTCAAGCAATCTATTGCTGTTGTGTTGTGAGTTGGAAGATTAACTCTGGCTAATGTTTACCATATATTAGAAGACTTTAAAAATGCTGATTGAAATTTTTTTTTTTGTTGTAAAAGAATAAAACCTGACACTCTCCCACACCTGAAGACAGTCTGTCATTACATTGCAAAGTTTAATAAACTTCCACAGTTACAAGCTATTTCTGAAACTGCATCTACACTCCCCATGGTGTTGGTGTATAGAAGCCCGTTCACTCCAAATAAAATATTTTTTATTAAGTAAATTGTTCTCTTATTGTTTTGAGATACTAAGTCTGCAAAAAACATCTTTAAATAACGACTTAATATCTCAAAATTATCTAATGAAATGCGTGCCACATCTTTTTTTTTTTTTTTACCTTTGACAGAAATGGGCTTTTATAATTGACGGACTACATTAAAGCACACTATGTTCTAGTCAGTCTATGTAAAACATGTCTTGGCTAGTTTGTCTGGGATCAGTGACAATAAATCTTGTTAACTTGATTTTAATTTTCACTAAACCATTTATTTGAAATACCTGAAATTATCTGATTATCTAAAAAACTAAATATTTTTATCTTTACTGTTTTTAAACAAACACTCTTAATGGCAATTTTACCAAAATGAACAAAAGGTCAGAGCAGCTTGTAAGCAATACATTTCCTTCTTTATTACAACACTAACATTGTTTAGTTTGTTGTAATATTTTGATGAACATGTTTGTGTGATTTTAAAGTAATGTGGTTCCCTATAAACTAAATCAACATGTACAGCTGAGTCATTTTGCTCTGACCTGTGCAACTAATTTAACTGGTGAAATGCACAATGAGGCCACACATTTTAATTAAAGATGATTAATTGGCTTACCTGTTTAGTGATATATAGAACCTTTTTAAAACAACAAAAAATCACTTATGCATTCAATTTCTGCATTATGCATTAGCATTCCCATTGTTCTATATAAAACCGCAGCCTTTACTAAAGAATCCCTTGAAGAAATTATTTTTTTATAGGGTGTAGCTTTATTTCAATTAGTCTACATAACAGAATTATGTGAAAACCAGCATACACATAAGCTCTTCTGCTATTTAAAGACCAGTCAATAGCCCTGCTTTAATGTAGACAGTTCACAAATGACTCTATTCTCTTATAATCTTGCTAATTTGATGTTACATCATCTGTGTAGTTTAAGAATAATTTACATCAATACTTCTTTTGTTAGAAAACCTGCAAATGTTTCACTCTATCCATGATACAATCTACAATCTAATCATAACTGATTAATCTTTTATCTAAACATACATTCACCTATAACCACAAACAGGGTTTTAAAAACACAACTAAACCACCACAAAAAACATGTCAGTACAGCTCTGCTCTAAAAGGATTAGACGGTGTGTGAATTTGCTTTGTGAGTCATTAGGGCTGGAGCTGCGAAATCTCTCCATGGTATTAGAAGTTCAGGCAACACGAGTCATGAGTTCCTCCAGCGCTCTCTCTCGGTGGTTCTCGTGTAACAGCAGAACCTCTTTAATGGTGCTCTGCTGGAAGCCCATCTCACGGAACTGAGCCAGCAACCGCAAAAACTCTGCAGCCTGACAGAGATAGAGAGAGAAGCACCCGACACATCATACTAGATTAGCACGGCAAGTACAAAACACACAGTATTCCACTCTCTGCATCTTACACATTTCTGACTAGGGGTGGTCCCGATGAGAGCCAGTTTCATCACAATGTTTTTATGGTCTTTGCAACTGCAAAGGTGACTGCAAAGGTGCAAAAAATTCAGCCAAGATGTGCAAAGCTGTCATTTAAGCAAGAGGTGCTACTTTGAAGAATCTAATATATAAAACATACTATGATTCACATTGTTTAGCATCTTTTTGTTTACTAAACAATTCCTTATATTTTTCTTCATAGTTTGACTGTAGTATTAATTTACAATGCAGAAAAAAATATGAAAAAACACTTAATTTAAGGTGGTCCAACGTTGATCTGGTACCGTATTTTTTTGTCGAGTGTTAAATCTTTGCACTAAAAAAAGTGTTTTATGTCTTTCCCAGTGGTTTGGTCATCTCTGTTACGTTGCATAAAATATCTCACTTCATCTAGTGTGATGTCAAACTTACAATCACATTATTTTGTATACAATGTTGAGGGTGCAACAACAGTATATTAATTGTTGGTAAAATATTGTATTGTTGGCAATGTTATGCAGTGAATATGCTAAACATTTTTTTTAATGGTAATGAGTAAAAACAAACCCATAGAATTCAGTATGTAGATGTGCCATGTGAAACCTAGTTTGAGGTCAGTGGAGTTAAGGGATAATATAATAAAGAAATCTAATAAAACATTAATGATTTAACAGTTGACTGTTTACTCGTCAAAAAATGAAAGATGCATCAAGTAGGCATTGTTGGATTGTAAAGATATTTAGGAAGAAGATCAAGGTTATCAGGGATGATACATTATTAAAAATGTAGACTGATGTGGTTATTATATGTTAAGCTACACATACAGAAATAGTGTGTAACACATGTTCATTGGTCTCTCCACAAAGACAAAAATGGGATTTGTGACCAAAGGTGACCCACATCCAATCAATCTCGAGCCTACAAACTGTACACACTGCCCTCCATCCAGCTCAAAAAGAGATTCATATGTAGCTGATGAGCTGGATCCGATGCACAGGGGCAGATAGTGGATCTCCAGGACTTAAACACAGAAAGGGTAAAATGTAGAGGCAATTACCAGACCCTGTGATTACTCTTGCGTTTATATTTGATTAAATGCAGTCTTATTGATCGTTGATTAGATGAAGGTTTAAGCAGAGCAGCCAAAGGTTAAAAAAGACCCTCACAGCAATGATTAAGCACTTTTATAGCTCAGATGTTTTACAGCATGTTAAAGCAAGATTAAAGAAACATAGCAGAGGCCTTTATGTGTGACTTTTGTGACTATTGTAGTTGTAAGAGTTCAAGATCAAATATTGGCAATTCCAATCTGCCTCATTCTCACCTCATTCTCATCTCATACATAATATCCAATTGTCAAATATGTAAAATAAAATTGAATATGGCTATGGCAGGCATTATTTGCCCTTGTCAGGTGGGTCTGAGTGTTTAAAACATGTTGTGGGCCCTTTATCACAAAAGTAAATGTTATGATCGTTGTAACTGAAACAAAAGCCTTCCCAGAACAGGGTATTTACACACAGTATAAATCCAATATGACATGAGTGTCTCTCACCTTGCTCTCACAGTTCTGAAACATTTCCAGAGCGTCCTCCACCTGAGTCTTTTCATAACCCAGAGCACACAGACGATCACAGGCCAGCAGATAGTTTAGAATCTGTATAAAGACACAATGTAAATGTGAATTGGCTTCATTCTTGGTGGGATAGCAGAATTAATCCTGGTTTGTTTTGGACCTCTAGTGGTTCAGGTCTGCTATTGCAAGGCAGTCTATGCTGTTTGAAAAGGCTGCCGCTCACTTTCCTTAAGCTGCTTGCTGAGAGAAATTCATCTCATACATATTTGACTGTTACAGTTGTAAAAATAAGAAATATAAATTTAAGGATGATTATTAAAATTAATCAGCTAATGTAGGCCTAAAGTCTAGTTTGTCCAATAGGAGAACAACTGAAAGAAGTTGCAATTAGACAATCATGAATCGTGAAAGGATTGTTGGGTTGGGGTCTAAAGTGCCCACATACAAAAAATAAAATAAATCTAGAAACCGAAAAGTGAAAAAAACTTTTTTTTTTAAATGACTTTTTCACCTAATAGGGCTAGAGCAGTTTTACCCATCTCATTCTTGTTGACGCTTTCATTTCAGACAACTTTTTAAATAAACCACAATGTAACATTAGTAAAATGCTAATTCTAGAATAGTTTCAAGTAACATACATCTAAATGATAGTAGTAGAGTTACATCACTGTGTGCATTATACTATTTGCAAAGCTTATATATTATTTATACCAATCATCCAACACCTTTATCCATATTAAAGAGACACAAACAAAAACATTTTACAATTTAATGGATGACGAGACATCAGATCATGTAAAAACGAACTATGACTCTTTTAAGTTACAGAATGTTACTGTGTTTTAAAAGAAAGAATACCTACAGACGGTAAATATTTTTCAGGACAGGAGATTGAGGATATGGGTCCTGTAAGGCAGCATTAGGGAGAATTGGTATTTTTTGCTTCTGGTCTCTTCCTACAGTCTGGAAGAGGAATTTGCTTTTTTGATGCTGCCCTTGCAAAGGACATGCCTTTCTGGACAAGCTACTCTCTATTACAAGTACAATACTATTTTAAGATAAGAACGCTACATAATGTTGTTTTAGTAATACCATGCTCTTTAAATAATATATTTAAGTGAATGTGCTACCTGTTCAGCACTACGAGGACCAGTCCGCTGCAGAGCAAGAATGGCAGAGTTGGGTGTGTATCCCTGAGCAATGATGGTCTCCAGCAGCTCTCTCTCTTCCTTGCTCAGAGCATAGAGCAACTCCACTGAAGAGTCCACGCCCGAACTACGGCCTCCGTGAGAACTGCGTGGACGAAGAGCCTGACACGCAATCATACACACAGCATGGTTACCCAAAGTAAGAAACAAGGCAACTTTACCAGATTAAATTGTAGCATTTAGCGTCAAACTCTATTTTAATTGAAAACCCACTGATGATTACAGCACTTTCCATGAGTTGTTACTCCACACCGGGGTGTCCCTGTGTGCCTGGATGCCTTAGGCTTGGCTTATTTTAAAACCATTTAGAAAAACATATCAGGTGTACAGGACCGCCTCAGTGTGCACCACTAATGCTGTGAGGTTCCTGCTGCTGGGGTGAAGAAGCACCTCTCTGCCAGAGGTGCAGTTCGGCAGGGTTGTTTACAAAGGGTGACGCCATCTGTTCTAGCCGGGATGCCTAGAGCGGCCATCTGGATAATACTGTGATGCATGTGTACATTGCTGCCATCCATAATATCTGCCCTCAGAGTCTGCAAAGTGGACATTACTACAAAAACACTACCTCACTCTTAATGGTGACAAGCCCACAATTATCAGCCATTACATTAAATCCAGCCAGCTAACATTGTGCCACAAAAAACAAAAGCTTTGAGGCATAGAGTCAACAGGATCTCTTAGGTGTTCTTAAGGTGTTCTATGGTATCTGGTACCCAGATGTAGGCAGCCAAAGTCTTGTAATATGTGAGGTAAGGCCTCTGTGGTTCACATCAATGAACCATGGGCACCCATAACTCTGTTGCAGGTTTACTGGTTGTCCCTTTCCTCTATTACTTACCACGAACACCCCTTCACAAGACCTGCTTGATGTTTGGGAGATGATCTGACCCTGTCACCTAGCCATCACAATTCCGTCCTACTATTAACACACCAGCTTCCAGAACCAACTATTCACTTGCTGCCTAGTATGTAGATTTTACAGCTTGACAGAGGACACTATAAGGCGATAATCAAAGTAATTCAGAAATTATACATTTTTGAGGGTTTTCCTTTTTCTTCTTCTTTCAGACTGCTTTCTTTCTACAATTTTTACCAATAAAGTCTAGATCAGAACTTTCCTGGCCTTGAATTCAGTTGGCAGGCCTCCATTTTTAATCACTTTGTTACACTTTGTAATCACTGGCTTGTAATGTCCTAAAGAGACATGACTAATACTTATTAGATAGTCAAAATGTGTGTAAGATTCATTTACAGTATGTGGATTATGGAGGAATACATTGATATGCCAAAAGGCATGGGACAGAAACCCATGGTGATGTATGTGTCACAGACACTTTAAAAAACATTACAGAACTTTCTCAGTCATTGTAGCTAAATATAAAAAGACCAAGTGACATATACTGAAGATCATGAGAGCATCACAGTAACGTGTGTGAATGTGTGTTTGTTTATCTGACCTTATTAATTATAGAATGTAGGAGTGCTGGCTTAGATAAAACTAGCTCCCGTTGAACATGTATGTATTGTTTTGCTTCTACAGGTCTGCACCAACCATTTGAACAATGCAAGTTAGAGAAATTGGTGTGGTGTCATTTATGTTACATTGTGATTTTTAACCTAAGAATATTTACAGTATGTCCACAATAAGAAACAAACATGAATGAGCTGCTCACTGAATTTATCTGATTAAATTGTGAACTTGATATTAATGTTCAGGGTGCCTATGGGCTAGTATCGTGCCACGTGACTTTTGTCATTGTAAATGGAAGTAGCAGAACCTGGGATATGTGAGTGGGTTCTCCTGCTTTGAATGCTTGTCTTTTTGCATGGATACTTTTAGTCGGACCTCACCAGTAACAATTATTACAACCCACTGCACCGATTACTATGGTCTATTCCTGGTATGTACGTGACACTGTGGATCAGTCAATGCTATATCTGGCATCCATTAGCAAACCTCGTCCGAATAAATTTGTCCTTGCCATGAGCATGCTGGCGAGTGTTCCACCACACTCACGTGATAAAACCTGCACTGTACTGCTGTTTATGTGTCTTACCTGCAGAGCAGGCTTGTGTTGGCGGGTAGAAGGCTGAGGGCCAGCTGAAGAGGGTCTTTGCTGAAGGGGGGAGTGTACATTGGTCTGCTTGTGTGTAAGTGAGTGCCTTTTCCCACCGGAGACCCCAGAGCTGGTTTTCTTGCGTGAGGACCTCTGGGCATGTGGGCTGCCTGTGGAGCTCTTCTTGGTCTGGCTTGCTGGGGGACTGGGCGAGCTGAGCAGTGAAAGCTGAGAGGCCGAGCGCCGCTGGACTTCTCGGAGCAGCGATGCCTGGCGCTTTGTTCCGGAGCTGCGTGGTCTCTCCGCACTGCGAGAGCGCAAAGCTGGGGTCTCTTCCTCACTAGAGGATCCCTCGTCATCCTCACGGTAGCCTGCACCCTCACACTCAGAGTCTGCCATAAGAAAGTGAACAGAACGTGGCTGGCGTCGTCTTTGGGGTTCCCCCGCTTCACTCAGGCTCAGGCTCCGTGCCCGTGGCCCTTCCTCACTCAGTTCTTTGCTGCGGTGGCGTGTGCCAGGCCTCTGCCTAGGGCTGCTTAAAAGCAGCCAGTATGGCGGACAGGATGGAACCGCACACAGTGGTTTACCGCGGTCCTTAGACACAGCATTTACCCCATAGAGAATCCAGTTCTCCAAAGAGAACTCATACTGAAGGATAAAGCACAAAAAAAACTATTATTAGTGTAAACAAGCTTTAAACAAATATAATATGCTCTATGTTCATGTACAGTATATTTTGCAGCTGTATGCATTCAATGACAAAATACAGACACTGGGTCTTGCCACAAAAGGGCATAAAAGTGCTTCTCACACTGTTTAAAAAAATGCTCACAGAGGCTTCTTTTGGATAGTGTACCTCTTGGCGAGACTTTAAATAAAGGTGCATTATTATATGATATTAGGAAAAGTTAGACGCTGACTAGAAGCAGCTAAACAGGGTACTTTCTATTACCGTATTTTCTGCACTATAAGGCCCACCGGAATATAAGGCACACTATTAATAAACATCAGTGCACCTGTATAACACTGCACTTCAGTGGAGTGGCTTTACTGCTCCTTAATACCTGACTGGTAAAATTCATACATACGCACTGTATTATAAGGCGCACTGGAGATTTTTGGGAAAATTAAAGAATTTTAGGTGCGCCTTATAGTGCTAAAAATACAGTATACAGTTTTCCATAATAAACGTATCCTTTCGCTCTAATACATTAATCACATACATATATCATTATTACATCCTCACAAATAAAGTTTTTGATTTTTTTTTCAATAAGTTTATGTCTACTATAGCATTATATCAGTGTCACCAGAAAAAAAAATAACATTGATGAATCCAAAAAGTATGTATAAATATACATATTAGATGAAATATTTTTCAGTCTTGCTGAAGTAGTCAGTGTGTGTGTGTGTGCAATCGTGATGGGGGGCTGGGGGTTCAGATACCTTTGTATCCTTTATTATTTGGTCGTAGTCTGATAAATTGATCTCTGGGTCGGTGACTAGATTCATCTTTCCCAGTGGCTCATCCAAAGAACCCAGGGGAATCTGGAAGGGGATTTCATCCAGGCTTCCCATCCTGTCATTGATGAACAAAAACACATTACAGGACAGCAATCATTTTAAATCCTACTTGCAAAGATCTGAGTATTTCTTTGTAGCCAAAGGTCCTCATGTTGAGAAACAACAGTAATTGAACCAACAGAGCAGACAACTGTTAAACTACATAGTTGGATATTCTCAAATTAAAGATAGCCATTAGCACTTAAACCTCATAGTTTTTGCTTGCATGAATGCACAAATGTGTCTTATAGAAACCGTTCAATTACAAGCAGAAGTGTGTATTACTATTGCAACTACTGTCATGAACCCTGAAACTTCAGAAATGACAACATATATAAACAGACACCCTAGCAGATTTGAGCATTGTGTGCGTGTAGTGAACAGACTCACCTGCAGTACTCTTTCTCAGTCATGGTTGCAGTGGGACACCTGAGTAGCTGTACTGGAGTTTGAAGTTCCTGTCACGCCACTTATGCTAACCTGCTGCAGGAACTTGCACAGGTACGGAACGTCCACACAGGCTTACACTCTCTGAGTCATACTCTAAGCCTTTCAGCACCTGTTTACCAACACACACAAACACAAATCATACAACCTCAAGTTGGAACAGTATGAAAAATAAAATAAAAACATGAAAAAGATGTGCTTTTAAAGGCAGCATATGTTGTTTTAAGATCTCAGTGTACTTTTCTGCATTAATGGAGCATCACAGAAGTGTACTGACACAACTCTGCACCATGACAGACCCTGTTTTTTGGACTGTAACTCTGTATTTGTAATGCTTGACAAAGATCTGCCAAAGTAATTCATTTTCCATGTGGTTCCATCAGCTAATGTTGAATGCTTGATGCTGAGCTGTCTAAAGGATGTCACTCTGTAAAACAAAAAAGAGACCACTTCAGTTTCTCTGATTTTGCTATTTATAGGTTGATGTTTGAGTAAAAAGAACATTGTTGTTTTATTCTATAAACTACAGACAATTTTTTCCCAAATTTCCAATAATAATGTTGTCATTTAGAGCATTTATTTGCAGAAAATGAGAAATGGCTGAAATAACAAAAAAATATGCAGAGCTTTCAGACCTCAGATAATGCAAAAAAGAAAAGTTCATATTCATAAAGTTGTAAGAGTTCAGAAATCAATATTTGGTGGAATAACCCTGGATCACAGTTTTCTTTCATCTTGGCATCATGTTCTCCTCCACCAGTTTTACACACTGCTTTTGAATAACTTTATGCCACTTCTTGTGCAAAAAAATCAAGCAGTTCAGCTTGGTTTGACGGCTTGTGATCATTCATCTTCCTCTTGATTATATTTTCAGAAGGTTTCATCTTTTGTACCGAATCATAATTATAATCACCTATTAACGTCACCCGTCATCTTATTACTACATTGCCCTATTGCAACTTTTTTGGAATCTGTTTCAATATTTTGGGTTCCGTCGGGCATACCGACTGCAATCAAATTAAAGTCAAATGAAATTTCTGGGTTATAGAAATACAAATAATATATTTTACGTAATGTTTGAATCAGCATATTATAATCGAGCAATGGGTGATTCTATGCTATAGAATAACTCCTGTGGATGAAGCCCATAAGTTCTGTTCTATACAGTGTGGGACAGGAACACTGAGCAGGTGCTGATCAGGACAGCATGTCCTGCTGCTGCTGTACTGGGGATCAGCAGGCTTTCTGCCTGCACACAGAGTACAGTGAGATCTGAGGATGTGTGTGTGTGTCCATGCTGGGAGCGTGGCATTTATTTATTCCGCTAGAAGAGGATCAGAAAATGCTGAGATATCAGATTCATCAACCATAGAAAACACTGGCAGAGATTACTCACTCACACACAGAGCTGACGTAAGAAGACTTACTCACACACTTGTAGTGAGTCAGTCCATGTGAGAAGGCTTAGAGAAAGGTAAAGCCTGTCTACTGCCACCTACTGGTATTTTGCTGCCATTGCAGCACAGCCAAAAATGGAATTTGTCTTTTTTCTGTAAATGAGGTAGAGTCACGTCAAATGAGCTTCAGCTCATCCCAAATCAGTCTCAGTTGGGCTAAGGTCAGGAGTTTGTGGAAGACAAACACTTTTTTTTGTTTTATACATAATTCCATGTAATTGTTTTTGTGCCTTTATTAATAATCTACAATGTAAAAACTAAATTATATATAAAGAACATTGAATCAGAATGTGTCTCTTTTGATTGCTACTATATTTCAATCAAGGTGTCCATTTTTAAATAATAACCTTATTTTTCACACTGTAAGGTGCACTTAAAATCCTTTCATTTCATCCACCCAGTTAATTTCTCCAGCAGTATTAGCATTACCAGTAACCATGCTAAGAGCTTTGGCTGTTCAGAAGTATTATTGCCCTGTAGCCTTCTGCTAACCCCAGCTAGCACTGCTGGAGCAGCATTAGCATTACCCGCTAGCAGTTAACAGCTTATGCTAATGATCCAGCTTTAGTGGAAATCCGGAAATCTAAGCTTACTGTAAATAAACAAATGCGTTTTTCTCACCCAAATAAACAGTTTTTAGACAAGAAATCTGTATAGATTTACATCCTGACATGACTGTTTTTTTTTAAGAATTACAGTTTTATTTGCTTAAACTGGCAGTTCTTATTATTTCTAAACTAAAGCAGAAGCTTCTCTGAGATATTTTCAACTTATCCAATCAGCAACACTCTGTGGAAGCTCATTCCCACTACCTAAAAAATAAAAATACTCCAGCATTTTTTTTTTATTAAGTAAATTGCTATCTCAATATTTTGAGATACTAGGTCAATATTTTGAGAGACTAAGTCAATATTCTGAGATGCTATCTCAATATTTTGAGATAATAAGTCAATATTTTGACAAACTAAGTCAATATTTTGAGATACTATCTCAATATTTTGAGATACTATCTCAATATTTTGAGATACTAAGTCAATATTTTTGAGATACTGTGGCGTGGAAGAGGAAGGAAGACCCGTGAGACTCATGCTGAATGCTCAACAGCTCCTTTATTGAACAGGCTTGCCACACACGTATAGTCTTTAACAAGACTAGGAGAGCTAAAACCATCCCCATAGAGCTAAAATAGCCCAAAGGCCACCAACCCAGCTGTGTGTCTCCCAGATGGCAGATCCAGAGTGGTGCCCACCCTCTCTGCATAACCCCTCCCAAGGGAGATGCCCCACCCCTGTCATCCTCGCACACAGGAACCCAGAGCCGCCACAATACTAAGTCAATATTTTGACAAACTGCATCTGTAGGTTTATGTTTATGCTAAGCTTGGTTGCATGCGTGTTGCTGACTAACCTGCAGACTCCTTTAGTCTCCGTCAGAAGCGTAATGAGCTTTATGTTTCAGGGCGACGTTTGGCAAACTGGAGAACCACCAGTAGTTACCACACAACGTTGAGCCAATATAATTCTGAACTGTAAGGCAGTAATAGTAACAAAACCACAGGATTATACTTCAGGATAGCAATATCAGCTGTTTATAAAAATTCTAAGTAACGTGCCTGTTTTAAAGTGAAAATGTAAAAAAAATACTGCCAATAGCAGGAACCAGTAAATAAAGAGGCTTCTAGCGCATTGTAAGGTAACTTAACGTAGTTAGCTATAGCTAATTAGCTATTGCTAGTCAGCTAGTTAACACAACACTCTGCCCCCACACCAACCAACTTATGCCAAGCTCAGACTACATGACACTTTTGTCCCTTACAATGTTTACTATGTCAGAAAGCCGTTATCTTCGTTTCGTGTCGTACTCGGGGGACTGGCAACACTACACGTTAGTGACCTACCAATCATCGTCCACGCATGAGTTCGTAGGTTCTCGTGGGGGAGAAGTATAGAAGCTGGCAATCATGTCTACAGAAGCTCTTTGCGTGAGTGAAGCGCTTTTGTGCTCAGAAAAAAACAAAAAAAAGAGGGAAAAGCGACTGTAGGCTCGTTCCCGGGTGACCCAAAAGGACATTACATGTTTTGTGTACTCCAGATTTATAAAAAATAAGTTTAAATTGGAGTTTCTACAAGCAGCTGGCAGCTGGGTGGAATGCATCATATATGTATATGTATATATTATAATAAACAGTGTACGTTACATTTTAATAATATATATATGAACAACAATAAGTGTGGATTAACCCCCTCTCCACACACAAGAAAAAAACAAATATTAATTTAATTTATTTTCTGGCCATGTAGAGGCAGCAAAAATAATTTTAAACACCACACATTAACACAGGATATGTACACTATAGACATTATTAGTTTTTACACACTTTTACATGCACCATTTATAGTATTCTAGAGATTTCCCACTCGAGGAAGCATCAGTGCTGCTCATTACTGAATGTGAATTTGTAGAGTGGATCAAATGTTGTCCTGATTAATGACACCTAACAAATATTTGTCTTTGAGATGTTGTCCGTAATTAATAGAATAAATAAACAAAGTTCATATACATATCAGAGAAACTAATTTAGAAGCTAAAGTGGTCTGTGTAAGCAGGGTTGCCTCCTCCAATATGGCAGCCACGCAGGCGCGCCAGGAGGCAGGGTGTGCGGCGTAAAAGATATCTATGGTGCCGTCCAGTCTATGGTTTTAAAACATGAACACGATTTCAGTGCCAAAATAAAAACAAAGAGCGCCACCTAGTGCTGATTTACTTAATTTTAGACACTGTAACCTGGTGCTGGTGTTCTAATCTTCATAACTGAAGAGCAGAGTAATGTACAGACATCATACACAATTCATAAATCAATCAATCAACCTTTTTTCATATAAGGGGTTAAAAGCTTAAAAAAGTAAAATTAAGATAAAAAGTAGAGATTAATAAAAAAACATAAAAAATAAGACAAATCTAACTTATATAGTACAGTATTATTATAATTATTATTATTATTGTTGTTGTTATTATATTTAATATAATATTCAATAATAAAATAAACTAATAATAATAAGAGTGATACTACAAAACAAAATAAAATAAAAAAGAAATAAAGAACTAAGAGAAGGCCAGTTAACAATACCAATTGTTAATGTTAATGTGAAAAATGTATTAGAGTGTAGTTACTTTTTAAGACATATATAATTAGCCTAGACTCCTGATAATAACGTCTGGTATATGTAAGAGATTTAAAGTATTTACAGCATATGTTATTAATTAATTACAGGTAGCTGTTCATTAAAGGTAGATTATAAATCTGTGCCATTTATTTAGCAATTTATTTGCTCCTCAGCTAAAATTCTATTGAATCGTACAGTTTACAATTCCTGAATGTGATTAATTTAGATAAATAAATAACAGAGCATGTAATTAATTAGTTTTTAATCACCTGACAGCATTAGGCCTAAAAATATGGCAAAAATGTGGCAAAAAACGTTAAAAAAAACTAACTAACTAACTAACTAACTAACTAACTAACTAAATAAATAAATAAATAAATAAATAAATAAATAAATAAATAAAACGGATTCATAGGTCTCCTCACAATCTAGAAAGTATGTTTATTTAATTCCTGAGACGCCTTGTGTTGCTAAGCAACCGTTTGGTTTAAAATGTTTAGATACGAATGTTTGAAGCTCAGATTGGACTGAGAAGTTCAAGGCTGAACACAAGCGACTTTCATCTGCGATTTATTCAATACATTCAGTTTAAATATACTGCAAATATGTGTTAAATATCTGATATTGTTGTTTACAGTGCCCGGATCGGCTCCAACAGTGGCCTTTGTGTTCCTCTGCCCATCCTTTCCCGTGCATGGACCGGGTGGAACGTCTCAGCGCCTCTACTTCCCAGCTACCGGTAAGTTTCTTATTTTCCCTTCTTTAATCTGGTTCTCTTTGTACATGTGCAGCTGTACCTGACCGATCAGTAAATGAGTGGAGATGGGTTTGAGCAGCACTAATGAAGTCATTTGTGTTCTTCATACCTGTCAAATTTTAGATTAAAAAATAAGGGATATTTTCCTCTGTCCGCTTAAAGTTGTCCCACGTACTGCCCAACGTAGGTTCAGTATCCCTTACATTTTAAGACAGGTTTACAAAAAAAATCTAAAATAACGACATGTGAACCACTTACACACAATTAGATTATCAGAATCTGAAATGTTGCGGACATTCCTACATATGTCATTCTTTTAATACAGCCAAATTAAAAACACTTTTCCAAATATTTTTTTTTAAAGTTAAGATTTCATGTCTTTTTGGCATAAATGCACTCTTTTTTATAATATATTTTTTATTTATTTAATGGATTTAAAATTGAACAAAGGGTGCACAAATTCTGCAAACTGAATCTTTTGATCACTCCACCCCTGATCAGTTTAGTTAATTTTTAACATTTCTAGTTCAAGCTGTATTTTTTTTATTTTAAAAGGTTTAATCTGTGTGTTTTATTTCAGAGACGAGTATTTTTAAGCAGCTATCAGAAAAATCTCATCACAGTTTACATGATTAGCCTACCGTTCCCTTTCTTTTAGAAAAATCGCTGTATATCCAGATATGTTTTAACATCAGCTGCTCCGACTAGCTGCCTGTGGCTTCCCCACACTGACCCTCCTTTGCAAGCTGATTGGCTGTTTCTCCTGAAAGGCGGGACTTTCTCTTTGAACCGGCTGCACGATTGGTTAAGAGACACAGAGCAGTCAGCTCCCTGTCTCCTCAATAATATATATTTTTTTATTTTAATATAATACGGGAAATTTACAGGAAAATACTAATACGGGAGGACAGCGGGAAAGAGGAGTAAAATACGGTAGTTTCCTGGCCAAAACGGGAGACTTGACAGGTATGGTGTTCTTCTGTTTATTTGCAGGCCTGTTCTACCCCTCTTTCTTCCCGATCGCGTGGGATGACAGGTTCGAGTACTGGGTGTGGCGTCTGCGCAGCCATCTTGCACACCTGTGCTTCTTGGAACTGACCTGGAGACTCTACCTGAAGACCAGGTTGGCTTTTTAAATAGACTTTATTAAAGATTATAGCATTACAATATAATACAATGAACAATTAACCATCGATTTTCTCATTACATAGATATAAAAATTAACATTCAAATACAATAAATAAAAAAACCTTAAATTTCTTACTATACGTTTTTATTTCAAATAGTCCAGGGATAATATTTTTTTGTCTTATGTTCAATGTCGTTTGACTTTAGGTTTGCCACATCAGCCTGCAGACAGCTGGATCCTCCATCAGACATGTTGGCACATCATGTTGGCACATCTGTATCTTATCACAGTTAATAAAGAAAAGCTGATTACATGCTGCATTTTTTATTTTGCAACTTATTGTGCTGTTCATGAGGAAAAAGCAAAGCCAATGTTTGTTTGTTTTCTTTGGGTAATTTATTTTAGATTTGACTATAAAATACCAGTTTGTTAAATAAAATAAATGACATCTTTTTTACTTAAATTTTAATTTAGTCACATATTATATGAGCTTGAGTAAAACATTTATTGCAAATGAATTGATTTGATTTTATTTAGATTTTTTTCATAATATTTTTACACATGTGGAAAAACAAATGTCAAAGAAAGTATTTTCATTTTTATTTTAGCCCTTTCATTTCAGTAAAAATTTTTGGCTGGATCTGCCTCCCCTTCGTTTGGTGGTTTTGAGTGTTGATGACAAGTTATTTATTATGTTCTCATATTTTACAGTAAGTTAAATTTGCTCACATTTCAAGAGAATTCGGTATAAAAAAGACCCGGGCTAATACAATAATTCATCACCACCATGCTCACCAGTGTCACTCCAGGGCTGAGAATGACCCACCATCCAAATAATAGCTGAGCCATTCCACTGAATGGGTGCCATTTCTGTCCCCAGTAAATTACATGTATTAATGTGCACACAACATAGCTTTAAAATACATTTTATTATTAAGCATAGTGTCTTGTACATTGACCTAATTGCAAAAGCAAGATATGTAATAAAAACATTAATACAAATCTGAAATATAATTAATAAAATCTTTTAGAGATGTCAATATTGTTGTGTCACTCCATATACCATCTATGCTTTAAAAATATTGTTTTAAAATAATAAATCCATAATATTTAAGTTAAAAAAGTCACATCTACAACAGGAAGTTACATCAGTTGGTTCTTCTGAAGATCAAAAACCAATATGTATGGTGTGAGTTGTGTCTTTAATGGCTTGTGTAATCTGCCTATTCTTTTTAGAAATGGCCAACATATAGTGTCTGTGTTTCACTAGCTTTTCCTGATTTCTTTGTAGGCCATTCTGATGTTAAATCTTGTGGTAAAAAGTTAATGCATGTCCTTCCTGTAATGTTTGGAAGCAGGTACATTAACCAATATTTAAAAGGCTAAAGTTGAGCGTTTTGTATATCTGTTATCAGTGCTGAAATACTGCCACACAACTGAGTAGCTAATGTGTACAAACAGGAAAGAGAAATAAAAGACATGAGACAAAATATAGGTGGAAAAAGAGTTTATTAATATTAGAATGACAAATATATACTAACAATAACAAAATAAAATCAACATTTGTTAAAAAGATGCTATTAAAATATCCTGAATAAATGTTTAAACTTGTAAAAAGGTTAAATTTAATGTTTTATAATAACTTTACATTATAATAACTGTAAATGCTTAATGTTAAAAAGCTATCATTATTTAAAAGTGCTCATTTTAATGCTTCAAAAGCTCATAAAAAAATACATTTTACCAGTTTTTTAACACTTAACGCTGATTATCATTACTGCTAATGTTTTAAAATCTAATTTCATAAAAAGCAAAATGTATCAAAAATATTTTTAGAAGTAAGTACAACAAAAAGTTAAAAACTAAACTAAACTAACTAAAAGCTGAGTACTAATTGAATACTGTGACTTAGGCCTGTCACAATAATTACATTATCGACATAACGTACAACAAATGGACATGACCTTAGTAATATTTGATATAGTGATATCGTCTATTGTGGTTATTTGTATGTTTGTACACATATATAACAATGAAAAGTATTTTAGCCAGCAATAACAGACCAATGCTTTAATAACTGAGACTCCATACACACAGTATGGACTGCAGTAGGTAAAGAAAAAATATGTATTTCCAAGACTATGATTATTATAATTTAGTTTTCTTTAAAAGGGTATAATTTCTTTTTTGTTGTTTTTTAATGTTTGTTGATTCTTTTTTGTATATTATATTATCATTATATCAGTGACATAAAATAGTTTTAAAATGAAAATAATATTGATTATCGCAATAATTTTTGGGACAATATATCGCCCACAAAAAATCCTATCGTAACAGGCCTACTGTGACTAGATTAATATTAGTAATATTTAAATATATAATATTTAATAATATCATAACACACACACACACACACACACACACACACATATATATATATATATATATATATAATATTTAATAATATTTACATTTATTTGTAAAATCACACAGAATTACTCAACAAGTAATTTAAAAATAATTAATTAACTCTATAAAATATAAAGAACATTTATTAACTGTAAAAAATATAAAGGAAACTAAAGAGACATAGAGAGATATTTACATAGAATAAATAAAAGATACTAAAGGATACTGGTGAATCAGACGCGAAGTTTCTTGCGTGGTGGTTCCCAGTCCTCCTCTGTGAGCATGATGCAGGGGCCCTTGTGCTCAAATGTAAATGAAAAACAGATGGATAAAAGGTAAAGTGTCTGTTTAAGATTCAGTTTTAAACATAGATGTATTTAAATATAGACATTCACTCTCATTACGACGTTTTGAAGCCAAAATATGACCAAAATGAAAGCTGCCATCTTGCGCAGTAAAGGCAAATTGGAGCCAGAACGGCAGATATGGGAGGAGGGGCCGTGTGACTGCCCAAACCCCGCCCTCCACCTTGGGGACCCGCACAGCCAGCCAGAGCTCCGCGACTGAGCCACAGTGGCGGTGCGAGTTCACGCTCTCAGGCGACCTGTCAATCAACTTGCCCTTGCCCTTTTTTTACACCTACCTCAGTGTAAATTAATGTACTCGGGTCGCAGAGTTGCCTCCTCCAATATGGCGGACACGCAGGCACGTCAGCTCCAATAGACGGCATTGGTCGATGTGGCGTCTACGTATATGATGTGTAATTAGAATTAGAATTAGAAATTGATCTATTGATTTATTGATCCCAGAGGGAAATTACAGTTATTACAGTAACAACCATTTATGCTGCATAATAATCACTCAATAATAATTTACCACAAGAGAGAAAATTGCAATATGTACACATATAAAAATTAGCTGTAATAATAAATACAAAAACACACATACTGTAATTTAGCAGTTAAAAAAATTAAAGTGATTGCACAACCTATTTATTCCAGACATAATTATTGTATTGTGTCTTGTTAGTTATTATTGCTTGGTGAGAACAGTGAGAGAGGAGTTATAGAGTTTGATGGCCACTGGTAGGAATTTGAGCTTAGATTCTCTGCCTGAACCCGACCTGACCCGTGGCCCGACCCGAAATAGTTTTTTTAATTATGTATTTATTTTATATAAAGCTCTGGTGTGATAACCACAATGTTGCTATGTAACCAATTATTATTGTTAACGAAAAATAAACGAAATAACGAAAACTGAAAGTGAAAAAACATTTGTGTTAACTGAAGCTAATAAAAACGATACTTAAAAGAAAAAACGTAACTAATTTGTTTACATTAACTACTGGTGTCAAATAATAGCCTCTTACAGTGTGAAATATACGGTATAGGATTACAGGGGCTCTGAGCTGACCATATGCATATGAAAGGTGCACATTTTTCAGAAGCAAAAATGTGTATTTTGCAGCAAGACATACCTAAATGTGACAAAAAAGTTATATGACTGGTGAGTTAACATTAATGCTACATGCTTGCTGTTGCAATAGTTTTCTTTACTTTACATTTAAGAAACAAATAAAGAAATTATTTTTTATCAATACAATTATAAAATGTTCTCTAACTAAAACAAACAAAAAAAATCTAAAACAACAAATGCTATTATTAAAAAAATATTTTCTTAAATTTTTATTTAAACTTATACCATGAACAATTTTTGGATTAATGTGAATTTCAATTTTTTTTATTTTTAAAAGACCAATGAACACACAAAGACAGCATGTAAAAACATATATTCATCATTTTATTACTATCGGTTAACTCAATGAATGACAACAATGAATGGCCATCTGCCATGAGATATACATATATATTTATAGAAAGCCAGTAGAGCTCTTATATATATATATATATATATATATATATATATATATATATATATATATATATATATATATATATATATATATATATATATATAATCAGTGAGCATTAAAATACATTGGTAAGCAACAGTAAAACACACTGTTGGCGATACTACTGAAAAATACCGCGTAGGAAAATGGAATATTGTCCAGGGCGATTCTGCGTGCTGCTTGTAGTGGTAAGAAGTCTCTGAGACTGTTAATATGAGGATCATACAGCACATATTCCATACAGCATGGACTGTACAGCCGGTCTACAGACCGCCTCACTGCTACAGACATGAGCATGAAGTTCCCCTCTGCATAAAAAGTGTAAATGTATGTAAGAAAAGTTGTTGTCTGACGGATAGAGTGGTGCATCTGGAACATCGTGTGCTATAGGGGTGTGTGTGTGTGTGTGTGTGTGTGTGTGCACGCCAATCTAAGAGTTCAGATTCTATAAAAACTCAATAAAATGAGGGGAAAAAAACTTTGACGGTAGGACAGCCAACCAGTGCAGTCCATGAAGACCCCCCCCCCCCACACACACACAAACACACACACAAACACACACACACACACACACACACACACACACACACACAGCTAATCAATCCCTCCTGCACAATAGAACCGCAACTGCAATCACAGCAGCCCCCAAGGGAGTGCTCTACTCGCACTTGAGATGGCATATTGGTACTGGTACTGGGATATCGACATCGGGTCAATATCAGTAGAAAATGTAACAAATCTACCCTGAAGCAGCACACTTCTACACTGAGTGGTGTAATTTTAGCGGTGTGTTTCCAGCTGTGTGGAGCAGTCGAGTGTTTGGGTAGTGTGAATAGCATAGCCTACTTTTTAGGTGCTCATCTTGAGTGAAGTGCTTCAAATACAAACAGCTCGTTTTAAAGCTGAGTAGACAATTCAATACTGCTAATGCCGTTACATTAGCTAACAGAGGCTAATTGTAGATAGCATCCTGCTGAGAGGTGGAGGAGAGGAAGGACCAGACAGGGCAAAGTTAATGATGCTTTCTTGTGCCATTTTCACATATAGAGTCCTGATAATGTCAGTCCTGAACTTTAGCTGGAGCTGTCCTTCAACAAATGCAGCGTACAGCTGGAGATTTCCTGTGTGAGAAATATAAAGCCCTATCTGGACGGGATTAGTTTCTCAGGGGAATGTCTGTGAAAAATATTTTACACTTCTATTTAGTGATAAAACTCTTGCATCCGGACTGCAACTGAAAAACCTGAAGGACAAGTGAGTTTTTTGGCTTTCCCGGTCACGTGACATCGCTTTCAGTAGCTCCTCCATTTCCACTCGCTGTTGTGTTTACGCAGATCTCCATGGAAACGTGCACCCAAAGTGTAATTACAGTGCGTGGCAGTGGACAAATAGCTATTTTATGAAATGCGAGGTGACGAAAAAAACTTAAGGTAATTCTACCTGTATTTTTTTTTAGAGGACATCTGAGAAAAACACAAACACAGTTACACTGGACGGGAATTAAATCACAGAGGATCCCCCATAAAAGAGAAAATTACCTCTGGACCCCCTGAGAAACCACCCGGATAGGGCTTAACTCTCACTAAAGGAAAGATTCTGTGTTGTTTAGACACTTGCCTAGGCACCCACTCTGGATTAACTGGAAAATCACCAGCTCTTTTCAAACATGGGCTCATTACCTATCAGACATTACCTATACATTGTACTAGAGGGCTGGCAGGATAATGTAGGTTAATGTAAGTTGCACTACAGCTGGGTCCAAACAGTGACATTTTTTTATTATAGTCACGTTTCAGTTTAATTCACAGAGGTTAACACTGCTCAGCAGTGTCATTCATAAGAACCAGGTCTGTCCTGCACTCAGATCCACAGCTTACAGAAACGTACAGCTTACAGAATAAAGAGAAAAAGCCTGTGAAAGACAGATGACTCTCCTGTACTAAAAAAATGTAAGGAAATAAAGTTTGTATAAATGTAGCAACACTGCTGCATGGCTGACATATCAGTTGTGGACTATGTGGTTTTAAAGAGCTCATTGATGCAGCTGACGTGTTTTATCAGTATCCTGTAGACTCTTAAGCCACCTTTAGTTGCTGGTGCACAAGGGTTGTCCCAGTAATGTAAAATAGGCTTCAATGGCAAACACTGTATATCCCCTGCTGGTACAAGTAACACTCTTGTTGCATCTTTGATGGCACATTTATTTGCCAGCATTAGCATTTTCGCATGGAGGAAGAAATGCTAGCTGTTACTGTTTACCTTTACTGCCTCTGGTGTGTCCTGCCTATCTGCTTTTCACGGTCACTGTAAGGAGTCTATGAGAGTGAAGTAATGGTTCTTTCTTTGCTCCTATGCTTTGAAGTGTGAATGTAGAACTTCACTCCTTCCCCCACTGGGACCTGTTGCAGACTCCTAAGTTCCATTCTTCACCTTCAAGTCCGATTGTCGTGTCTTGTCATACTCTTCAAGAGAAGCACACATGCACACACACACACACACACACACACACACACACACACATACTTATCGTATTTTACGCACTATAAGGTGCATTTAAAATCCATACATTTTCCCAAAATTTGATCGTGTGCCTTTTAATCCAGTGCGTCTTATGTATGAATTTTACCTGTCAGGTATTATGGAGCAGTAAAGCCACTCCGCCAAATTGCAGTGTTATTCAGGAGTTTAAGTTTAGTTCTCCAGCAGCAGGGCTTTACTCACCCAAATAAACAGTTTTCAGGAGAGAAATCTGTGGAGATCCAGCACTCGTTTGACATCAAAAGAGAGTCTTTTTTATTACAGTTTTGTTTATTTAGCTTAGCTTTTCTTAACTTAGTAAGCTACCCCCCACCACAACCCAGCGGCGAGACCTGCTAAATTAGAAGTTCCTTATAGTGTCTCTTAAAATGCGCCTTATAATTTGGTGCGCCTTATGTATAAAAATAGACCAAAAAATAAACGTTCATTGATAGTGTGCCTTATATATGATGATAAGGTGCGCCCTATAGTGCGAAAAATACGGTATACAAACATACTCATGCACACGCTCCCAAAGCCAAATAAACAAAACTAATAAAAAAAACCCACTAACACACACTAAAAAATTTTTGATAAGTTTTATGTGCACTCCCTGACTAATCATTTGCCAAACATGCACACTCAAATATACATGCACACAGACACACACACACACAGACACTCACTCGCACACTGTGACAGCATCTTGTGAGCTTGTGAATAAAATAAAACTTGTAAAATTATGGTTCATAAAAAAGGATAAGAAGAAGAAGAAAAAAAGAGCCGGGCCTTGATGCAGGCATCGTCATTGTCATCATCAATTATGTGCCAAACATAAAAACTCAATAACTGAATGCTGCATAATATCAAGAACATACAACAGGTTTAAATACTGTTTCCATAGGTAACAAAATTTACAATCATTGCACATAAATCCATAGTGTCTATCACTCCAACCACTCCAAGACTATCCGGGGCTGAGCTGGCCCACTTCTGCAGTTCTGTTGTGGAGCTGAACTCTTCTGGGGCATCAAAAATGAAACTAGCTCGCTCTGATCGGAGCTCTAAACCACAGTGCACCTTCCCCAATAAAAACGCTCTCCAACTCCTACGCCTTTCAGTTTCTGAATCCGAGGACCGAACTGCTTTATTATTCTGTGTACGTCTGCATAAGGACACTTTAGTAGTAATGTAACCTCACCCAATCATCCAATAACTCTGCTCCTTTAGAGCAAGCTATGAAGTAAGCGCTAAAAACATTTAAAAATACACTTCTCTTCAGTATTTCAGAGAGATTTCAGTCGTCTGAATGCCAGAACGGTGGCCAAATGTCTTTGGTAACCTTTGGTAGTTTGTGGTGGTAGAAAAATATCTTACTCCGGTTGCTTTGGAACCATTTGTATTGTCCGTGTCTCATAATATCTGCTCTATTACAGATTAGGTATAGATAGCTGATGATAAATAGCGTCATCTACCTCAAACAAGTGAAAGCTTGAAATCGGTCTCTTGGCCTATAAATAAAATAAAGAGATATGCTGGAACAGGAGGAAGGGGAATCTCAGTAAACTCTAAGTAAAGTAGAAGTAAAAGTAGACATTAAATGATAAAAGTACTGTCTACACTAAAATTAGACAGATTTGTGGGATCTGAGCAAAGGGAGATGTACAAGAGAAGCTGGGTGGTATTAGGTGCTGACCACCCCACACAGTGTGGACCACCCCACACAGGTGCACCCTTTTTATTTTTCAATCTTTTGTCAGTTTTAACACTGACATACTGCTGTAACACTAAAATCTCACAGGCCCTGGGTGAAACTCTCAGTCTGACACACCCCATACAGGCCATTACAAAAAAAAAGAATAAAGTATAGTTGCAAGTCACAACACGAGAGAAAAGCTGCTGATGCCAGATCAGAGCTCTCCCAAACAGTTCTAACTGTATCTGTAACTGTAAACCAGTGTGAGCATTTGATCATGCAGTGTTCTGTCAACCACTGAGTCTGTCCTCAATGTCTTCATACTGTTCATTGATTTAAATGCTGCTAAAATAATAATAATAAAAAATAAACACTGACAGCTTTTCCACTAACAGATAATCCACCGGACGACGTCACTTATCCAAACAACTATCAAACTCGTTCAAATAAATATCGGAAACAAGCGTAAAACGCTGTATATTCCATGTGACTTGTTCTTCACCACTCAACATCAATGTAAACCAGACTCAAACCAACACAAAGTACAAACATAACTTGCAAGTTTGTCAAATGAATAATATAAAAAGAAAAAAAAAAAGAAAAGAAAAGATGAAAACCCAGGCGTGTACAGCGCAGATGTGCATGTGCTAGCGGTCTCCAGCACGGGTGTGGCTTGTGATCTATGAGAGCTGACTTGTAGTCGCTACTGGCATGTGCAAGTCTGCCCAAAACTGTTCCAAAAAGTTCCCAAACACTTGCTGTAAAAGAGCGCCGTCCTGCACATTTTAGTGTTTAACAATTGCCCAGCTCTGAAACACTTATCCTAAGAAATGCACAACACTCCAATTAAATGCAATGCATTGTTCTGTGCATTCCCCGCAGCAGCACTTCTAAAGGGAGGTTCACACTACACCACTGTATTTTTTTGTTATTAACACAGTTTGTTGTCTTGTGTTTGAGAATTGTGTAATCATTTTGGTTTGCACACTGCACGATTGATTGGCAACACAGGATCACAAATGAACTTTTACCAGGAGGAACCCACAATGAGAACCCACACATGAGAAGTGATGCAATGCCATGCCATATCATATAAGACATATACCTTGATTTCTTCCTAAATAGATGTCCATAAGACACAAGCTTTAGAACTTTGAGTCTGAATAATATAGAAAATTAATATAAAGACATGTGTTTGTTTAACTACACCCTCGGCTTTCTCATGACCCAGTATCTTGTGCTCTCATTGGCTGTAACTTCTAGTCACAAAAACTTCCACACTACCAGACGTAGAGTCATCGACAGGTCTAGATGTTAGATAGAAACCTGTCAAATCTTGTGATCTGCAGCTTGTGCGGCATTAGCAAACACTGAGGCATTTGTTTGCAATTTCTAGAGTGATTAGAGTTAACCCACCCTAGGCAATTATATAAATATAATACCTTTATCGTGATAATTTATGTCACTACACACTTTTCTTTCACTCTTCTTTGAGCATATCATGGGACTGTGATATTTGTTATGAGAAAAAACAAAACACTGAATTTAGTTTTGACAGTGTTGATGCGCTTGTGAATTGTGCCTGTTGTGTCAAATCAAACCCAACAAACTAAACATTGTGGTGTGTTTTGTGTATCAGTGAAATGTCTTTGACCACGGCAACATTAAATATGTGCCCAATCTGGCCACCACAACAAATACTTGAAATTCTCTGGAGAAGTGATTTGGGAACCACTTTGATTGAAAAAAACAAGCAAGAAAACAGCAAAATGTGCAGGACAAGAGCTACTCTAGCACCAGGATTGAGAACCATGTCTTTGGCTTTAGCAGCAGAGCTTAGAGCAGCTGCGCCTGCGGTTCCTGCAGGATGCGGATAACCCGGTCAACGGTGTCTGTAGTGGCGAAGGCCAAATATTGGCAGCAGAGCCAGTCCTCCAGGCTCACGCCGCAGCCCGAGTCCAATGAGCGCTCTGCGAACTTGATCATCATCAGAGTGCGCTTCAGGTCCAGCCAGTTCTGCAGCGTGGCCTGCCGCTGAGCGGGTGTGGCGCCGGCGCCCAGCGTGTGAAAGAGGTCCTCTCTCGGCCCCCACAGCAAACACTGCAGACACGCGCGAGCGTCTCCCATCCGAATGCGCTCGGAGGGGTTGGCGTCTAGCAGCATGGAGGCCAGGCGCTGCAGGCCCAGCGAGTAGAGGGAGCGTGCGGGCAGTGGTGGCAGGTCGGAGCGTGCATACTCTCGCTCCTTTAGCCCTGGTGCCTCCTCGAAAGGGTTGGGCCGGTGCAGCATCTCGTAGACGAGGATGCCGGTCTGGAACTCGTCGCACTTGCGATACTGCGTGGCGCTCAGCAGCTCGGGCGCCAGCCGTGAACGGTCCTTCAGCACGACTGACGGCTCCTCGCCCATGGAACTCTTCTGCTTGGCTTGCGAGAAGTTGCTGATGATGAGGCGGGCGGGGCAGGCGGAGGATGAGGCTGAAGCAGTAGCGCCATTGTTGTTGTTGTTAGGCTCCAGCAGATCCATGTTCCAGGGGTTGCCTGGCTGGCAGTTCACCAGCAGCAGGTTCTCCAGGCGCAGATCGCAGTGGGTCACATGGTAGGGCTTCATGTGCTCCAGGCCAGCACACAGCTGAAGCAGGAGCAGGCACACCTGCCGCTCGTACAGCTCCGGGTTACGGGCGTGACGCCCCACACCTTCACGCACAAAGTCCGCCACTGTCTGGAAGGGAACTTCGCGCGTGATCACCACCACATGACTGCGCAGCCTGGTATCCGCCGCCAGCTCCTCCTCGCTCTGCTCTCCCTTACGTTCCTCCTTCCATCCCTCACTCTTCTTTTCTTTCTTCTCCAATTTCTTCTCCTTCTCTTCATCACTCCCCTCCTCCTCATCATCATCTTCCTCCTCTTCCCAGGGCAGCAGGCGGGCGGGTACATCTGCCAGGAAGTGACCGCAGTCCTGCTGGATGTTGAAGTGCAGGGGCAGGCTCTGGCGCACAGCTAGGCTGTGGAAGAACTGCTGCTGTGTCTCCTTCACCTTGTACCTGCAGATCTGAAGTCAGAAAAGAGACAAAAGAGACAGAGAGAACAAAGAACAGGGTTTTACAAAGAGTGATGCAGGACAATAAAGCTGGCAGATCCAGATCATTGTAGTACTTTCTTGGAAAAGTCAGAGTACTGATTTGTCCTTAAAATATATTTTATTTTACATTGTAGAACAAATGTAGACAAATTATACATTATAGATTTATGTGCTCTGTAAACAAGGCTAGAAACTCCATAACTCTTCAATTTTCACACTTTCTTTTTATGTGCTTTGTTTTTGTCATCGTTAACACTGTAATCTATCATTTGCAGTCCTTCGAGGAACATGAACAAACTAGGATGCACCTAGATAAAGTGAAAAAAAAAAAAAAAACATCTATATAAACTAACTTGGATGGATGGATGGATTTCCCCATAGTCACCATATTTCTTGTCATAATAGCTTCTGCTACTGACAAGATAAGGTGGTCTTATCTTATCTAACCGTCTCAATGCTTATTTGTTTGGTCAGAAAACATGATTACAGAGCTCTGACTAGTCAGCCGGGTGTTAACGTATTCATACAAAGCAAAGAGTAGAGCAGGCTCTGGTTTAAAATGTATGCATCATCACAGTCCGTCCGTTTTGGACTCGGACTTTGTGAAAGACATCATTAATATTTGTGTTTGTTTTTAAAAGTTGATATTAAAAAGGTCACCAAGCAAAGCAAGTTTAAAAGGTATTTTGTGGTAAGTTTTGGGCTAAGTAGTAAACAAAGCCTTTCAGAAGCCTTTCTTTTTCACTTTTTGACACTCATGAAACAAAGGGTTGGGCACCTCTGGTCATGTAAAAATGTGACTGACAATTGCTTGGAGTTAAAACTTCATAATGACTTCTAATGAAATTTAATAAAAAAGTTTGTTCTTTCTCCTGAAAAGTTGCCATTTTATAGATTTTGTAGAGGATTTTGAACAGAGATAAAATAGTAAAGTATATAATTCTATACAATTATATTTATACTATATATACAGGGTTTTTACACTTTTTAACCAATACATTTCCAAGACTTCTCGTATGTCTTTTCCATGCTTTTAATGCAAGTTTTCATGACCATATGAATTTCAAAACATCAGTGAAGACAAACAATAAAACCAAAAACCAACTAAAACTATAATCGATATAAATTATAGTAGGCCTAAAATGAATCTAAAACACAATTTTTAATAATAAAATGTGTCAGATCCTAAGAGCTCCATTGTGTAGGGTCAAATTACTGAATTAACTTATTTGTTAGCTCATAATAGATTTTCTCCATTGATAAACAGAAACACAAAGATTTTTAGAGCAAATTTCCATGACTTTTCCAAAACTGTGTATTTTTATTTATCCAAAACTTATCCAGGTCTGGAAATTGCTATTTTCAAATTCCATAAATATAAAGTTTATATATAATATAACATGTAAATCTATTTTTCCTTTCTACAATACCCTGGAAAAGAAAGTATAAGACCATACAAACTTTTCAAAACTTTCATTAAACACTGCCTCTGGCATTTCTGGCAATATCTGTATGTAGTAGTTGTGTAGCTTTAAAGCATTATTTGCTTTAGGCGACTGATTCCCAGAACCACTGCTGTGCCAGAGCCCCTGATCCCCCTGAATAACATATTTCACATTAAACCAACCTGAATGACTTTGTTTACATCTTAATAATTTAATTAGCAGGTCAAAGCATCCCTGAGAGACGGGTACCTGTGCAGATGGTTATGATTATGAAGTGCCTGATCTTGCCTGGAGCAGGTCGTGAACCTTCTGAAAGCTGAAGGGCTGTGACAGCGAGAGACCTGCTCCTCTGCTTCAATCATATTCTGCCTGCTGATAGGGCTTATTACTCTTTTAGCGATAGATCTCTGATGAGAAGTGCTGAGCGTGGGCTGTGAGGCTCCTCTGAGCTTTAATGCAGAGTGACAGCCTCTCCCAATATTCCTACCCAGCAATCTTTCTCTCCCTCTCTTTCTTCTAGTTTGATCAAAGTCACAGCAGTCATCTTATCCTCTTATCTTCCAGCTGCTCGTCTGCGTGAGTCTCCTCTCAGCGAGGGAAGGGAATTGTGGCCTTAACTGTAGAGCTGAGCTGCATGCTGACAGGACTCTACTCTTCATCACATCCCCTTTAATTACCACACCAGTAAACACTGTGTTCATAATACAGGTAACTAGAGTATATGAAATCTGTCCTAAGCATACCTGTCAAGTCTCCCGTTTTGGCAGGGAAACTACCGTATTTTACTCCTCTTACCCGCTGTCCTCCCGTATTAGTATTTTCCCGTAAATTTCCCGTATTATATTAAAATAAAAAAATATATATTATTGAGGAGACAGGGAGCTGACTGCTCTGTGTCTCTTAACCAATCGTGCAGCCGGTTCAAGGAGAAAGTCCCGCCTTTCAGGAGAAACAGCCAATCAGCTTGCAAAGGAGGGTCAGTGTGGGGAAGCCACAGGCAGCTAGTCGGAGCAGCTGATGTTAAAACATATCTGGATATACAGCGATTTTTCTAAAAGAAAGGGAACGGTAGGCTAATCATGTAAACTGTGATGAGATTTTTCTGATAGCTGCTTAAAAATACTCGTCTCTGAAATAAAACACACAGATTAAACCTTTTAAAATAAAAAAAAAATACAGCTTGAACTAGAAATGTTAAAAATTAACTAAACTGATCAGGGGTGGAGTGATCAAAAGATTCAGTTTGCAGAATTTGTGCACCCTTTGTTCAATTTTAAATCCATTAAATAAATAAAAAATATATTATAAAAAAGAGTGCATTTATGCCAAAAAGACATGAAATCTAAACTTTAAAAAAAATATTTGGAAAAGTGTTTTTAATTTGGCTGTATTAAAAGAATGACATATGTAGGAATGTCCGCAACATTTCAGATTCTGATAATCTAATTGTGTGTAAGTGGTTCACATGTCGTTATTTTAGATTTTTTTTGTAAACCTGTCTTAAAATGTAAGGGATACTGAACCTACGTTGGGCTGGTGGGACAACTTTAAGCGGACAGAGGAAAATATCCCTTATTTTTTAATCTAAAATTTGACAGGTATGGTCCTAAGAACTGTGCAGTGAACATAAGTGGTATGTAAAAGTTTGAGCAGCCCAGGTCAAAATATGTTATAGTATGAAATATGAATACATAAGTGAAATGAGATGACCTGATTTCCAAAAGGAAAAAATTAAAGAACAGAACTTTTTGATATATTTCGTTAATATTTCAAGCAAGATTACTTTTTAATTTTCATCTTATCACTGTTTTAAACTAACAAAAAATTGTAGGCAATTTTTAAGAATTAAAAGAAAGCAATGTTTTCTTTTGTGTTTTATGGTCTATGGTTTATCTATTATTTTGATTTGGTCAGTTAGCTGCTAGGAAGTGCCCATGGCTCCTGAGCTTTAAAATTTGCATCATCAGATCGTTGTTCACATTGATGACTAAGCAAGTTGTAACCCTAGTTTATTTTGGCTGGATTTATTTTTTTTTGTTAATTGAATTTACAACATTTATGCATTTTGGAAAGCAGGCTTAGATATACTAACTATTCACAGTTACAGAAAACTCCCCAAACTTTTGAACGTCACATTACAGTAACAACAGAAGCCCTTCTGTGGACACTTATGGACCCTCTGATCACTAAGGTAGATATAAAGTAAGATTGGGATTGACAATATAAAAATAAAATATCTGTATCATGTTAAACTGTGCTGTAATTTTGCTGATATTTTTTTGGAGGTTTTTTTTGTGGTTAAATCTATACAAACCTGACCAATGGTATATTTCACTCTTTGTGCATATTTTATCTCTATTTGTGTAGGATCTCTGAAAATGTATAGATATTGGTGGAACAGAGCAGTAACACTGGTTATCATGGGGGCAGTGTAGCCAATAGTTCAAGTACAACCACACCACAGCCATTTAAAAAAGATTTAACTGGCTGTTTACTATTCGTAAAAAAACATTTTAAATACAAAATTAAATGACATGTAATGGAAACACTTAACTTGTCCATCACTTTAAATGCTGCTGTCTGTTAATCAATAAAGTAAAAAAGAAGAACTTAAAATCGTAATTGAGAATCACTCATATATTTGAAGAATATCAATATTATTATTATTTTTTTACAATATTGCCCAGACATTATACACAGTTTTAATCTTATTATATTTTTCTTCACATCATGTAATGTGCAGTTGGGTCTGTGTTCCTTATGTACATGATGATATGCTGATGATATTCTAGATATGCTTATTTCTGATAAAACAATAAAACATCAATATATTGTCAAGCTCTACATATAAGTATAAATAGTATAATAGAGTAGAGACCACATGAGGCTAAAGGTGTATAAGTTATTTAGCTCCACTGAAAATACATTGTGGGTGAGCATGAATATTTGACATTATCAGTAAGTGAAGTGGGAGTTTCAATTAGCACTTCAACCTGAAGGACACACTTACACACAATGCACCACTCGGGGGGCAAAGAGGTCCTTTATTAAGCCTTGCTGATGAACCAGTGACAATAATAATAAGATATACTCCCACTATAAAGAAAATACACTTAAATTAACTCCTGAACACATTCAGTCATGCTATAGTTAAAATTCAACTTACTTCTTCATATTTTTTTACTTAATTCATTTTTATTTTAACTGTGGTTCAGTTAAGTTAGTGTACACTGTACCAATTAAATGTTAAAAAAGCTAATATTCTAATGTGCAAATGTTTTTTTAGCCTAGATTTAATTCTGGTCATTTGTTTCTTAAATGAGATCATCTGATTGCCATAAAAACTGTTAAAAATGCACAAGCCCCAAAATATTCAGATCATTTTCTCTAAACATTACCTTGCACATACTAATGTTCTGCACACTGTCATTTGAGGCTTATGAATAAAACATGCGGTGTGTGAGAACAGTTTAGACAGGGGTGGGTGGATATTGAATGTGCAGCGGAGGGTGGGTCACAGAGGGTGGCTTTTAATTTGGGACTATGTGAGTGTCTCCGTGCGGTTTATCCACAAGAGAGTGCAGCGGAAAAACGAGTAGAAAAGTCTTTGATGTGCAGCGACACTGAAGGTTCTCTCGTGTAAATAATAAAGCTTTCATTCTGCCTCGCTCTCATCCACAGTCTGCTCATCTCGCCCACTCTCACGAATACTAATCGCTCCACTCATCCGTCAGTCAATCCCAAATTACCAAACCTACAGTTGAGTCTGGATCTCGGGCTGGATGTGAGGCAGTGATATTGCTGTGTGGAGTTTTGTGCCAAAACTGAGGAAAAACTTCAGAAGGTTTCATGCAGTCCTCCTGTGAGCATTTTGCTGATGAATTTAAGAATTAAGATTTTTGAACAACATAAGCACTTTAACTTTTGTTGTTTATTTTTTAATGTATGTTTGATTATGTGTGTTTGTACAGCACTATGACACTGCAATTTCCTTTGGGATCATTAAAGTGCTATCTTATCTTATCTTATCTTATAATACCCTTTTTACAATATACTACTTTACCAAAATATTAATAAGTACATGTGTCTGCTTTGTAAACAACGTACTTAAATTTTATATAAAATAATAATGTAAAAAAAAAGTAGTCTACGATAAAAAAGAAATACCCTTAAAACTTTAAGTAAATAGCAAACCAAATACAAAATATACTGCTTTTAAGACAGAATATTACTTGTCATTTTTTTTTATTGTTTACAAATATAGATAATATTATTGTGTATGATATGATATTGCACATGTTTTATTGATCCCTTAATAACACAATAATATATTGTGATATATAATGATTAGTGATTGAAATGGAATACAAAATGTTTTATATATATAAATATATATATATATATATATATATATAAAATGAATTTCGTTTTTCTACACATACTGGCTCATAGACATAAATGGGCTCTTCTTGCCAAGTAAATACAATGGTTATTATTGTGATAGGCCTAGTTAGTATTTACCATATTTTTCACACTATAAGGCGATCTTAAAATTCTTTAATTTTCCCAAAAATTGTCAGTGCGCCTTTTAATCCAGTTTGTTTTATGTATGAATTTTACAGGTTTGTCAGGTTGTAATGAACAGTAAAGCCACTTCACTGAAGTACAGCGTTATATAGGAGTTTCAGTTTAGTTCTCTAGCACTGAGGCTGAAGCAGTATTAACATTTGCCGCTAACCGTGCTAAGTGCTAGCTCTTTTTAGTACTACTGGCCTGTAGCCTGCTGCTAACCCCGGCTAGCACTGCTGGAGCACCATTAGAATTAGCTACTAACCAGCTAATGCTGCTGCACCCAGCCTTTCCAGTGGAAATCTGGAAATCTAAGCTTACTGTAAATAAACAGAAGTGCTTCACTCACCCAAATAAACAGTTTTCAGGGGAGAAATCTGTTTAGATTAACATCTAGTGCACATTTGACTTTAAAAGTATTTTTTTTTTTAATTAAAGTTTTGTTAACTTAGCTTAACTTTATTTAACATAGTTTCCCACCACCCAGCGGCAAGACCTGCTGAATTAGAAGAAAAACTAGTGACACTCACTAGTGTCACAAAATGTGCCTTATAATCTGATGCGCCTTATGTATATATAATATAACCTATATTTTCTAATAGATTTTCCTGCTTATGGAATTCTTTCTTTGCTGCTAATTCAGGTGGAAATGGAGTGTAAAGGTGAAAACAGATGTACCTTAACAGCGTAGTTGACGAGCGGGTCCTTGGCGTAAGCAGCGGTGTAATAGACAGCGTCTCCAGCCTCGCAGCAGGGCTTGCCCGTGGTCAGCCTGAAGTGGGACCAGCTGTCCGTACCGAAGCGCAGGTGATCTTTCTGGCCAGCCATAAAGCGGTCTTCACAGCGGGTGGCTAGTTTGCAGAGGGTTTCTGTGTGCAGGCTTCGGATGCGGCCCACCACCTCCTCCCAGCTGTCTATGCCCTTATAGAGAGCCTGCCTCTGGGGCTTCCCGCCACCTTCTCTTCCCCTGTAAATACAGAGAGGGATCTATTTTAACACTTACTCTACTCTGACATGCTAAAAGAATAGCTTGAGAATGCCCACACCTGTATAATGAGGCCTAATAGTGGGTATCAGATGAATGAGATACTTAATTTCCTATTTAAGTTATGAGGTCATGTAACAGTCCCCCATTAACAGTGTTATGTGTGTACATCACAAAAGGCGTTACCACCCACAGTGGACAGAACAGTGAGTGGTAATGATCGTGTCCAGTGGTGTCATATGTATTGATTTCTGTTTACACAGAAAATTTGACCCAATCACTGCAGAAGGGCCTTCAGGCACATCCTGCATGTCACAAGATGTGCCAAAAGTCATGAAACATGCGACTAGTCCACTGATATGTGGCATATCAGTAAATTTTGAGGGCATTCCTACCTTCCAGATGAGCGCCCCCTGGCTGTTAGGCTCTCTGTGCTGCGGCAGCCCCTCCGCTCCCCAGCTCGCCTCTCTCTGGCCTGTGCTGAGCCACTATTAGTCAGGCAGGACAGGCTCCGCCCCCCCGCAGGCCTCTCCAGGGAGTCTCCGGATTCGTCAAGCTGCCGGGCGTCTGAACTGAGGGAGGAGCTCTGACTGGCCGTCTCCCACGTAGAGTCCAGGTCGTACAGCGGGTTGGCCACGCTCAGGCTGGTGCCGCCCGGCTTGGCTTCACCCCGTGACCTTTGACCTGCAGGCTCTCTGGAGAGCGAAGGTTCCGTATGGGCTCGAGGAACAACTTTCTTAGGCAGCGGAGGAGGAGTGGCTTTAGAACCATGATCAGAACCCTCAGGCTCAGACTGAAGAGTGTCATCAGAGGATTTTGGGTGTCTAGGATGTTTCAGGGGAATCATACTGGCCCTGGACTGACCTGCAGAAAGAGATAAAAAGAGAGAAATATGAAAAAAAAAATCCTTTGACCATAAACATCAGAGATTTCGAAGTTTCTAGATGCATTTAAAGTTGAGTTCCAAAGAAACCCGAACCCTGACCAAGTATGGGGCTCGGTGAGCACAGACTGACCATAGAAAAGAGCAGGTATAAAACATCCTGGCTGCCTAAAGAAGAGAAGTGAGTAATACAGGGTGACAGGCTGATCTGAAATAATTAATCATTTAAAAAAAGAATTCTGGAAAACGGCATGCTGCCATTTAATTATCAGTGCATCACTACCTTAGAGACAGTATAGTTCTAATTTTACTACTTTTCTTTGTGTTTTAACTTTCAATAAAGCATTTGTGTGTTTACTTATATGAATATTTATATAGTTGCTGTCTAATGAAAACAACTCCATAATTTTCATTTATGCCTATTTTTAGTTTACTCAAGTGTCACCTACACATTGGTCAATAGAAATATTGCAAAATGACCTAAAATAAACACTTTTTACATTGACTTTCATTAAAAGTTAAGAAGGTTTTACCTATAAAGTTGCTGTTTTGGAAATATGTTTTTTTAATTGGACAGCGATGATAAAGTTTATGAATGTGTTTTAGATATATAAACCATTTTGTAGATTTACCCCAGAATCTATAATTTAATTATTTTATTTAATTACTGTTGATTTTATTTAATTGTTTATTTCGTTATTGTTTGTTCCCATTAAAGACTCCTAATATGAGAAAGAAAGGGAGAGAGGGAGAGAGGGAGAGAGAGAGAGGGGAAGAGGGAGATAATTAAAATTAGAAACGGACAGAAGAGACACAAATAAGACTAGCAAAGAAAGATCAAAAGAATTGTAAAACAATATATGGGAGAGTGAGGAAGAATGAGAGACAGGGAGCAGACAGACAAAAGGATAGAAGGATAGAGAATGAAGGAGAAAAAAGGAGAAAAAGACAGAAGAAAAAAAAGAGATAAAGACAGAGTGAGGCAAAATGAGAAACAGACATGGGATACAGAGGATAGAGAAAGACAAAAAGAAGAACAGGGGAGAGAGAAGGAGAGAAAGAGAGAAGAGAAAGGCAGAGATATAGACAGAGTGAGGCAGAGACATAAAAACACAGGAGACAGAGGGATTTTCACACTTGTTCCAATTTAAAGAAGGAAACAGTTCACAGATCAACACATCAATAGAAATACAAAAATAGTCCGTCTGTCCACCACAGAGCTCAGTCCATGAAAACAAGGCGTTGATTGTTGTATTCAGGCCCTACAGCTCTATCAATAAAACATTTAGGCGTGTAGTTGTGAAGCGTCCCGCTGAGCCGCAGACGTCCGGAGCTCGGTTTATGTGGGTAAAACTAACAGGAATGCCAATAGAGCAAGTCCTGAATTGATTTCCATTAAATTCTCTCTCTCTGTCTGTCTCTCTCCCCCTCTCCATCTCTGTCTCTCTTGGATTGAGTTTGAAGACTTTAGTTAACTCTGCCCTGATTCTGTGGCCTGCTGGGAAAGGACTGATGAAGAGCTTCTGCAGGAGAGAGCGAGAGAAAGACAGACAGCAGTACAAACACACAGCAGGAGTGTAAGGATAATAAAGCACTGCCCTGTTTTAGATTTCACTAGATTCTCTTCAGCTGGGACGAGAACAGAGAACAAGCAGATAATTATAATAGTAATGAAACAATACTCTGTGTGCAGGCTCCACTTTAGTTTGGAAAAACTTAGTGAACCAAGAAACTGACAAACCCCTCTACTCTGAGCCAGCAGCCCTTCACACACACACATGTACCTCCTTCTGCCCTGTCTTTCTGAGTGCATGTAGGTCAGGCATGCTCTGAGCATGACCACAAACACCATCAAAAATAGATCTACTCCAATGTGGCAAGTAATAAAGTGTAAGTACTTTGTTACTGTACTTAAGTACTCATTGAGCTCCATTGGCTACCAGTTGATGCTCGCATAAAATTTAAAGCTCTTACAATTTGCCTACAAGGTGATGACAGAACAGCTCCTTCCTACCTGCACTCGCTCCTGAAGGCTTACGCTACCTCCCGGCCGCTGCGCTCCTCCAATGAACGTCGCCTCGCTTTGCCAAACAAACATTCACACAAAGCAATCCAGACTGTTCTCATACAGAGTTCCCCAATGGTGGAACAAACTACCTTCCACTACCAGATCAGGAGAATGTCTCGCTATCTTTAATAAACTCCTGAAGACAGAGCTTCAAAGAGCACCTACTCTCCTAACACCTCTAACACACGAACTACTTCTAACCTCATTTCCTTCTTCCCCTCCTTCACTTCTCTATCCCATTATTTCCCTTCCACCTCCTTTAAGCCCTATCTAAAGATGTTTTTACCTTTAAACTTATATTACTTTTGTACTTCACTATTGTTAAGTCTCTTTGGACAAAAGCGTCTGTCAAATGTAAAGGAAAGTATTTGTATTTTACGAAAGTATTTCTGTCAATAAAATACTTTTTACTTCTACTCTCTTCATTTCACAAGAAATATCTGTACATTTTACACACTGCATAAAAATAAATAAATAAATAAATAAATAAATTGAAATTGAAAAAAACTTAAAAACTTAAATTTAACTGTTTTTCAATCATGCAACTTTTCATCACGTATTTAATCATCTATAATTACAAGCACTGCTTTTGGTATTAATATAGCTGTAGAGTTTCACCAGTTCAATGGAGTTAAATCAGTAATCCTGTGAGGAAGGAAGGAAGGAATCCTAGGAGTCATCATTTCACCAGTTTTCTGAATAAACCATCTCTCTACCACTTAAAAATAAACAAACGTGTGACGGTGCAGATGATGCTGCAGTTCTACCATGCCAGGTTTGTTCTAATCTATAAATTAATCTATAAAAGTAACAGCTTTTACCCTTTTGCTTGCGTACATTTACTTAAAGAAAAACCTAAATCAACACCAACTTATTTTTTTTAACTGAATTATTTGTACTTTTACTTAACCCTCTTGATCTACTTGACTCTCCTTAGAGCAGAGAGCAACACGAAGAAGAGATGTAGAAATTGTCATCACAGTGTAACATCACTGAACAGCCCATCTATAATCTGCCTTAATCCATCAAAGGGAGGCGTAATCTCAACACTAATCCCAATCTGCAGCTGCCTCAGATGCTCTTATAACTGGGACACTCCACCCAAAAAAAAAAAAAAAACTTTTTTTAAGTGATGAAGATTATTTCATCAAGGTAATCCATGGGTCTGCTTTTGGTGGGGATCAGTTTATCAGTAAATGTTTTATTGCTTTTACTAAATGTAGACAATTACCAAGGTTTGGTATTTGTAAAGTTAGATATGAGGCTAATGTTGCTAATAAGCAACCACACAAATTAGCATTGTCATACCGGCACCAAATTACGTCCATTTTCTGGTCTGTTTTCATAAACAAGGCACACTGGACTATAAGGCGCATTATGTGACTCTAGTGAGGAACAGGAGTGTTGCCATGTTTTCCTACTAATTCAGCAGGTCTCGCTGCTGGGGAGCGAGACCTGTAAAGATAAGCTAAGTGAACAAAATTGTAATTCTGCATAAAAACAAACAACAAAAAAAAAAACATCTCAAACATGTCAAGGCAGTCTGACATGTCAAACGAGCGCTGGATGTTAATCTACACAGATTTCTCTCCTGAAAACTGTTTATTTGGGTGAGTTAAGCACTTCCGTTTATTTACAGTAAGCTTAGATTTCCAGATTTCCACTAAAGCTTGAGCATTAGCATTAGGGGCTAACCGCTAGTGGTAATGCTAATGCTTCTTCAGTAGTGCTAGCCGTGGTTAGCAGCAGGAGGCTAATATACTCAATTCTGGATGGCCAAAGAGCTAGCGCTTTTTTTTTCAGGGACCCTGATCAAATAGATTTTTTTGTATAGCAAAATGCAATATTGACTCTGACAACCAAACTGTCTCAGGTACCTCATCCTCTTCAGACATTTAATTTCTTGCTGCTGTGAAAAAAATGGTGAGCTTTGTCTAGCTGTGCTGGACTTCCTTTTCTTTCTTTTTTGGGCACCTTTTGGCCAGCAGGGGGTCCCCTAATCCCTGAGGCCCCAAGCAATTGTGTGGTTTGCGTGGTGGTAAAATCCGCCCCTGGCTATTTAGGTTGCACAGCTATGTGTGAGGTACAAAAAGGCTACAGCGTAGATCAATTATGTTTGGGCTGAAGAGAGAAATCACCACAGCCTGAGTTACGATTTTTAAAGCAAATCATTTCAGGAATGTCCAGGAATTTCAGGAAACTCCACAGCCAGCTCCTTCACTCAGCTTCCATTTTAGCTTCAGAAGCATCAGCTCCTGCACACCACCAAGGTCAGAGTTTACTAACTACGAGCTGCAGAAACGTGTGAGAGTGAATATTAATGATGCCCTTAATTACCATCTAAACGAATGAGAGATTAGTGAGAGTGGAGCTGGAGGACCAAGCAGAGTCTGTTTAAAGATGGAGCTGCAGGAAATCAGGACAGAGCAGGAACTGAAGGACAAACAAGGTGGTAAAGAGAGTGAAACAGGCCGACACTTGCTGACTCTTCACAGCAGGATTAAGTTGAGGGCAAACTTGCTTGCTAATGGCAGGTAATGGCAGGAGTACCATTAGCATGAGATATTTTAAAGTAGGGCTGGATGATGTTTTTGATATTTAAGAAGTACACTGTCAGTATCACAGGATTGTCTAATTAATCAGAAAAATGGGAGAGCATGCATCTGTCAGATTCCATAACAGAAGTAGCTAGAAGTGTTCTCCTCCAAGCATGTTCAGTCATCCAATGACATTGAAGTTATATGTAAATATTAGCTTGTTGGGGAATTGCAGTTAGTGTAAGGGGATTAAAAAAGATCAAAATGACACAAAACAACCATTTGTTTTTAACACTAGATTTTTGTACCACATTTTTTTTGTTTCCACTACATTTAATAAAGGCTGCTTTGTCAGCTTTTTAACATTTGCCTTGTTTAGACCACCAGTGCAAAGTTTGGGCACAACTAGGCCTGTCATGACGATTACATTATTGACTTGTCATACAATAAATGGACATGAACTCAATCGTCTATATTGTCTATTGTTTTTATTTGTTTGTTTGTTCACATGTTTAACAGTGAACATTTTAGCCAGCCATGCAATGACCAATGCTTCAATAACTATTGCTTTATACAAACACAGTGTGGACTGCAGTATGGGTAAAAAAAAATATTTATTTGTTTATATCCATAATTCATTAATTTTTTGTCTTTAAAGGTGTATGACAAACAACAGGATCACAAACTGTCATTTAAATTCTATGTTTCACGTGGGATATGCATGTACATCAATATACGCAAAAACACACAATGCTTTCATGCTGGAAACAATAAAAAAATACTATCACTGCATTTCAGTCTATGTTTAACTAGCTCAGAGTAACTCTAGCTTCACAAGCGATGTCTGCGTTATAGCTCCACATGATGGAGCTAATCAAATAATTAGGGCAAACCTGTGGTGAAGAGTGACTGTAATTTTTTTTAAAACTGACACCAATAAATACATAACACACTATTGTGATATTACTGATATCGTGTTCAGTGTATCGTGGTAAAACTGTGATTCCCACCCCAGTCACCTTATTTCTAGAAATTAATAAAGGAATTCCTAAAACGTGCAATATTTTGTAAGTAATCATCTTGTAATGATGTCGATCAGTTTTTACTCTGATTATAAATTATGCATGATTTATAATGATGCAGTGAAATACAGAACAGTATGCAAGTCCTGCAGCTAGTTTTACCACAAACCCAACAACTTCCCGTCCTGTATTATCGCACATTAGTCTCTGTAGACCTTAGAACTATTGTCAGAATCCCCCTTGTGAGGTATCTGTATTCAAATGGAATTCCTCTATAAAGGGTCTATACAGACCTGGCAACCTATGACAGAATCTCTATCGGTAACGGCACACTTGCTTTCAGAGCAAAGAGGGAAGTTTATTGCCATAATGATCAAAAAATAGTTTTGGCTACTTGTGCATATGCAAATTTAACACCTGATGAGAACTATCATGCAGAATTATCACAAGATCTCGTCACAACCCTAGATAAAACCGTAAACTGCCCTAGACTAAAAACAGAACTATTAAACTTCTATTCTGTACAGATACCCTTACTGATAACAGTTTCCATCACATGCAGAAAATTGTGCTTTAATTAAGTGTTAATTAAAAATACAAGCATTTGAGAAAATACAGCACTCACCCTGCGCTCTAACTCTGACCTGGGAGTAACGTGTAGAGAGGGTTTTAAATCTTGCTGCAGTCTTAGACACAGTCAGCGGCTCAGTAAACACAACAGTTCCAGCAGCATGAGCCCAGGGCCAAAGACTTGTGGCAAATTGTGCCAAAGCCTCATAAGAAAATGTGCCAAAGCCTCAACTTTCCCCATCTTCTACTGCCAATTCAATTAACTACTTTCTGATTAAAATCGTCTCCTGGCTTTTTCTACTGCTGACACTTTTTTTTTTTTTTTTTTTTTTTTTTACAAATTATTTAAAGCTACACACATTTGTTTACACAAAAGTTTCGTGTTTATTAAAAATACAGACATAAATAATTTTCTTCCAGATTCCCTTGTGAGCTTTAAAATGTACTTAATGATTAAGAGTCAAATAGGTTTTTCAATTCTTTAATGGAGCTTGAAAACCTGTTGATTAAGTTGATTGCCAGGGTTTTAAAACTATTACTGTCAGATATATATATATAAACAAATACATAGATTTTTAATGACAAAAAGCACCTTTACGTCAACAATGCAGATAAACATACTACATCCTGTAGGTTATTACTACACTGCTGAAGCTAACATCTTCAAAACTGCACATGGCCTACAGTAACTGCCCCTCTCACAAGGTAAAAGCGTGCTATAAAAATATAAGTAAACAATTTAGTGATTCAATCGAACTGCCTTAGTAAGATCAGTAAATAACACTGAGAAAAAGCATAGCATAGAGAAAAAGGGAAGAAAAGATCCTACCTCCTCTGTGCCACCCTCTCAGTCCAGAGAGTTTAGAGAGGAGCTAGCATAGTTCACACACTCTCTCCACCAGTGCTCAGAATGTACAGAAGACAGAGACAGACAGAGTGAGAGAGCAAGCCCTGCACTGTTCAAGCTGTACTTGAGACTGAGTCAGGCTCTTCCTCCCAACACTGTGTGTATATGGTTGCCTGTGTGCATTAGTGTGTGTGTGTTTGTGTGTGTGTGAGAGAAAGGGAGAGAGAGCAAGAGACTGAGGGCAAGAAAGATAGAGGGAGAAGAAAGCATGTGCTTGCATGCATGATATCAAGCAAAGCTAATAGAAAGTGAATAACTCTTCTGCACAGTCATACAGTGAACAGGGGAGGATTCCCACACTGAGAGGATCTGCAAACGAAGCCTGAGAATCCACCCAGCCAAACCCACAGCTACACACCCTCTCCACCCAGATTAGACCTGTTCTCCAGAGCTTTACTGCCTGAATTAAATCAGATAGGATGTGGCAAAATGGCTTTAGGTTTAAGGCAATATAAACAACATTAACATCATTAGGTTTATTTTCAACTATGTAATTTGTTATTTTTAATAAGTAAGTCCCGATCCCGAGTCATTCCATATTGAGTATCTGCTGATACAGAGTTCCAATTCGATAGTATGGAAATGCGGTAAAATATACATATTACTACTGAAAGTGACTAAATTTTAAGCACAAAATAAACAAGTACTAAACAACCATATAAATTAATACCAGTTAAAAAAGCATTTTTCTTAAATATATAAAAAAAATAAAAATGTCAATTCGGTGACATCAAAATTAAGATCAAGATTAATTTTTCAGATGCTGCTAGTTCTATTTTTTTTGGGAGGGAGATGGTAATAATAGTGTAGACCAATTTAGACTAGATTTTTTACTGTACTATAATAGAGTAGTCTTGATGCGTTTTAAATTAGAATATTTTATTAAGTTACTAATTTTCTGAGTTTAGCTTTAATGGAAGACAAACACAAGTGTAGCTGCCCAAAAACCTTCCTTAACTCGACAATGCAAGCATTCTCAGTGAGTCTATAGTGAACTCATGGAGTAACAACTTAACTTGTTACATTTTTGATAAACCAGTGATCCTGATGTTCCGCCCGATTTCCGATCACATGGTCGGATCGGGGATATCCCTAATTTTTTATGTAGAAAATGTTTCCTTCCTTCGTTTTCTTTCTATTTCTAATGTTTAATCCTCTCATAAGGAGTGCAAACGAGAACAACAAAAGGAATGCTCTCCCTCACTCTCTCTCTCTCTCTCAGAACATCACGGCCTGTAGCTGTTCAGAGTGGCAGGTTTGGCCTAAAATCTGGATTTTTCCTCTGTTAGCATTTTTCTAATAAAACGGAACCGGCACCTTTCTGGTTCGCGAACCAAATTTTAAACCACAGCATTTTTTTTACCAAAAGTAGGTTCTGGAACCTTTGCAGTGGGAACCGAAGAATACTAGGTTTTCAACACAAACTGTTATTGCATCTGTTCACCGCTGCTGTGCTACGCTCTCTGTTAATAATTTATCACATATTTACATTTATTCATACGCTGAAATCTGAAATCTAGTGCATGTTTGCATGTAGACAATTTAGTTTCATGCCTTGTGTAGTTCACTGTGTTCACTGAGTTTTCGCCACTTTTGATATGTAAGAAAAAGATGTAGGTAGTGTAAGAAAAAAAATTATATTGTATTATGATTGTATTGTATTATGTTTTTCAAAAACAGAGTATTTATTTTTTCACAGTGGTTTATTTAGTGGTGTATTTAAACTCCGCCCACTAGGTGACAGTGTTATAATCTGCTATTAGATTCTACTGTTCTAACTGCTGAAAAAGTAAACTTTTCTGTTATTCAGATTTTATACATATAATAGTGCCTTGTTCACAGCATCGCAATATATTGTCATAAATTGAATCATAACCACTGTATACCAATACAGAGCCTTACTTTTATAAACAGAAAATTATGTTTTCGTGTGTCGGGGAGGCTAAAACGCACAAAAAAGCCTCAACATTTAAAAATATCAGTATGTGTGTGAACAAGCTCTCAAACTTGTGGCTCTTGTTCTTACTGAGTGCGCGTACAGTGAGTGAATGTGTGTGAGATGTTTTTCAGAGGGAGAGGATAATCTTTCTCAGCCATTATATAGATACAGACATGCCCAACAAGCTTTACTCAGACATAAATCAAAGCTCTTCTACTCTCTGTTTTCAACACTGATATATATTACAAATAAACGTAAACTGCGAAAGCCTCTGAAAAGCATGTTCCACTTTACTGTGTTTGTAACTCTTTTTGTTTAAAGTAAACACAGTCCAACAGACTTACGAGAGATCACTAATGTCTATTTAGAAAGTATCACGCTGAATGATTGGGAGAGAGATGGGAAAGAGGGAAATAATGCGGTCTGGGACTCCTGGACATGCAAGTCTGGGTGGGATTCTCATCAAAATCGTCCTGTCCTCTGAAAGACCTGCCCTCCTCTATAATGTGGTGGAACAACAGATAATTTGCTCCTTACCACTGTGACTCAAAAAGAAATGACAAATGACTATAAGGAGTACTACGCTTTTTAGATCAGGAGATGTCACACTAGAGCACCAGCATCTTAAATAAAAAACAATATTGTATTGGGGTCTGAAAAAAACACTAGTGGTTATAGTATCCAATTAGATGCCAGCACCCTATTCTTATGTTTAATAGCACATAGCACAGGAATTTAGATCGAAAACACTACAATATTTTGTATCCAGGCATTCCTCCCTCCTCTTGTTCATTTGCAGATCCAAGCTGAGGTGCCTGTTAGCATTAGCAGATGCTCATTTATATTTGTGAACTTGTGAACATTTTAACTTGTGAACATTTATACCCATTTAAATGCAAAAAGGATAAATGTTGCAGGACTTGGTCAGGCAAGTGGAAATACATGTAAAATGTTATTACTGTGGATTTTTGCTTTTCTCACACATTTGTTTTCTATTTTACACGCTGTGTGTTTGTGTGTGCACATGTGGGCTCTCTTGATAATGCTTATGTACTGGTGCATGCTTGGTTAGTGTTCGCTGAGATGCTAACAGACCCAAACCGAGACCCTAAGCAGGTCAGGGTTAGAGCAGCGATGCTAACAGACCCTAACCGAGACCCTAAGCAGGTCAGCTGAGATGCTAACAGACCCAGAAACCAGACTTGGAAAGGTTAGAGCTGAGACGCTAAAGGACACAGAGGCCTGGTTTTAAAAGTTTGGAGCGAGTTAACGAATATGATAGTGTTTTTTTTTTGTCATTTACTGCATATAAAGCCTTAATGCACAGGGAAGAGAAAGAGTGAGAGCATAAATGGAGGGAAGTGCCTTTTGTATAAGACTCTATTATAGTGAAGAAAAGACACATTATCACCTAATGAAATGAGAGAGCTGAACTTGTTCTTTTCCATTCTGAGAAAACATTACTAAGGTGACGATGCTGCACGGTTCAATAAATCACTTTAATAATAGCATGCGTCATTCAGAGGAATATTACCGTGGTGTTTTGAGAACCCAGGTCTTTAATTCTATGGATTTCTCCTCCAGTTAAATTAGGCATAGGAAAAATAGGATTTTTTTTTTTTTTGGCAAAAACTGAACAAAATGAAACTTTTGGCCATGAAAAAAGAATGAATACTAAAGTTTCTCATTCATTTAGACACTTTTTCTCTGTTGAATAAAATAAATAGACTCCTTTTTTGTCTCGCTTTTTCCAAAGAAAAATCTATTACAAAACAACAATTTAAAAACATTTATTGAACATTCCAGCAGACATACCAACAAAGCAAAAAGCACACTGTTTGATACAAATTTTCAATTACTCAGATCACTGAAAGTGTTTGTTTTGCAATTTTTTTGCCAAATAATTTCGGTTGATGAATATTTAATGCATCTCTGGTTTAAATTTTTAAAAGACGATCAGATAATTCAGTTTCAACACTGAGCTAGCAGAGCCAATCAGATCAATTTACAGCTTATTAAATCACTAATATAAGCAGCCAGATCCTCCCAGACGACTTTTTTTTTTTTTAGAAAAAGAAACAAAGCATGTCCTTGTGTTCGACTGCACGAGTTTAATGTGTATGGCACTTACCCAGGTTGGTGTAGGTGGCGCTGCAGGAGCTGGATGCAGGCGAGTGGGAGTGTGTGCGCATGCCCTCATCCTCCTCTGGCTCCCCCAGGCTGGCGCTGCCTTCGCTGGGGGACAGTGGGCGAGTGGTGGGGCGAGCCGAGGGGCTGGAAACCTCACAGACAGGTGACAGCTCCAGCTTGGCGGGCAGAGAGGTGGCAGGAGGCATCTCACTCTCCGAGCCCTCAGCCGGCATCTGACTACAGGGGACACAAACAACATTTGCAGATAGTGAGTAAGTGTAAACAAAACTGGGCTGGAACATTACAGTAAATATTAACAGCAGAGCTGGGAATTTTGTGAAAGATTCAGAGAGCCTTTTTTCGAGAGCCACACATGTCTGGGCTGTAAGCAAAAGCAAGTGCTCAGATCTTTCTCTATCTTATGGAAATAATCACAACAACCAAACTCAACTAAAGATGAGAGTCTCAGTGAGCATAACTGGCCTTCCCTCTTTCCCATCACTTAGCAGTGCAGTATAAGACAGCTGCTAAAAAGAGTGTTGTGCATCTGTGCTAAAAAAGGGTCCACTTTTGTCTCATTTGCTCATAGATGTAACAATGTAGTCACCGAATATCTGCAAACACTTTTTTAGGACAAATATGACTTCATATGATTTAAATATGAAGAAAGTTATTTTGTGTATTGTGGGTAAGAAAGAGAGAGACAGAGAGAGAGACGGAGAGATACATAGACAATATAAATGTAAGCACTTCTAATCAGTGTTCATTTTGGATTCCGGCTCCAGGGTAAACGCTGTCAGAGACACAGTCTGATGTGCCAAGCCGCCCCCATGTGGCCTCTCATGATGTCTAATGAATGATGCCTCAGATGCAGGATCAGATAGGACTGCATCAACTTCATTATGTGCACCCCAAATGCATGCACTGATTACTGAGTTTAGCCCTGAGAAAGAGGGCAGCGCTGCACTAATTAACTGCTGCCACCATTATTTATAGCTCCTGATTTATATTATTATTTATTACACTCCAAACAGTTCAGGACAACACTGCAGATACAGAACAGCAGCACTAACATAGACAGCACTGAGGGTATTTACATGTGTAAATTGTTCTTGAGAGTATCATTAGATTTGAAATGACTGAAAATAAACAAGTTTCTGATTTTAACTTAAGTTCGACATTTGGATGATGATGTGTTGGCATTTTTTTTGTGTGTGTATGTGTGTGTGTGTGTGTGTGTGTTTTACAACTTACTGCTAAATGATCACACTTTAGGATTTATCAGCTATCTCAGGGAGGCGCTATATGGAACTAGATCAAACAAACTATATCTTACACAATTGTCTATTCAATTAAAGGTAAATAAACCTGGGTTATTCTGATGTTTTGTTGTTTGTAGGCCTGTCCTGATAACCATTTTTGTTTGGATTTATAATTTAAACAACAACATTTTTTTAATGATGAGATCACAAATTGCAACCAGTGTGGTTTGAGGCACTCTTTATAAATGCAGCAATTATGAAAAAAGTGACAAAATTACTAAAAACCTGTGAAAATCATGTTTAGTTTTGGTATTTGACATTCAAGCCGATGTTTCATATCCTTTGGATTCAGCCCCAAATTTTCATTCATCTAGTAATACTAAGGTCAGCAAAAATCAAATAATAAGACGATGTAAATATTGTGACAGGTCTATTTGTTTGTTTTAGGTAGGGATGTACCAACATCCAACCAAACATGAGTACATTCATTTTGTATTTTTTTAGTTTTGTCGTGACAGTCACATTATATAAATATATAAATTATATAAAAGAAATTAAAGCTGATCTGGCACAAAAGATCAATCACGCATCCACTTCACACCTGCAAACCACAAAATGAGAAACTCAAATAAAACATACAGCTGCAAACACAAATTCTTACTCACCATTGCAAATATGGAATATTAGCAAAATGTACACCATATTTTTTGCACTCTTAGGCGCACTTAATCCTTAAATTTTCTGGAAAATCATCATGTTTGGTATTGGTATTTGGCATTCAAACTGATGTTCCACATAACTCAGATTCATACCCAAATTTGTATTAATCTAGAAAAACTGAGGTCAGCAAAAATGAAACAATAAGATAATAACGTCATTACTGTAACAGGGCTACTTGGATGCATCAATACCAATTTGCATCAATACATTCATTTTTGCACTCGCCAATACTGATACTTACTTAGTATAAGGCAAACAGGAGCGTTATGTGTGGTAATAGTGTAGTTGTTAGTGTAAACTTGTGCAATGCAACAGTTCATTTAGTAATTTGGAGTTTTGTCGTGACAGAGTCACATTATATACATATTTAAATTCTATAAAATAAAATGTATGAACTCTTCAAGGACAAACGTGCATTCTCGATTCAGTGGGCACAACTTAACTGATAACTGAAGCCAGTCTTAGCAGTTGTGTGGGAAAATGCCACTGAGCCGCTGGAGTTTAGAAAGTTAAGTTCTCTCTCGCTTTCTCTCTACTTGCTCGCTCATGCCATTTCCCATACTGTTTATCTGGGACTGAATATATAGAATTTGGATTTGAGTGATGAAGATGTCTGTTCGTTTGGTATCAGATGTTGGTATCGGTTCTTCGTTGCTGAGTATGAATAAAAGTACTTCAGCATGGTCTCAGGCTCAATACCGATACCAGCATCGATATTCATGCGTCGCCGGTTTTAGGGCTGCCCCTGAAAGTCAATGAGACGACTCATCAGTTGGAGAGCAGATAGTCGAGCAGCTGTTTAATAAAACTAAGCCAAAAATGCATGGGAATGTGCATGTCTGTGGTGTGGCAGGATGAAGGCAGAGCTGCTGAGTTGCCCCTAATTTGGGCTGGGTGGCGCTTTTCTCTCAATCACAGTCAGGTGTGACATGTCAGTGACGTGACCATGGAGAGAGACTATAGCCTGCAGGATAAAAGAGGTAGCGAGAGAGAGAGAGAGGGAGTTGTGAGTGAGAGCATGGGAGAAAAGTCAAATTCTAATATTCTAAAAATGTTTTTGTCAGTGTTTTGTCATATCGCCAAGAGTATTGTTATCGAGAAAATACCATGAAATATCTCGATTTTATTTTATTGCCATATCGCCCTACTAATAACCATCTTAAAAGTTAATTATATGTATATGTTGATTTTAATGTTTAATATAAAATAAACAATAAAGTAGGCTATTTGAGCTTCTTTAAATATAAATATGCGTGTGCTGTGTGTCTCATTATTCCACAAATCAATACAATGGCCCAACATAATATAAAATAATTATAAAAGGGAATAAATATGAAAAAATATTTAGATGCACATATTAAACAACCAAATTTGTTTCTACTTACAAAATTGTACGTTCATTACAGCCCTAGATTGATTTTTTTCCTGTTTCCCAAAACTCATTTTTTGCAAACCAATACACTTCAATTGACAATAAATTTCACTTTGTTCTGGTATGAAACAACTACAGAAGTCTATAGTGCAATGTGTTTGGCAATTAGAACTAACCTTTACCATTACTGCCAACAAAACTTTATACAAATCCATAATGACACAAATCAAAAAGACTTCATTTTTTAAAAACACTACAGAAAATATTAGAAAAACTGAGGAGAGTACATGACTTCATGCCTAAGCAGCTGAAGTCAAACTGTTCAAACTTGTCCCAACATTCTGAACCAGCGAGCACTTCACATAGTACCCGACCAATGAAGCATTGATAGCTCTCAAAGCACGAGTAGTCCTCCGAAACACGCCCTGCTAAACCAACACTACAGCTAAAAAGCCATGTTTACCTGCCGTACTGGCTCACACAGCTACCCATGTCTGCAAGCCTCCTCGAGTACAACCCTGAGAATGAAGCCCTCAGGTGATCTTCCACTATTTCTCCGTCTCTCTCACTCTCAGATATTCACCTGTGAACCCTACACTGCAGGCTTCAGGACACACCCTCTAATAGTGTGCTCACTGATAAACAGGAAGGAGTGATTAACCCTTCCTCTGACTGGGAGACAGTGAGAACTCTTCAAGAGCGATCTTTAAATCATCACCATCCAGCACAGTAGGGCAAAAAAAAAAACAGCTCAAAAGTTGTGTAATTTCAAAATTAAAGCTGATCCGGCACAAAAGATCCATCATTCATCTACTTCACACCAGCAAAGCACAAAGTCAGAAACTTAAATAAAACATACAGCTGCAAATATAATTACTCACTCACCACTGCAAATATGGCATATTAGCAAAACGTATACTGTATTTTATGCACTATAAAAAAAATCAGATATTCATTTAATTCCACCAGCAGCTTACTTGATTTACTTCAAAAAATGCTGATAAGGTAAACTAGATGTTTCATTAATACTGTCAAGAACTGCTTAAGAGGGGGTTTACAATTGTTATGTCAACACAGACAGATTAAAAAAAAAAAAAAAAAAAACTTTTACAATAATTTCAGATGCAGGAAGACTTCAGCACATTGCAGTGTATCGCAAACAAACCTTAGACCTTTGTACTCTTGATTGTGATACCAATGAGTCAAAGAGATAATTTATGACAAAGATAAAAGCAATATAATGACACAACACAAGGAAATGACAGTCACTGAATCACTAGATACAGGCTCTGTTGTTCAGCAGATTTGACACACTACAGAAGTGTGGAACACTCAGAATGGGTAAACAAACACTTCCATGAATACATAAACCACCCTGTACATCAGAAGTGACTCAGCAAACACACACCAGGAAGTAATGCAGTCATCAAAACGCATTTGGCCCACTTAGCACACTACACACATCCCAGTACTAACAACCCAATCAGGAAGAAAAGGCTGAAGCAAGGTCACCAGGGAACTTGATGGGATTTTAATGGGAATCCGATGATAATAAAGGCTCAGAGATCTAGAGATGGGGGATGGTAAGCAAAGAGGGGAGAGACTGAGAGAGGGAGAACAAGAGATGGGCTTACCTCATGACTTTGCTGATGAGAAGGCTGGCTCTGCTCTTGGGGGCACCTGACTGGTTGTAATTGATTGCTGTCGAGGCATTACACTCCTCCACTCTGAGTTCCCCTTCCCCATCACCCCCAGCCCCACTGTCAGGCTTATAGGTGAATATAATGGTGGGTTTCTGATTGGGATCGTCTGTTTTGGACTCAGAGAACCAGTGCTGCCTCTGGATGGGGGGAGGAGGCAGCATGGTGATCACAGTGCCATCCAAACCCACCAGCTTCCCTTTTTCTTTCTCTCTCTCTGCTTTCTCCTTCTGCTCATCTTCATCTTTCCGCCGGCGGAAAAAGCTTTTAAAGGAGATCCAACGTTTGGGTTTGTTGCCCTCGGCTGAGCGCCTCCCCTCTGCACCAAGGCTGATCTCTCCGTCGCTGGGCCTGGAACCTGTGGGCCTGGTCCAGTTGTTGAAGTGCCTCTGGAGAAGGTTGGTGGCGTGATAGGGAGAAGATGTGGATCTGGGTGGAGGGTAGGGAGCTCCAGCTTCAGGTTTAGGACTTGTTGGAACCTCAGCAGCTGAGGCGCTCTGGGATTTGGGCAGGATCTTGGTTGGGGTTTCTTTGCGTGATTTGGACAGCCCGCTGTCCAGAGGGCAGTGGAGGGACTTGGGTCTGCTGAGGGTACCTTTTGTAGCATCTGGAGGAAGAGAGTACAGCTCCTCAGCACTGCAGGTTTTGCTCTGAGGAGTAGGAGACTCTGGAGGAGACTTGGGTGGCTGGATGGCAGCAACTATCTGAGAAAGCACCATGCTGGCCTTCTCCCTGTGTCCCTGTGATCCACTGACCGAAGAGGACTGGCACTCGCTGCTGCCTGCTGGCGGCTCACCACTGGGGTTTCGGCTGCGGCTGATGCTGGCTGTGGCTGAGCTGCTCTTGGTCAGGCTGCCGGAGAGAGGGCTGGCTGTTGGAGTAGCAGTGACCCTGGGAGTGGAGAAAGTAACAGAGAAGTTGGATGCTGCTACATTGGACTCAGTCGAAATTTTAGCTTTGTCATCATGAGGCGTGTCCACTGCTCTTGGTGTACTCCTCTCTTCTTCAGTTGTAGCTGAGGCAAGTTTTCTGGTACTGGGCATGTGTTCTGTTGGAGAGGGCTGTGTGCTTTCAGATGAGCCAATCTCCTCATATGTATGGCTAGTGACTCTTCCACCTGCTCCTGGCTTGGGCTGTGGTAGTTCCCCGCTCAAGCCCAGGAAGCTTTTGTACACGGCCAAATTATCATATGCACTGGGGTTAATCACAATAGGCACCTTCACAGCATTCTTAGAACTGCGTGCGTATGCAGGCTCATCTCTAATGATGATGGGGAAAGGAGGCATGCCTGCATTATTGTAACTGTTGAACTTGATCTCAGACAGGTTGGGTGATTTGACCGGTACAGTGCGGGAGGAAGAGAGGCCGGTGACCGGGGAGGTGGGCGCCGATTTATGGTTGCTGTGTCTGGGAGGAATAGATGGCCCAGATGGACCTCCACTTGGAAACTCAACTTTGGGGATCTTTTGCCGTGGGCTGGTACTGGATGTCCACACCTCTTGGTAGCGGATGTTTCCAGGCTTCTTGGAGGTGGGAGTAGGTCCAGCAGTAGTACTGGGAGAGACTGGTATTGAGGGAGACATTGGAGTGAAAGGAGATACTGGAGAGGTTGGACATACTGGTGCAGGTTTAGGGGAAAGAGGTGATTTTGGTGACAAGGGTGTTTTAGGGGAGAAAGGAGAGCCTGCAGATATTGGGATGTTTTTGGAGGCTCCAGGGTAGGGTGGAGGTCCAAATGCAGGGTTTGGACCCTTGAGTTTAGTGGTGGTGCTTTCAGAAGGTCGGCCCTCTGTGCTAGCCATAGAGGCAGACACATCTACCACAGTGTAAGGCTTGCAAATGGGAGTCTTCTCTAAACTCACCACCCGATACGGTTTAGCCTGTTCTTCTGTGGGGCTGAAGCTGATCGTGATTGGCTGACCAGGGAGAGCTTGTGGAAGAGCCCCGCCTTCTTTTTGACTAGCATCTTGTTCTTGTAGTCTAATGGCCAGAACAGCTTTGTGAGTCTCAGTAGCTTTAGGCGAGCTCAGTGCTCTTCCTGCTGAGTCCCCTTGCTGTGTGTGCTCCCTGCCAACTGGAGCCAGGTGCAGTCCATTGCGCTGGCCAAAGGGGGCACTGCTTCCACTGCTGGACGTGCAGGAGTCCTCAGGGAGAGAAGAGGAGGATTCTGGCGAGGTGGTGGATACAGAGTTGGACAGGAAGCCGCTTCCTTGGGGGTCACTGCCATATGAGAGCAGGCCAGGTGCTCCATTGGAGTCCACAGAAGGATAGCCATTCAGGATCTCATCATAACTGTCATCGTAATCCACTGCACAGATCCTCTGAAGTGAACGGTTCCTCAGTGGGACAGTGTTCCATTTCTTACCAACAGCAAAAGGAACAGGAGAAAGGGTTGCAGCACGGAAATTAGCGAAACGTGGCTGTCCTCGCATTCTAATCTCCATGGCCAGAAGCTCTTCGTCACTCTCATCCCAGCTCTCATGCTCATCATCATCATCATCCTCATCTTCGTCGCTCCCCTCAGCCCCATCGTCATCATCCTCTCCATCACTGGAGAACTCTGGGTAGCAGAAGCGCCCCCCTTCTGAGCTGATGACCTCAGCACTGTCACTGAGAGACACGTGTTTGGCTCCTCCGCTACTGCTGTGGCTACCCATAGCTAGACAGCCAGCCGCAGGCAGGCCTCTTTCCAGTGAACGTCTGTATGAGCAAGTGATCCGCCCAAAGAAGTCTTCTCTGCTAGAGCTAGGGCCTTGGCCCAGACCAGCTATCTCCTTTAGCACGTCCGTCAGTCCATTATTGTTATTACTGCTGCTGCTGGGTGGACAAAGAGAAGCGTAGCCCTCTATTTCTCCCCGCTCATCATCTCCTTCATTGTTGTTTGGTCCTGCGGGCCTCTTTCGGTTCAGGCCATTGTGGTTCCAGACAGTGAAAGCAGAAGTTTTCCCAGGCTCTGCCCCTTCTGCCAGCAAGTGTGGATTCCCCTCTGTATCTAGACCCATCCCTGGGCACGGCAACATCATGGTGGGTTTCACTGCAATGGTGGGCTTCTTTGCAACAGGAGGCCGGAACTGGCCCGACCGAGAGGACCCACCACCTCTCTGAGTATTGCTATGAGCAATGTTTGCGTTAACACTGGCCCCACTCGCTACTGGAGAGAGATTATGCTGGTTAACATTAGTCCTGCCCCCTGTGGGAGTGTGGCCGTGATATACAGGGGCGTGTTCAGGGGGACCTTTTTTTGAGGCTGCCTCAGACATGCGGTGCAAACTCTTGGGCTTGAAGCAGTTCTTGCATTCGCCAGGTTTCCAAACGTGCTCGGTGAAGGTGTTGCAAGCAGACATGGCTGCAGTGCTGACAGCAGCACACTCAGTGGACAGGAAAGCCCTCCATTACACTCATGGCTGGGAACACAACACTGCTTCTCACGGCTGCTGCAGGCCAGGAACTGGGAACAATTCACTGCTTCTTAAGAGACTGGCAATCCCACCCTGGAAAAATAAAACAGAAAAAAAAGCTCAGAATGAGAACAAGACTGATTACTAAATCAACATATTTTGCTTCTTATACAAAGAAACATAATACAAAATGTGAGGAAATTTGTGTTTGATAGATTGGTTATTTCTTTGTTGTAACAATGCTTCTTGGCAATACATCTTACACTGTTGGAAAGTTAATTTCTTTTTTAAATGGTGCCAAATTTGTAAGGAACATGCATTTGTGGGATAAACTGCAGAGCTAAGTAAAGTCTCTGCCAATGCCAAACAGTGGTATCTGTATTCTGACTCGTTTGGTGTTTGACAATCTTCTTGTGGTGTTGTCTTCTTCTGACGTCTATTTAAGGCCTGTCTCTGACATGCTCCATTATATGGAACTTCATATTTATATAACATTTATATTTATATAACTTTATATGGGCCTTCATTTCAGAGATGGTACTAGGGTTCATTCCAAATAATTTCACCTTCTCAGCTCTGCTGTTAATCCCACAAATGCATGTTCCTTACAATTAACAGGGTTTCCAATGGTATAAGACTTGTTGCCAGGAAGCATTGTTACAACAAAAAGTATCTACCAAACTTAAATGTATTTTTGTTTTTATATGTTTATATTACTTTTTGTTTGTGGTTTAAATCAGAAAAAATGTAGTGAATTGTACTTTTTGGGTATAAAATACTGTCTCTTGAGGAGTAGTGTCAGTAGTGTTGTTAGTTACCTTAGTTAGGGAATTGTTCTAGATTACTTCCTATATTTGTTTTAAATAAAACTCAAGGAGAATAGAGTAACTGTGTGTTAAAGTCCCTGCTTTAACAGTTCATGCAAAAACAAATGATATACCCTACTGAAAAAATATAATGTTAAAAAGAGACCCTTATTGCCTTATTGTAACTGAGCAGTAGCTGGTACATACAGCTCTGGAAAAAAATATGGGATTACTTAAAAATGACGAGTTTCTTTGATTTTACCAAATTGAAAATCTCTGGAATATAATCAAGAGGAAGGTGGATGATCACAAGCCATCAAACCAAGCTGGACTGCTTGAAGATTGCACCAGGAGTGGCATAAAGTTATCCAAAAGCAGTGTGTAAGACTGGAGGAGGAGAACATGCCAAGATGCATGAAAACTGTTATTGAAAATCAGGGTTATTCCACCAAATATTAATTTCTGAAATGGTTTTCTTTACATTATTTGAGGCCCGAAAGTGGTGCATCTTTTTTGTTATTTCAGCCATTTCTCATTTTCTGCAACTAAATGCTCTAAATGAAAATACTTTTATTTGGAATTTTGAATGTTGTCCGTAGTTTATAAAATAAAACAATGTTTTTTTTACTCAAACATAAACCTATAAATAGCAAAATCAAAGAAACTGATTCAGAAACTAAAGTGGTCTCTTAATTTGTTCCAGAGCTGTATCATTTGAACACTCTGTTCCTGATTACTTTCTTCAATTTTTTATACATTTGGGATATCACTCTTCTAGAACGTACTATAGCCAGGATAAAAAGGGGCCAAAATAAGAGCATGTATGACCTGAACACATTTATAAAAGGAACGGTTTAATTTATTTTATATCAAACTAATATCTGTTAACTAATATGGTTGTGAAATCCTTGTACACCAAGAATTCTCTTACATAAATGCATCATTTTTATCAACATTACATTAGTGTTTAATGATGATTAACTCTATACTATTTAAAAGAATTATAGGACTTTATGAACATAGTTTTTAGTGTAAACCTAATCAAAGTATACAACTGGACCTAAGGAATTGTGTTTTTTGTAAGACATATTTACCAGGCATGTTTAAGCCTGGAACCCACACAGTACTATTATTTTTGTAGTAAAAGTTGTTAAACACAGTAAGCCTAGCATTAAAAGAGTCGCATCAGCTCATGATTTCCAGCAGGGGGAGCATTTTCCCCCCTTTTAGAAAAGATCTGCTCGTCCTACAGCTGAAATGTGCGGTACTCAGGCTGGTGTATGTACATATCTACCAGTCTCCAAAAGGAAGGGCCAGAGGTCACACACACCCACACATTTAGACTGCTAAACATTTTCCACTCCATTTTTAGCACTCGACCCAGACCAGTTGCAGGTAGTTATCAGTCACCGCATAACATACTCAGACTCTCACACAACTCTGCTCTGTTTACAGTAGAGGGCTATCATTCACAGAAGCAGAGTGCAATGGAGCAAGCACAGAGGGCAGGTTCAAATATGCACAAGTGAGCCTTGAATGCTGTTTTCCACCACTTCAGATTTCCTGACTCACTCTGTACTGTACATTTTATTCTATAGCAAGAAGAAAGTTTTCCATTAGAGACCATTACTGTAACAACCACCATGGCATTCGATACGTGCCCGAGTGAGTGGGTGCACACACATTCACGCTCAATTGCCTTTCATTTCCCCTACAAGATCTGTCTTTCTCTTCATCCTGCTGCTGACTACAAGAAGAATGATAGGATCACACACGTGGAGAAGGCTGGAGTCTTTCCTAATAGAAACTGGAACTGGACCTTTCTCTTAAACACAGTACTCCTGTACTATAACTCATTCTTACTGCGATTTATACACAACGGCCAGATTCTACAGTCTGTGACCAGGTAACTGGAGGTTAATAGAGTGAAAGTCCTGTTTAGCCCTGGAGAACGGCAACTGAATATTCAAATCACACATTTTCATTTCAGTACTGCGCCATTCGACCCCTCAGGTTGTAGAAAAAAAAGAAAAGAGAAACGGATCATTTTCACTCTTCCTGCTTGGTCATCCTTGACCGGTTCACACACTCACAAATCCAAACCAATTCCACAGAGCTGGAGGGAAATCGAGTTCTGAATGAGAAATAGCGTTCTGGTGGGAGTAATAGCATGAGATGGGCTTCTCTCAGCTCATTTCCTGACACTGAACCAGCCACATCTTTTCACTGAAGAAAGAAAGAGAGAATCACAAATACACAGCAAATACGAGGGCGAGTTTATTTAACCTAGTAATGTTCTTCTCAACTTTTTGGTACAGCCCACAATCTGGTACTAACCCAGTTACTGTATTTTTAACATTATAAGACGCACCAGATTATAAGGCGTACTATTAACATACATAAAGTGCACCGGATTATAAAGCGCATTTTAAGAGACACTAATAGGAAATTCTAATTCAGCAGGTCTCACTGCTGGGTGGTGGTGTGGGGTTACTAGCTTAGCTTAGTAAAGCTAAGCCAAGTAAACAAAAGTGTAATAAAAAAAAAAATTATTTTAATATAAAATGAGCACCGGATGTTAATCTACACAGATTTCTCTCCTGACACTGTTTATTTGGGTGAGTAAAGCGCTTCCATTTATATTTACAGTAAGTTTAGATTACCGAAGCATTAGCATTAGCAGCTAACAGCTCCAGCAGTGCTAGCTGGGGTTAGGAGCAGGCTACAGGCCAATAATACTTACCTCTGAATGGGGAAATAGCTAGCGCGGTTAGCTGCTAATGCTAATGCTACTCCAGTCCCGATGCTGGAGAACTAAACTGAAACTCTTGTATTACACTGCAATTTGGTGGAGTGGCAACCTGACTAGTAAAATTCATACATAAGAGGATTATAAGGATAATAATGCACACTGTTGATTTTTGGGACAATTAAAGGATTTTAAGTGTGCCATATAAATGCTAAATTACAATATTACAGGATTAAAGTATAAGCCATAATTATCATAATTTTTTTTGGGAAAGAGTGTGAGTCTGCTTGAGCAAATCACCTCAGCTGTCTCAAGTCTAAAGGATGCCTAAAGCTGGGCGATATTACCTCAAATCAATATTCCAACCCTCAGGACAGAGAAAAAAAAGAAACAGATCATTTTCACTATTCCTGCTTGATCATCCTTGTCCAGTTCACACACTTACGAATCAAACCAAACCAATTCCACAGAGCTGGAGAGAAAATAGAGTTCTAAATGAGAAATAGCATTGTGGTGAGAGTAATAGCATGAGATAAACATTTAATGTTCTGCTCAACTTTCTGGTAGCATCATAGTTACTAGATCTTATTAAATTATTTGCTGAATAGGATCCAGCCTGGTTGTGCGCCTTCAACATAATTTGGTACAGGCATGCTATGCAAAAAATAATAATAAATAAAAAAATAAAATAAAGGATATTACTTCATACATATGGATCTGTTTGATGGAACCGTTGCATATTTGTACAGTATGTTAAATAGCTGTGTAATGGCAAGAACTTGGAAATACAGTATTTATTACAATACAGCCATTAAAATTCAATATATCACAATAGATTACAAATGTTCAAAATTAAAATCTAAAACAAAAATAAAAGATTTATATTTAATATTGCTCCAAACACTATGCTCTCCACTGTTTACCTGTGGGCCAGTCAACACCATCACAAGATGACAAAAAACGCTCCACTCATGGCGTGGTGGAGTGGGTGGGGTAGGAGACAGAAGGAGGGAGGGAGGGAGGGGGAGAGGGGGGTGTTAGATCATAGAATACAGGCAATAAAAGGTGGACAAGGCTGTCAGACAGGGTCAAGGTGGTCAGATCCTGTTCTGAGAATATCATCACGTAACACCCTGTTCAGCTACGAGCAGACACAATACACCAGGAACACCCATTACAGGGCACTGACCTGACACACACACACACACACCCACACACCCACGTCCACCCACTCCAGCGGCTGGGGAACAATCACACTGACTCACCACTATATCAATCAAACACCATTACTAACAAGTCTCCTTACTAACACACACACACACACACACACACACACACACACACACACGCACACACATACACATACACACACACTCTAAATCAGTAGTACAGGAAAAGGCTTCAGTATGAATGATCTAATAACCACATGGCCCAAAATGGTCAAGGCTGCCACAGGAAGTGCCACAGAGACCCACCTGGACACAAGCTAAAAACAATCTACCTCACATTCCTTCTTTCAGTTTGGACACAAACCTCATTTTATCAACAAAAAAAAAACAAACAAAAAAACTTTTTTTAAATACCTGTAGTCGCTGCAGAATGTCACATACAAAAAACAGAGCAGAACCAATTATATCTCCTTATTTACATGAGTTAAACATACAACCATCTCTCTATTATATCAAGTAGACAAAAATCCACTCTGGACTACAGCTTCTGAACCTGGTTTGAACAGAGGAAACTAAACACAATACACAATAGCCCACTTGGGTCAGGATAATTTACTTATCGAGGAGAACCCATTAACCTGAATAAGGCCAATGCCAACCTTGTTTAAAAGAGATTTTATTTTCTGTATGTTTTTTTGGATATTATAAGGATTATAGGGTTTTAAAACACTTTGTGATTTTTTTGTAATTATCAGTAACATTTATTGCTTTTTAAAAGGGAGTACATTTATTCATCATACTGTTAAAATGACGATTTGATTAAAATGATGATGATAAAAATCATTTATCGCTGTCAGCTGTCTCAGGTCTGAAGGGTGCCTAGAGCTGGGTAATATTAACCTTAAATCTTTCTCAATTAACTCAATCTAATCTAGATTAAAGAACAATATAAGATTTTTGTTACATTGTTGGTTTTAAGTCACAGACTGGAAGGGCCAGATTCAGTAAACACACGGTAGAATGTTTTTAAAGGGAAAAGTAGATGAAAATCCAGTGGAGAAAAGTATTAACAGAATAAAAACATAAAAACAAAGTCATATAGTTTGATTACAAATTTTGCATGTCAGTTTTGATCCATTTGCAATGAATAGCCCAGCGCTAGAGGTGCATTCTCCACTGCACATAATGCATGTTTTAACTTTGGGCTCATACAAGGACACTTTGCAGCTGTTGAATGTTTGGCACTTTCAGTTCTTGGGTGCTTTTAGTTGTGTCTTTTGGCTCGTCATCCTTTTGGTACCATGGCTGCGCTTTAAAACAGAGCTTTATGATACTGGGCAGTATATTTCACTCCAGAAAGTCTTCAGAGTCTTGAGATTTCATTGTGCACTGAACAGATTTAAGGCATTCCATGCCAGATGCAGCAAAGCAGCCCCAAATCATAACTGGTCCTCCTCCAACTTTCACAGTATGTACAATGTTCTTTTCTTTGAAAGCTTTCATTTTTGTCTGTGAACAGAGCTGATGTTACTTGCCAAAAACCGCCAGTTTTGTCTCAACTGTCAAAAGCACATTTTCCCTGAAGAGTTGTGGCTTATCAATATGCATTTTATAAATTCCAGTCTGGCTTTTTTGGGTTTCTTTTAACAGTGGAGTCCTCTTGAGTCTTCTTTGGAGCTGGTTGCTCAAAAAGTGATAGATATACACTGCCTGGCCAAAACAAAAAGTCTCCACCTTGATTTAAGTAAGTAAATGATGTGGGGTTGATGCTGCAGTTGGTCAGGTCTAGGTTCAGCAAAAGTATGTGCTGAAAGAATGAGGTCACTATACTGAATATAGACCAGGTTATTCCATCAATGGATTTTTCTTCCCTGATGACACGGCCATATTCCAAGATGACAATGAAAGGATTCATGGGACTGGAATTGTGAAAGGGTGATTCAGGGAGCGTGAGATCATCATTTTTACACATGGATTGTTCACCACAGAGTCCAGACCTTAACCTCATTGAGAATCTTTGGGATGCTCTGGAGAAGACTTTGTGTAAAGGATTTTTACTAAATACCAGTAATTTTCACATTTCCACAAATTGGATTTAATAGAGTTAATGGAAGCATTTAAACAAATGCTACAAAAAGAAGAAGCAAGAGTTTTTGATTGTGGCTTTTATAAAGTGTTCCTCATAGCAGTTCATGTTTGTTTTAAGAAATTTCTTACTCTGACAGGTCAATAACATTTTTCATCACATTGCAGGCACAGCTCTGGAAAAGAAACCACTTCAGTTTCTGAATCAGTTTCTCTAATTTTTATATTTATAGGTATATGTTTGAGTAAAATAAACATTATTGTTGTATTTGGTGGAATAACCATGGTTTTTTTAACACAGTTTTCATGCATCTTGGCATGTTTTCCTCCACCAATCTTACACACTTGTTTTGGATAACTTTATGCCTGCACTCCTGGTGCAAAAATTCAAGCAGTTCAGCTTGAATGGTTTGATGGTTGTGATCCTCCATCTTCCTCTTAATTATAATCCAGAAATTTTCAATTTGGTAAAATCAAAGAAGCTCATCTTTTTAAATGGTCTCTTAATTTTTTTTTTGGGAGCTGTATTTATCTGTGCAACACAGCGAATAAAAGCCTTTTGTGAAATATCACTGTATAAACACCACCCTGTAATCTCTGTGTTGGATCACTTTGTATAACTTGTAGTGTTTTGTGACATTTTATATTGGTTTGTACTTTTAGACTTTTAGAACATTTTATGCTGTATGTAATGTTCTATTATCTATATATTTGTCACTTCAATTATCATCTGATTTCAATGACAAGATTGTTTAAACAGTGGTGCTCATAGAGAGGTAAATACACCGCTGTCCTTATCAGCAGACACACAAACACAGTCTAAAAGAAGTGTGTGTGTGTGTGTGAGTTTATGTGTGACGTATGTGTGCTCTTAGCGACACCCATTGACTCTCACCTTCCTGTTATCTCTGCCCCTGAATCTCCACCCACAGGAAACGCATCACTCAGTGTCCAGCACGAAGGGAAGTTCGAGGCATTATTCTCTAGCCTTTCAATCCCTTCAGCCGCTCTTGTCTCTCCTGTTTTTTTTTTTGTTTGTTTTTTTTATTCCTTCCTGACCAGAACAGCATGACATATGACCGCCTCCTGTCTCCTGTTTTGGGTGCTGCTCACACAAAGCTCTCCCTCTTTAGTTGTTTGGCCTTTTTTGGCCTTTCTCTGGGTACCAGATGTGGATGGATGCCTCGTGTCATTGCTTACTCTGATGAGCATTGAGTTTGTAAACAGCCAGTCAAGAGAACAAAGAGTGTTCTTGTAGTGTTATATAGAGAGAGTGTGCGCGCTGGATAGAGACAATAGTGAAAAACAACTTCACTGTCTCACAAGCTGCAGAGAAAGACACTTCTGTTCTGAGTTCATCCAAGGGTTAGCATGCTTCTATCCCCTGAGGCCTACTCCAAGAACTATAACCGCGAAAGGGCCTCACAAACACAGAACAGTTTAAATATTACTGTGCAATACGTCTATATCTATATGTAACTGCATCTGCATATATCTTGTGTATATCTGAGTATAACTTTTCTGTTATCTGTTGTCTGTTAACAGCTCCTTCAGATTCAAATCATTGTGATGCTTTACTGACTTGCAACAATTAAAAAAGCATCTCTATTATTGCTACTCCAGGCTTGGAACACCACAAACTGCACCACAAACTAACTTTGGTGAAGTGGGCAGGACAAATTGTTATGGGAAACACATAATACACTGTAATTCAAATCCTACTTGTGTTGTAAAATCCTATAATATTCCTCTAACCAGAAAGCACACATGCTTCTTTCTGATATTTCTGTATCTCTCAGCTTGCCCAGAAAAGCATGTGCAAAGTGCAAAGTTCCTTTTAGACTCTAGTGGGAGCTCACGCATGGGAAATACAGATTTCTTAACCATTGTCTATTTGTATTGCAGGCTTTAATCTGTTTATACTGTAAATAACATTTAACTATTTTTATTACAGGCTTTTGATCATTGTTGTCGTCTGTTCACACTTTGATTATTGTCCATTTATTTTATTATATATTATTGCTGTAATCTATTTACACTTTAATAACTGTAAATCTATTTGTATTACATGTTTATCATTGTTATGGTCTGTTTACATTTTAAACACTGTTGATCTATTTTTATTACCGTATTTTACGGACTATAAGGTGAAAATATTATCACTACTTGGAAATAGAAATACTGTAACTACCCAGTCAGTCACTCATTTTAATGAGTCACATTTCTCACAATAAATTCAACAGACAATGCAGTTTAAAGCATAATTAACAAATGTTCACTGGCAGATTGTACATCCGCATCCATCCGCCCATCCATTCATCAATCCAACTACTCTCAATCATTAAGCATCCCATCTGACGATCTCTCAATCCATCTGTCCATTCATCCCCTAGTCCAGCGTTTCTCAACCTTTTTTCTATCACGACACCCTTTAAGTATATGCGAGATGTCAAGGCACCCCTGTTTAGGGGGGGGGTGGCGGGGGTGGTGCTGGCGCAGTACTTCAGGTGAGAAAGGGGGGGGGGGGGGGGGGGTGTTGGGTGCTGGCGCAGTACTTCAGGTGAGAAAGGGGGGGGGGTGCTGGCGCAGTACTTCAGGTGAGAACGGGGGGGAGGGGGTGCTAGCGCAGTACTTCAGGTGAGAACGGGGGGGAGGGGGTGCTAGCGCAGTACTTCAGGTGAGAACGGGGGGGAGGGGGTGCTAGCGCAGTACTTCAGGTGAGAAAGGGGGGGGGGGTGCTGGCGCAGTACTTCAGGTGAGAACGGGGGGGAGGGGGTGCTAGCGCAGTACTTCAGGTGAGAACGGGGGGGGGGGGGGTTGGGTGCTGGCGCAGTACTTCAGGTGAGAACGGGGGGGAGGGGGTGCTGGCGCAGTACTTCAGGTGAGAACGAGGGGTGTTGCTGGCGGAATATGAAATAAAATAGCGCGTGCATCGCGTGGGGGAGGCTGTATTCGAAGACAGATTGCGTCACAGCTGCGCAGTAATACACCGCCTCTGTGGGTCGCATGCTGCCTGTGAATTGGGACACACCCCGACACGAGCTGACTCTGGAAAGGAAATATGCACGTGAGGCGCAATATTTTGACGGCACCCCCGATGAAGCCAGACGGCACCCCAGGGTGCCGCGGCACCCTGGTTGAGAAACACTGCCCTAGTCATGTCTCTTTTACACTCTGTCATTTACTGCTCTCAGTTCCAGAGTCATTATTAGAGTATAAGCTTCACATATGCATAACATTTCATATTTTCACCGGTCATGACAGAGCTGCTATTATAGTTGCTCTGTTGTCAGAGTTCAAATTATTCATCATGCCTGTTTGAGTGTGATAATATCTCTGGCAAAATTCAAATTAGAAGCACAATAGAGAGAGAAAGAGAGAGAGAGAGAGAGAGAGAGAGAGAGAGAGAGAGAGAGGCAGCAGTTGCGAAATAGCTTAAGTTTCTGCAGAGGGCTGAGGAGAGCTCTGGCACAAGTGGCACGAACTGCAGCTAAGGGTCAAAAACCTCATTAGTGTTAATTCAGATTACTGCAGCCGAGCTCATTATGAGAACATAACAATCCAGATTTAGCTTCTCACACACCAACAAATCCTCTGACCTGCCAGAATCAAGCTCTGCTCACTGCACACACACTACAGACACACACACACATACACACACACACACACACACAGCCTGTTGCTTAGAGTGATTCTACTGTTTCTTCAGGAGTAAAACGAGCAGTGTTAGAACACTAATATGTAATTTGCAGGAATGCAAATCTGAAAAAGTATGGCACTGTTAAAAGTTAGGGGTGGAAGAAAATATTAATACAGCAATATATTGTATCGTTTTTATTTGCAATACTTACAATATTTTTTTTATAAATATGTGGCATTGATATTTGATTTGTTTTTGCATTAATGCACAGTATCAGTCAAAAATTGGACAAATCTCTTCATTCAATGCTTTCTTTATTAAATAAATTTTCTACATTGTAGCTTATTACTACAGGCATGAAAACAATTAAGGTATTTTTCCAATTATCGTATTTTTCAGATTATAGAATTTTACCAGTCAGGTTGTAAGAAGCAGTAAAGCTACTCTGCTGAGGTACAACATCATAGTTTAGTTCTATAGTTTTAGTTTTTCAGCACTGAGACTGGAGCAGTATTAGCATTAGCTGCTAACCAAGATAAGCGTTAGCTCTTTTGCCGTTCAGAGGTGAGTAATACTGGACTGTAGTCTGTGTGTTTACCGTGTTAAAACAAGCAACGTGGGACGAATCGCTAGCTTATATCACCCTGGCTTATTAGAAAACTCAGGGTTCCTCAGTGTAGTGCTGTCTGGCAAGCCTTAGTAGAAATCTATAAATCTAAGCTTATTATAGATAAATGAAAGCACTTTAATAAACAGTTTTCAAGAGAGAAATCTTTGTAGATTAACATCCAGCACTTGTTTCATATAATGTGCATTGTGTAGAAATAATAGACCATAAAATAGACGTTTATTGATAGTGCGCCTTATAATCCTGTGCCACTAATATGGTACATGGAATTAGGTAGTAAACAAGAAAAGTGTTGGTGTTGCTGTTCAAGAGACCCTTTTTTGGTCTAAATTCTATTTAGCAAGGAGATGAATTAGTATGCATGTCACACCCACATCAGCAGAATTATTTATACAATAATATAATTAAAAAAACATCAGAATCAGATAATGCTAAAAAAAAAAAAAAAAAGATTAAGCTTTTCTACAGCATTTGTTTGCGTTTGTCATAAGTATAATCAAATTTAGAAAATGTCCAAATATTCATATATCACTTAATCCTGATTTATGTATATTAATCTCATAAGCTCATATTTTGAATAATAGGTGCAGTAGTTAAAATAAAGGCTTTACATGGCTGTTAATCATATCTGTCCTGAAGTGGAAGAGGCAGAGGAAATCTAAAATAGGCTGGAGTTGACTCTTGACCTGTAGGTCCTGCAGCCCTGAGTCAGAGGTCATGCACCTCTGTCAGAAAAACTGAATAACAGGAGAGGAGTCTGTGTTTGTAAGCGAAACAGAGAGAGGAAGAGAGAGAGAGAGAGAATGAGGGGTGTGTGTACATGTGTGAGAGTGTATGCCAGAGGGTAGACATCTCACAAATGATAAATACTCATTTCACACTCCTTCAAGCTTCAAAGTACAAATAAAATCAGCAGCCACTGTGACCACTCTCAACCAACATGCACATAAAAATCAGCTGCTCACATCTGTTTTCTGCCCTCCAATCAAAACAGATGAGCTCTGGAATGAAAGAGAGAGGGAAAGAGAGCGAGACGGAGAGAGAGAAGGCAAGCCAGTGCAAGATTAAGCGAGAGGTTAAGAGAATGAGAAGGTGGTGTGAGAATATGGACAGTATACGTTTCCCCCCCCCCCCCACGTCAATAGACCTCAACTCTTACAGCTCAAAAACTAAACACTGAAATACTAACTTTTTCACATAATGACTAGCAGAGGAGATTATTCAGACGCAAGACAGGTGTATAACTTGCCAAAGAGTGTTTTTACTAAGTATTGAAAATTGCTTTAGTTCTTTTCATTTTTTTCAGACTGTAACATATAAAAATACAGTAAATGGTACAAATAAGCACTATTACTTATTATGAGTTACCCCAACAGTACACACTTATACTGCCAAAGCAGAATAAACAGGACTACCTGGCTTGTTTGAAGGTATTTTTTTCAGTTTTTCAGCCAATTGTATGGTGTCAGTTTAGTGTGAAACAAGTCTGAAATTACGCAAAGCAAAATGTATTTTTGGACTCGTTAACAACCTCTTGCATCAGAACATCCAGAGACATTTAGGAGAAAAATGCTTTGGCTTTGGAACAGTTCTGTTTACCACAGTGAGTGGTGGCTTTTTAAATTCCTGTTCATTTATCACAGAGACATTCAGCTTATATTCTGCAGCCTAAATGTGAGCGTGACACGACTACTGAGTATGCACGGAAGATATGGAAATACAGTACCAGTCAAGATTTAGACACTAATTAACGGTTTATTTTTTTATTAGTCAATTTATTATTAAATTTTCTGCAGTGAAGATTCATTCTAAAGCCATCCAAACAATGGAATTATTTAGCAAATGTTTATGTTGGTGTTCTGTGTTTGTGGGCAGAAACAATGTTTAATTATGGGTGTTTTGTGTAGAGAACCACAATGGAAATAAGCCTTAGTGCTTTATCGTGTTTTAATCCTCAATGATTTGAAGTGCGAAATGTCTGTTGTCTGTATGTACTTTTTGAATCATTAAATAAATTCAATCAAACAAAAAAGTGTCAAACAAACCAGAATATGTTTTATGTTTCACATTATTTAAAGCAGCACCTCTTGTTTAGATGACTAGATGTTTTGCACATCTTGGCTGGATTTTCTCACTCAGCTTTATGAGGTAGAGTCACCTGGAATGATCAGCTTTCAGTTAACAGCTGTGCTGAACTCATTAATTACCTGAATTTCTTGTCTCTCTTAATGTGTTTAAGAGCATCAGTTGTAAAGTTAGAGTTGGTATACAGTGAATATCTCTATTTAAATAATGTTTTAATCCATATTATGACAAAAACTCAACTAAGTAAAGAAAAAAATACTTTAAAAAGTCAGTCAATCCAAAACATTTAAAGGACTTTGAAAGTATCCTCAAGTGCACATTAAAACAAAAATGGTTACAAAAACCATTAAAAACATTTCAAGACAGAGAGTTACCTCTGTTACACAGGATAAGTTCACCAGCTCAGTCACAGAGTATTTTGGTTTGTTTAACACTTTTAAGTTACTACACTATACTACACATGTTCCTTTATAGTCTGGATGATAATAATTATATTATACAATGTTACAATACAATAAGAACATTTATCAAGATATGATAAAATATTGATGTATTGTCCACCTCTACAACAGAGTGACATAGATCTATACTTAACACTATCATTAGGGCATTAGGTCATTAGTTACATAATGTTTCCATTTGTAAAGTTACATAGCCTCACTCTTATCTTTTACATACACTAACAAAACTTGGAAATTCTTATTAAAGTTTCTTTATATGATGCTTCCTGCTACTAGATGTGATACTAGAGCACCAGCACCTAAAACAAAACTCTTCATATTTAGATTTCATGTTCTCAGCATTCTGTTGCAAAGATCTAGCATTGAACAATGCTGTGTGGGTGGCCACTATCTAGTCTCTTGGTGAGGACAACAACAAAACATGGGGAGGACAAACATCTCCTCTGGGCAGAACTAACATACACGTGTGGCCAGACTGGCTATGTAAACAAAGAGCAAAAGGAAAACACACAGAATCTCATGACACCCTTTCTTCACTATATCTTTACAAACACATTAGTTGTTATATTATAGCTGCTATATTAATGTTTAAAATGTTGAGTAATGCACCTTTAATGATCAAGACACACAAATAATGGCTTTTCTCATCCCACAGTCCTCAGACACAAATTTCACAGCGTCAAGATAATCCACATCACTGCCTCCACAGAGAATGCAATGTGCGGACCACCAGTGAGAGAGTGTGTGAGTGGAAAGCCAGCATGGCTAATAGCATTTCTCAGTGGAAGCCTCCAGAACCCTCCGGCTCTTCTGATGAACTCTTCACTGCCTGCCTTCATGTGTGGCTCAGCCTGGGTGCACCACACTCCCGTATCAAGAGCCAAATGGCCTGTTCTATTCCCACCCCAACACGCAGCTCTGCAGGAGCCGGAATGCAGCCTGCAGAGGGATTCAGCTGGGAACGCATTCTCCAAAAACCCAGAGAAAAGAAGGAATCCGCCCCCCACCGTGGCCAGTGTCGCCTGCCATGACTCAAGATTGACTCTGGGGCACGGTGCAGACTGCACAGGCCCAAACCACATTCCATGGTCATGACTGAGAGCGGTCACACGGAGCACAGGGACTCTGCTGCTGAAAAAAGTTTGGTGGGAAACTGGACACTGATTGCAACACAAACACTGTAATTTAAAAAATGGGGTTTGCCTACAGCTGTTGTTTCGGTCTACTTATGTATACTATACACACGTGTGTGTGATCTGGTGTGTGCATGAAAGAGAAAGAGTGTGTTTGTGTGTGTGTGTGTGTGTGTGTGTGTGTGTGTGAGAGAGAGACTGTTAAAACCATCAACAGGAACATTACATTCCACTGTTGTGTGCTATTGCGCAACCTCTAAGATCAATGCTAAAGGGGTGAGAAAGAAAGGTAGAGAGAGAAGTATGGGAGGCAAGAGAGAGAGGGAGGGGTATATGAAAAAGAGAGACAGAGGAGTGGGAGAAAAGAAAAGAGGGAAGAGCTAGAGAAAGAGAAAGGTACCGTATTTTTCGGACTATAAGGCGCACTTAAAAACTTTTAATTTTCACAAAAATTGACAGTGCGTCTTATAATACGGTGCGCCTTTTGTATGGATTTTACTCGTCAGGTTGTAAGGAGCAGTAAACACACACTCCGTGCAGCGTTATAGAGAGTTTCAGTGCTATACAGAGTCCAGAGCCGTGCAGCTCCGAGGCTGGAGCAGCAAATAGCATTAGTTAGCTTATTCACTGTTCAGAGATCAGTATTATCTAAATTTTACCCGTCAGGTGTAAGGAGCAGTAAACACACACTCCGTGCAGAGCCGTGCCGCTCCGAGGCTGGAGCAGCAATAAATAGCATTAGCTAGATGCTAACCGCTTAGCTAGCTAGCTTTTTCACTGTTCAGAGATCAGTATTTTCTAAATTTAGCACTTTTAATACTGCTGGAGCAGTATTATTAAAGTTAGATGCTAATCGCTAAGCGTTCACCGTTCAGAGGTGAGTTATCGGCCTGTAAGTCTGTGCTGCTTTGCCTGGCTAGCATTAGCTAGATGCTAAGCGCTAACTCTCTCAGAGGTGAGTTTTATCAGCCTGTAATCTGCTTGTTTACCGTGTTAAAACAAGCTACGGGGGACGAATCGCTAGCTAATATCTCACTGTCTTACCAGAACACGCAGGATTACTCAGTGTAACGCTGTCGTTTAAGTTTGGGTTAACTTTACTAGTTTAGGTGACTAGCTAGCGTGCTAGCGGATAGCTATGCTAACGCTGGTGCAGCAAGCCTTAGTGGACATCTGGAAATCTAAGCTTACTGTAAATAAACTGAAGCACGTTACTCACCCAAATAAACAGTTTTCAGGAGAGGAATCTGTGTAGATTAATATCCAGCACTCGTTTGACTTTGAAAGAGCTATATTTTGTATACTGAGACGCTCCACCGGCAAGCGACCACCCCCGGTGGGGGAAGGGAAACATGGCGCCACCCCTGTTCACTTTGATATAGGCACCCTTTCTAGTGTCACTTAACGCGCCTTATAATGCGATGCGCCCTATGTATGGAAAAATAGCAGAAAATAGGCGTTCTTTGATAGTGCGTCTTATAATACGGTGCGCCTTATAGTCCGAAAAATACGGTACAAAGATATAAAGAAAGTAAATAGAGGAGAAAGACAGGGAGAGCAAGATGTGGTAAGATATAGTGAGACAGTGAGAGGTAAGAGAGGTATCGAGAGAAAGAGAGACAGAGGTAAGGGTGAGGGGGAAGAAGGGAGATTGAGAGACATAAAAAGACAGGGCAGAAAATGGCAAAGAAAGAAAGGGAAGGGAGAGAGAGAAGAGTCAGAACAAGGGTTAAAAAAGAGGCGCAGAGATAAAGAGAGAGAAAGTAAAGATGGGAGGAGGACTGGGAGAGATGGGGAGAGAGTGAGAGAATGGGGATAGGTAGAGAGACAGAAAGAGTGGTGGGGAGAGATGATCAGTGATGGTTTGGAGAGTCATGTCATCTGCTGCTGTTGATCCACTGTGTTTTATCAAGTCTAAAGTCAGTGCAGTGTTTTACCACAAAATCTTACAGCGCTTCATGCTTCCCCTCTGCTGACAACTTTTATGAAGATGCAGATTTTATTTTCCAGCAGGATTTGGCACACTGCCCACACTGCCAAAAGTACCAATTGGTCTTATACAATATTATACTAACTTTCTGAGACACTGATTTTTGGGTTTTCATTGTCTTTAAGCCATAATGAACAACAATTAAATAAATAAACACTTAAAATACATCACTTTGTGTGTAATACATGTATGTAATATAAGACTTTCAATTTTTCAAGTGATTTACTGAATAAAGTAACTTTTCAATGACATTCATTTTTTTGATGCACTGGTATATAGAGCTCTGGAAAAAAAATTAGAGATCACTTCAGTTTCTGAATCAGGTTCTCTGATTTTGCTATTTATAGGTATATGTTTGTGTAAAATGAACATTGTTGTTTTATTCTATAAACTACAGACAACATTTCTCTGAAAATGAAAAATGGCTAAAATAACAAAAAGGATGCAGAGCTTTCAGACCTCAAATAATGCAAAGAAACAAGTTCATATTTAAAATGTTATAAGAAATCAGAAAATATTGGTTGAAATAACCCTGGTTTTTAATCAGTTTTCACATGTTCTACTCCACCAGTCTTACACACTGCTTTTGGATACCTTTATGCCACTTCTGGTGCAAAAGTTTAAGCAGTTCAGTTTAGTTTTATGGCTTATGATCATACATCATCCTCTTGATTATATTCCAGAGGTTTTATAATTTGGTAAAATCAAAGAAACTCATCATTTTTAAGTGCTCTCCTATTTTTTTTCCAGAGCTGTATATAGAGGTAAGGAAAGATTTAGGAGAGAAAGTAAGTGAGACAATAAGAAAGAGAAAGAATGGGACAGAGATTGAGGGAGAGAAAGTAAATGGGAAAGAAAGACATGGCCAGGGAGAGAGGCAGCAGAAGAAAGAGAAAGAGAGATAGAGGGTCAAAGTAACAGGGGAGAAAAGCAGGGAAATGAAGAGAGGTGAGAAAAGAGAAAGAGGTAATGAAAGGTAAAAAGGGAGGTATGGAGATAGCAGGGTAAATAGAAAGGAAAGAGTATAGAAAGACAGAAGTGCAGGAAAGAGGGAGGAAAAGAAGGGTGATATTTTTATATAAACAAACACTTCTGCTTAACCTTGGGAGCAAGTGTTCATCATTTCCTCCAGAACTCCTGGCATTTAAATGTCAAACTTCAGCTCTAAACGAGCCCTTTCCATCATTCCACCACACAGCTCTGCACATCTGCCCGTTATTTTTTAAAAGGCAAAACAATAAACTTAAACTGCACTGGGAACAGCCCCCATTACAGAAACAGTGAGCTATATAATGTCTATTTATATTTATTTATTTCACTTCCTATAAAAAGAACAACAATCCATACTAACATAAGCAGATAAATAACAATGCTTACAGTGCTGGATGTAATCTTTTAGCGATCAGCAGGAGAATTAACATTATAATTGACGACTAATCACTGATTGAGATGGTAAAGAAGAAGAAGAAGAAGAAGAAGGCTTGGTGTAATTTTTTTCTGTACTCTGCCTTTTTGATCTCTCTTTTTTTCTTGTTTGTTTTCTCAAATCCTTGTGTACATTATAAAAATAATAATTAAAAAAACTTCGTTTAAAAAAAAACAAAAAAAAAAAAAAACACACACCCACAAAAGGTGAACTTGGTCTGATGCGTGTTATTTGCAACCTGCCAGTGTGAACACACGGTAAGTGTGCATCAGCTACAGATTCAGCTACAGCTGAAATACCCTTCAACAAACTGACTTTCCCAATTGTGGTGTCCGGTCACTGTCTGGCAGCAGGTCATTCAAAGCTCAAACAGAAGACAACAATTATGGAATAATTCTGTACCAAAACAAGTCTAGAATTAGAACAAGTCACAGTTCTGCTCTGTGCTGCTCTGCTGCTGAAAGCTTGCTTTAATCTTCAGCTTCTACACTTTTCTCTGTTTTCTTCTCTTTTACTCTCTTCACACTTACTAATCCACTTTTAGTCTGCTTCCTCTTTGCTCTACACACCTATTAATCCACTCTCAGTCTACTTTTATAGACTTTTTCCTCAGGTTTGCTGGATTAGCTGTTTGCTGCTGCAGTTTGTTTGTGTAAGTTTCTAATTTCAACTGAAACAAGGTGAGTGCTTTTTTTCTCCATGGCTTCTGCTCAGGTTTACACCTGTTTAGAGTGTGGCATGTATAGCTTAGATCCCTTATCCACCGATACTGGTAACAATAGTGGTATTTGTACTAAGTGTGAGATAGTTAGCTCCTTGGTGGATAAGGTGAATAAGTTAGAGCTGCACGTCCGGGGTTTAATAAGGGATAGACAGCAGGATTCACTGTTAGCAGCCCCGGGTGTCTCAGGGAGAGTTAGTACCCCCTCGACTCCGGCCTTAGAGCCCTCACAGCGGGGCGAATGGGTAACGTCTCGGCGGCATAGTCGAAAGGCTAAGGCTAATGCTACCGCAAAGGCCACAGCCAGCCCACCTAAACACCACGCTCCCCCAGTTCACGTGTCAAACAGGTTTGCCCCGCTCAGTGAAGCACCAACTGAGGAGCCTGTTAAAGGTACTCTGGTGATAGGAGACTCTATCGTCCGACACGTGAAATTAGCTACTCCTTTAGGGGCACCAGCGGCAACAGTTACTTGTTTACCGGGAGCCAGAGCACCGGACATTAGTGGCAACCTTAGGTTAGGGAATAGGAGATATTCGAGGGTAGTAATTCATGTAGGGGCCAATGATATTCGTCTGCGGCAGTCTGAAATAACTAAGGCTAATATTAAAGAGGTGATTAAACAGGCCCAGACGCTGTCCGAGGAGGTAATCTGCTCTGGCCCCATCCCAATGAGGCGTGGTGATGAAGCTTACAGCAGGCTTTCTTCGCTGAACCGCTGGATGTCCAAGTGGTGTGCAGAAAATCATGTGGGCTTTATAGATAACTGGCTACACTTTGAGGGCAAGCCTGGTCTTTTAGGTAGGGATGGTGTCCACCCCACGCGGGAGGGTGCTGCCTTACTTTCATGCAGCATAGCTCATAGTCTTTTAGTTAGTCGGCAGAGTAGTATTAGAAGCTGCTGACAATCCAGAGCCGGGACCAGGCCGCAGACAGAGAGGCTTAACCGACCGTCTGCGAGCTGCAAAGAGACGTTACCTAGATACCAATGTATTCAGACTGTGTCTGTCCCCCGAGTCAAACAAAAACATCAAAAAACTAAAACAGTAAATCTAAATAACTTAACTTATATTAAACAATCATATCCAGACTGTAGTACTAACATTTCAAGCCTAAAGATTGGTTTACTTAATATTAGATCTCTAAATTCAAAAGCAGTTCTGGTGAATGAAATGATAACTGATCAGAAATTCGATGTTCTGTGTCTGACAGAAACCTGGATTAGGCCAAATGAATATGTAGCATTAAATGAAGCCTCCCCTGCAGGCTATAATTATATACACAATCCGAGATTGTCCGGTAGAGGAGGTGGGGTCTGCATATTTTTCCAAAGTACCTTAGTTAGCAATCAGAAACACTATGAAAATTTTACTTCTTTTGAGCTTCTTTACACCAGTATAATTAATCCAGTTACAAAAAAGAATGCATTTTCCTTAATTAATATCTACAGACCACCAGGGCCCTATTTAGAATTTTTAAAAGAATTTAGTGATTTTGTCACAGACTTAGCAGTAAGTAATGATAAAGTGATTATAGTTGGAGACTTCAACATTCATTTCGAAAAATTGGATGATCCATTAAAAAAGGCATTCACATCGATTTTAGACTCAGTTGGTATTATTCAAAATATAACAGGACCTACTCATTACTGTAATCATACTCTGGATTTAGTTTTGACCCTGGGTGTGAGCATAGATAACCCGAATATTCGTTCTCAAACCTCCGCAATTTCAGATCATTACCTTATTTCATTTAAATTACATCTTAGTCATAATATACGTACATCCCCTAGCTACTCTGTAAAACGTTCAATTACGCCTTTTACAGCCCAACAATTTACAGATAAGCTTCCAGACTTATCAACTCTAATGTACTCTCCTGTAGACCCAGTAGAACTAGACAAACTAACCGAAGGTTTAGAAAATACCTTTCGCTCTACCTTAGATGTTGTAGCACCCCTTAAACACAAAATAGAGAGACAGAAAAAGCTCGCACCGTGGTACAATGATCAAACTCGTACCTTAAAGCAGTTAGTACGAAATTTAGAGCGTAAATATCGATCAACTAAACTGGAAGTGTTTCACTCTGCGTGGAAAGACAGTCTTGTTAAATATAGAAAAGAACTTAATAAAGCCCGCTCAGCATATCTGGCCTCACAGATCGAGATAAATAAAAATAATCCTAGAGTTCTCTTTAGTGTTATTTCCAAATTAACTAAAAACCAGGCAGGTACTGAACCTCAGATTCCAGCCATTTACACCAGCAACGATTTTATGGACTTCTTCAATAGTAAAATTGAAAACATTCGGGATAAAATTAAACAGATAAATATTACATCCTCTCTGTCATCTGGTCTGGCTGATCTAGAACAAAACTCTGTTACTGAAGTTAGGTTGGAAGTCTTTAACCCACTTCCACAGCTAGAACTAGAGAAAATGATCTCCTCTTCAAACAGCACAACCTGCACACTTGATGCTGTTCCCACAAAATTATTAAAACAGGTACTGCCAGATATAATTAAACCTCTGTTAATGATAGTAAACTCATCGCTCGCCCTGGGCCATGTACCCAAAGCCTTTAAAACAGCTGTAATTAAACCTCTGATCAAGAAACCAAATCTTGATCCTAGTGTACTGTCTAACTATAGACCTATTTCAAACTTACCGTTTATTTCTAAGATTTTAGAAAAAGCTGTAGCCCAACAACTTTGCTCTTACCTGCAAAGAAACCAGATCTATGAAAAATTTCAATCTGGATTTAGGCCTTATCATAGCACTGAGACAGCTTTAGTTAGAATAACAAACGATCTACTTATAGCCGCCGACCAAGGCTGTGTTTCCCTACTCGTACTTCTCGATCTGAGCGCAGCCTTTGATACAATAGATCATACTATCCTTTTAGAAAGACTAGAGAACATGGTCGGTGTAACCGGAACTGCCTTAGCATGGTTTAAATCGTACTTAACCGATCGCTATCAGTTTGTGAGGATAAATGATATGTCTTCCAGTTATACCAAGGTAAGATATGGAATTCCACAAGGCTCTATATTAGGACCGTTATTATTTACATTATATATGCTCCCACTGGGCAAAGTTATTAGAAAACACAATGTGAATTTTCATTGTTATGCGGATGACACGCAGCTCTTCATATCAGCCAAACCTGATGACAGAGTGAGATTAAAGAAAATCGAGGATTGTGTAGAAGATGTAAAATCATGGATGTCGCACAACTTCCTCCTATTAAATAGTGATAAAACAGAAGTTCTCCTATTAGGCCCCAAAGCTGCTAGAAATAAATTATCAGACTTAATGCTAAATCTGGCTGACTTCTCAGCCACCCCTGGTTCAGCAGCTAAAAACCTTGGAGTTATCATAGATTCAGATCTAGCATTCGATAAACACATATCTAATGTTACTAGAACAGCTTTTCTACACCTCCGTAACATCGCCAAGCTAAGAAATGCCCTATCACTGCATGACGCAGAAAAATTAGTACATGCCTTTATTACCTCAAGGCTAGATTATTGTAATGCGCTACTGTCTGGATGTTCCGGCAGTAACTTAAATAAACTTCAGCTAGTTCAAAATGCTGCAGCCAGGGTCCTTACTAAAACTAGAAAATTTGACCATATTAGTCCAGTACTATCAGCACTGCACTGGCTTCCAGTCAAATTCCGCATAGACTATAAAATTCTCCTGTTAACGTATAAAGCCCTACACGGACTCGCTCCTGAGTATTTACAAGACCTCATCTCCTGTTATGAACCACCGCGATTACTCAGATCTCAGGGTGCTGGTTTATTAGTAGTGCCTAAAATTCAGAGGAGCTCTGCAGGAGGAAGAGCTTTCTCTTATAAAGCGCCTCAACTCTGGAATAATCTCCCCGAATATGTTCGGGACTCAGACACAGTCTCAATCTTTAAGTCTAGACTGAAAACTTACTTGTTTAGTTTAGCTTTTGGTAATTAATGTTTTTCCCTTTAGATAAGGCTGCAGATTCAGGGGTTCATGGACAGAGGAAATTGTGGTAAACTGAGATGCTGGTGCTGTTGTTCTCCCACTGCACACGGTCACTCAGGTTTGTGGACGGTGGAGTGGGTGGATGCTGGTGTTTCAGGGTGCCTCCATGTCTATGTTACCTTCTGGCTCTCTGCCTTTAGTTAGGCTGTTTTATTCAGTTCTGCCGGAGTCATTTGCCACACTCTGATAATGTTTTAATATTCTCAGTTTTGCATAAATCCAGTCAAAACTAATTCCATCTCTCTGCCTTCCTCCGAGTTACTGACTGCCCACCTGTCTGACCCGATACCGATGTTGGACCCTCAGGCTCTCGCGTCTCCTGTCCGGCCAGACTGATGGAAGTTTCTGAAGTCAGCTCTTCTCCACCACCACCACAGATCAGCTGCTCATCGACCATCTTACTCTCCACTACAGATTACATCCAAGCCATTAGTGGCGCTATTACACTCCTGAGTACATAAAACCTATATAGATGTATAAAAGACTTTTTAAATTTCTATTTAAAAGCCGTTTGACCAGTGGTAGGATGGTCCCCCCTTTAATGTGAGTCTTGGTCCTCCCAAGGTTTCTTCCTCCTCCTGCAGCTCTGAGGGAGTTTTTCCTTGCCTCCGCGCTCACTGGGGGTTCTGTATTCTGTATATTCTATGTTTAATGTTTTGCCTGATTCTTTGTCCTGTAATCATGTTTCTGTAAAGCTGCTTTGTGCCAACACCTGTTGTAAAAAGCGCTATACAAATAAATTTGATTTGATATGATTTGATTAAAGCTTATTTCTCCAGCACAGTTCTGGAACGTTCTTAAGCTTCGGCTAGGAGACGCCAAGTGGAGCGCGACAGGAAATTCCACAACCTGCACAAAGGCCAAGTTTCTGAGCAGAAACAGACGCCATATCTCTATGAAATGTTACCAAAACTTAAGAACAATGCTCGAGGAGGTTATAACGCTCCAGGCCTGCAGAGTGTGTTACAGTGTTATGATAGAAAGGCCACCCACTTCCCTTAAACAAGCACGCGGCCGCTGGAGCGCCAGACGGCCGTCTCAGACTCTCTTTATCCCGCTACAAGAGAGCGTTTCCACAAACTTACTCCAACAGCATTACAGGGCTTACTCAACTTCATACATACACATGAACACATGTACTGAATCAGCATCTGCGCTCACAAAGAGTGAAAGAGAGAGAGAGAGAGAGTGAGAGACAGACAGAGAAAGAGAGAGAAAGGATAGAGAGAGAGGGAGACAGACAAACAGATGGACAGCCAGAGACAAAAGGACTGCAGACAAGCAATGCTGTCATAGTGCCAGAGAAAATAGCCAAAATCTGTGTACATGCTAGAGAGAGAGAGAGAGAGAGAGAGAGAGAGAGACATGAAGAGAAAGAACAATAAAACCCAAGATACAGATTCTGGCATTCATTCTATTTCTAAAATACCTTGCGGGCCGCTCCAAAAAAGGAAACCCCTGATCTAAACAAATCTGACAAATTGGGGAAACAAGCTCTGTGGACAGATTGAAGGTATGCTTGGAATCAAAATTGCAGAACACCTCCCCTGCTGTTATTATTGAGCATACTTTGTAGTTATTGGCATCATTAAGAACTTTTTACTTGGAGAGATAAGAATTGGCAAATGATGGTAAATAATCTCATAAAGCAAATTTTAAAAAGTCCCATCAGTGGGATCTGGTTGATTTAGATTTTTTTAATCCAGTAGTTCATCTTACCCATCTTTATCCCCCAGCAAGCAGCATGCTGCCAAAATACAGCAACACCTTTTTTTAATTTAATGTAAAATTTATTTTAAAAAAAAGTCATACTGTACACAAGCTTGCTTGTTTGAACCCCGTGCTTAAGTCATGTAATTATATATCAGGAAAATATTATAAAATTATACAGAAATTTCATTTTTTATAATATATAATCTGGTCTACACAGACAAGCAATGCTGTCATAGTGCCAGAGAAAATAGCCAAAATCTGTGTACATGCTAGAGAGAGAGAGAGAGAGAGAGAGAGAGAGACATGAAGAGAAAGAACAATAAAACCCAAGATACAGATTCTGGCATGGGTCAAAGTGCCACAGATGACGGATGGACATTACTTCACCGATGGAGCTCAATGTGAGCCACAGTCTCAGTGGAAGCCAGAGAAGACGACCAAAGCAAAGAATTGAACAACCCTAAAATATTCCCTCAGGCATCTTTTATCTCAGTATATCATCAATTATCACTAGCAAACAAGAGCTGCAACACTGATTATACTAGACGTCACAAAACCAAGGTTTTTTTTATTTTGTGATTATTTATAAAGCAAAGCTTCTGAGAGAAGTGCTCCTAGTATTACTAGAAAGACAAATAAAACAGTGTTTGACTACAAACCTTCAGAATGATTTAGCAGAGGTGGCATACTGGAGGTGCACTTCTGTTACTGTGCAGTAGCATCAATATCAGCATCCATTTTACAAAGAAACATCTAAACCAGGGGTGTCCAAACTTTTTTTGTTGGGGGCCAAAAGGAGAAATATATTTGAAGTCACGGGCCACAGACTCTGTAATAAAACATATAAAATATATCACTTTAAATAATACTTTTTTCCTGATTATTTCATTTACACACCATTTTACTTGACTAACTGTCTTTATCTTTGACTGTTGTGTAAACTAAGATTTTTCAAATTGATGTTTAATTTCATGATGTCTCTTAATATTAAATTCCTTAATTACGGCAACTTTTAGACTCTTTGGCCCGTTTTTCTGCGCTAGAAATGCGCACTCTCTCCACTTTTAGACTCTTTGGCCCGTTTCTCTGAGCTAGAAATGCGCACTCTCTCCGCTTTTAGACTCTTTGGCCCGTTTCTGACACCTAGCGTTCAAACTTTGAATTTTACAGTATAAAAACCTGCTTAACAGCGGGCCAACTTTCATTCTATTTCTAAAATACCTTGCGGGCCGCTCCAAAAAAGGAAACCCCTGATCTAAACAAATCTGACAAATTGGGGAAACAAGCTCTGTGGACAGATTGAAGGTATGCTTGGAATCAAAATTGCAGAACACCTCCCCTGCTGTTATTATTGAGCATACTTTGTAGTTATTGGCATCATTAAGAACTTTTTACTTGGAGAGATAAGAATTGGCAAATGATGGTAAATAATCTCATAAAGCAAATTTTAAAAAGTCCCATCAGTGGGATCTGGTTGATTTAGATTTTTTTAATCCAGTAGTTCATCTTACCCATCTTTATCCCCCAGCAAGCAGCATGCTGCCAAAATACAGCAACACCTTTTTTTAATTTAATGTAAAATTTATTTTAAAAAAAAGTCATACTGTACACAAGCTTGCTTGTTTGAACCCCGTGCTTAAGTCATGTAATTATATATCAGGAAAATATTATAAAATTATACAGAAATTTCATTTTTTATAATATATAATCTGGTCTACACAGTTACTGCCTGTTGCTTGCCTACATTCTACAGATAACAAACAAAAGGTAAAGGTCAAATTCTGCAACTCTCCAAAGCACTTGTGTCAAAAGAACTCTTATTTTTAAGTTTTCTGCAATTGTTTTACAGCAAAACATTGAGGGAAAACTTAAATTCAAAGTCCAACACTAAAAATCAGTGGTGGAGCAGCCTACCACTTTTTCTAGTTCTGGTTCACCTCATCTTCCATTTGATATACTAACAGCACAGTTCTTTCAATCACTTTCCACACTGATACAGAATTTTATTTTTGTAAAAAAGTCAATGTACAGACAGAACCTCAAGTTCAAACTTAGCTCAGCCAATACTCATGCTTATACAATGACATCACAAGACAATAATGAAAGGGTTTTTAGATGTGCATACGACGAACGGTCATTCCAAGACACACAAAGTCTATCATTACAGTTTGATCTTTCACCTGCATACAAAATACAGTCTTATGTCAAAGAAAAAATGATGTCACCAACTACAATCAGGAACTGAGAGCAAATAATTTTTTTAAGTATAGGGTTAGGCTGTGGTATAGGTCAAGTTTAGATTTAGGTATAGTAGAATAGGCTTAAATTAAGAAGTAAGTTGCGATCAGTGTTTTTACACTTTATAACCAATAAATTTCCATGATTTTTCACGACATTTCCATGCCTTCAATAAAATTTGTCACGGCCATACGATGTTTAAAACATCCGTGCAGACAGAAAATAAAACTAAAAATCAACTAAAACTATAATTAAAATTGATTATAGTAGGCCTAAAATGAATCTGGCACACAACATTTATTAATAAAATATGTATCAGATCCTAAGAGCTCTATTGTGTCAGGCCAAATTACTGAATTAACTCTGAGCTGACGTATTTATTAGCTCAAAATAGATTTTTTTTGTCCATTGATAAATGAAAACACAAAAATTTCTAGACCAAATTTCCATGACTTTTCCTAAACTTTCTGGGTATTTTTATTTTTCCAAAACTTATCCAGGCCTGGAAATTCACGGAAATTCTGAATTATGTTGAAGTATAGATTACATACAGGTTTAGGTTTTTTTTTTTTTTTTTTTTTCGGTTTAATTGAAGTTGCAGTATGAGAATGAGATAATTCATGTGTGCTGTTAAATAAATCTGTTTTGTGAGAATAATAATTACCGCTTCTTGTATTTTTTGGTTTCAATTTAGAGAAGGTATCGAAAAAAGTTTCTATATCGAAAAGTATCTTATTGGTATTGACCATAGACTGTGTATAGCTGGACAGAACATCGTCTGAAAGAGTGAAGCCACCACAGGTCGGGCGCCCCCTGCTGTTCGGTTGCAGAAAGCTGTGTAACCCCACCCATTCCCTTAGGTTTCAATGGCAAAACAGACAACTTTCAATCACGTTTTTTTCTAATATACTGTAATTCTACCTCAATTATTAAAATGTAACAGCTAGTGTAACCTCTGTTTATATTGTCAATTTTTTATATCCCCACAGAATTTGTTTTTTAAAGCGTTATTCAGCTCTATTCAAAAAGGTGGTGTTATTGTAAAAGGGCTGGGTTACACCTAGCCGGGGTGGGACTAATGACTGTATGGGTGGGACCAATAACAGACTGTCAGCTCCGCCATGTCGAGGCAGCCCTCATTGGCGGGGTTATTTAAATGAGTAGGCTGTCTCTCCACAGTCTTTCTATCTCCTCAGGTCTCTACTGTGCAGACTCGGGTTTCAGGATCGCCAACATGGTGGAAGATTTTGGCCTCAGTTTTTTTTTATTGAATGAATAAGACCAGCGACATGGCGTCCATCTTTTTCACAGTCTCTGGTATTGACTGATTGATAGCCAGTCATAAACAGCACATGTTTGTGTCAGGTGAGAACAGGGCCCAAGATTCTTAAAGCTTCACTCACACTCTTTAATGATGTCCTTCTGTATCAGTATCAGACCAGCATGTGTATCAACCCCCAGTTTCATAGTGTCACCAGCACTAGAGCTCTACTGTCTGCCTGTTACAGTGTGTGTGTGTGTGTGTGTGTCAGACTGGCATTCATTCACACACACACAGCTCTGACTCACAGACTGCTAGAGACGACCGACCGGAACACACTGGCACACGACCCACTCTGACAAACACAAACATCTGTCCAAAGGCAAACAGTGACAACACACACCCACAGACACGTGGTCTCCCCTCTCTGTCACCCTCTATCTCTCTCTCTCACACACACACACACACACACACACACACACACAGGTGTGCGTCTCGCACTCAAATAACTGGTATTTGTGAGCAGCGCTTCCTCTCCGTCTGAGCTAGCTCCATATGGACTGAGCCTCAAGAGGCCTATTATCTTATGCAATAATGCAGAATTACCCCCAGCATTAATAAGAGATGAGCTCATTTAGAGAGTCTAAAAACAGCTATCATTTATAATGCTTGTCCTACGCTGCAGGGACTGATGTTGAAAATGTGTCAGACCCCACACATAATGACAGATTCCACCATTCATTGTATTCTTAGTCATTCCCTTCACTGTTCCTACGCCACAAGATTCACCCAGAACAAAACATTATACATTTTCAGCAATCTAAAAAAATCCTCTTAGAAGCTGAGATCTTGCAGAGAACTTTGAGAACAAACAGGATTTCAACAAAGCAAAATAAACATAACATATCAGATGACAGCATGGCACAGATGACAGCACTGTGCTACAGTACAAATAACCTAAAAATAAAGATACTTTCTTTGAATGATGCAATAAAAGACTAATATTTGGTTCTGAAAAAATAGCCTTGTTAAAGCAACAGTATGTAGCATTTTACCCTAAAATATGAATCTTTATATCATGGCTACTCTACACTTGAGACACTGCTAAATGCACTATATAACTTTGGTGAAGTGTGCAGTGATTTGTGTAAAATTCTATAAACTACTCTACCACCTTTGTTCACATGCTTCTTTCACTTTAGATGCTGTGTCTGTATCTCTCAGCTTGTCCAGAAATGCATGTGTAAAGCATTTCCACAAAGCGAAAAATGCACCTTGTGAATGTAGGAAGAGCACAGGAGCAAGAAATGACTATTCTTGCATGGCGCTGCTTCATAGAATTGCTTTCTATTTTCTATGCCATCACACAAAGAACTATTTAAAGCTTCTTTACTGTATTTTAAGAAGTATATTCATGTTTACAGCAATCATTTAGTAGTGTTAAAATATTTAAATATTTAAATTATGTTTAAATATTTTTTTTAATTCTATCATAGTCTATTAAATCAGGAAAAAATTCATGTTAACCTTTATACAGCTTGGCTCTTGATTTAGCTCTGCTCTTATTGTTTAGTAATTTTATTTACTATTCAAAATGAAGGTGGCCATGACTGGATTATCGGCAGATCAGAGGGGTAAGGATTGGATTAAGCACGCCTCACACAGCAGGATAATCTGAAAAGATAATGGTTTAAGGCTGCCCTAAAATTGGGACACCTTCCGTCGTTGTCTGCAAGAGCAAATCGGTCTTAAAACTGGCCGAAATAGAACGCTCCTTAAATTACACACAGCATTAAATTAGTGCATTAAAACAGCAAACATAACATCCAGTGATTCAGATGTGTGTGTGTGTGTGTGTATGTGTGTGTGTTTGTATGGGAGGATTAGTCTTTTGCAACTGCTCTAAGCACTACCTAGCTGCATATCTGTGTCATGTTTTATCAATGGAGTGCGTCATTCTACAGTGACCAATAAGAAACACACAGGAGAAATCAGGTGATCAGAGGAGTGAGGAGAGCACTTACAGTTTATACAGTCACTGTGCACAGCAATCAGCACCTGCAGAAACAGAGAGAGAGAGAAAGAGAAAGAGAGAGAAATTAGGCGAAGAAATGCAGCACATTATGTTGTGTACAGCATGGGGCTCTCTCTGACATTCTGTAATTGCGCGTGTCGAGATATGACTAGAGGGGTAAACAGTGTCGACTGTGAAAGAGTACGGTTAAAGGAGTTTGGGAGAGATTCAGATTTTGGTTTGAGAGCAAAACAGATCAGGGAGAGAGATAGAGAGTAAGAGAGATATAAATAGAGAGAGATACACTCCCCTTAAAAAGTATAAGAACTAGGGCTGCAAGATATTGGAAGAAAATGTACATAGCAAATGTTATTTTTTTCAACGATATTTATCGCAATATTAAACAATGCAGGGTCCATGACGTCACCAGTCCCACCCCCAGCCCACACGCTGTCTCGCGTCCGGACCGATCAAGAGCCGAGTCAGTGCCGAGTTCTAAAAAAAAAAAAAAAACAGAGGAAAACTGTAAAACAACAGTAATCAGCCCTTTAATCAGGCATTTAATAGGCTTTTTAAAAAGTAAATAAGAACGTTTTTTTGGGATTACACTTCTAGTGTATATGTGTTGGTTTTTGGAGGGATGTAAATCTATAAAATTGTCACAGCTTAGCCCATAGCTGTCTTGTGTTTCTCCCTCATTTGGTCTCCCTCATTTGTTATGTGTTCCCAGCCATGTGCTACTGTTGTGTTTTGGTCCTGTCTCCGCCCTAGCCCCACCCTGTCATCAGTTATTTGTAACCCCGCCCCCTCGTTACAGATCCTCAGGTGTTTCCAGTTTCCTGTTCTCTCCTCGTGTATATAAGCCCCTTTGTTTTAAGTCTTCCTTGTCTAGCCTTTTGTTTGTCTGCCTGCCATCAGTAGTCTTGTCAGGTTTGTTTCTTGTCTTATGCTGTCTGTTAGGTTCCTGTTTTCAAGTTTAATCTTCTTTAGTTTTGTATTCAGTGTACCTTTGGTTTAACATATTTGTTAGTTTGTTTTAGTTTGTTTATTTAATAATAATAAAAAAAATATATATATATATATATATATATATATATATATATATATATATATATATATATATATATATATATTCTGCACTTACGTCCATGCCTCCTCATACGTAACAAAAACAGTCTTGTGCAAATTATAATCATAGAAACATCATAACTAAAGAATTCCATTTCTCTATGTAACATCACAAAGAATCTCATGCTTATTATAAAGAACAAATCATCTTGTATCACATGATACTGTTTATATCGCCATTCCTTTTAAACATCAATAGTCTTTTAGTGATTTCGCCCAGTGCTACTATACACTGTTTCAGGTTAGATCTTTATCAAGACTAGATCTGATTTGCCGATTCTGTCCAATATGCCACATCTCAAATGCAGACCACCTGCAAGCCCAGAATCGACACAGTCTACAGAATTTCTAAACTTCTTTCAGAGAGCTACAAGTGAGGAATAAATGATCAAAGTGTAAGAGAAGGCATTCCGAGGCTTCAGGCCAAGGGAGATCGAGACAGGTTATTAATGTCTTTCATACAGAGCCTCACCTTCCTCCCCCTACTGCTCTAACCACAGCTCTACTGATCTGACCCAGAGCCCCACTGCGCCAAACAGTTACAATACAGCGAGTTCAAAGCCAGCAAAGGAAACATCCCACATCACAATAACAGCACAGCACAGCTGTGGACTGGGTTCCTCAGTGGTGATCAGGGTGATCACACCTACTTACACACACACACACATAGTCTCTCTCAGTAGGTGACTCATACTGTAGTTATGCATCAGGATCCCCATTAATATTCACAGAACACCTATAATACCAGCGCACTACATCGATCTTTCTCTCATTCACGTTCTGCTGAAAGCCTTTGATCCTTATTTAAATGCCAATGTACAGAAAGCCTCATCTCCCTCAGGAGGGGAACCCTGCACTGTGAGGGGGTATTAGCATATGTGTGTTAGAGTTTGTGTGTGTGTGTGTACAAACTCTGTGGTTAGAATCCTCTGTCATGTAAGCTCTGTAGTGCCCATACTAGGCCAGGTATCTATCTTACAAACAGAGAATACACAATGTTTTAACACAGCAAGTCCACACAGTCTACACAAGTTAAGCAACCAAAAGGTATGTACACAACAACACACAAAGTTACATAACACTCTGTACAAAGGAATGTTCCACTGTTTTTCCAACAGCTATCTCTCTGCTGTATCTGTAGTGTTAGGACTTCTTTGGAAGACTGATTTTAAAATTGTTTATATATCAGACTAAATACTATAGGGAGAGCCCTGAGGAAGGAATACATTTTTTTAAGGTTAAGCTCTTTAAGTTTAAGTAATAACTAGATAGATATGTAGGGATGAGCAATTTGTTTGGTATTCAACATTTAGAGTATTCACATTCATACTCGTGACCGCCTACAGGCAGCGCGTCTGTGAAGCATGTCATTAGATAGGAGCTAACGATATTAGGAACAACATGGCAGTTCGTTCCTGTGTTATTTGTGAAAATAAGAGATACTTTCTAGACCTGGACAACCCACTTCTGTGTGTTTGCATAGGATCTCCAGTGGATTTTGGGGTTTACAGGGACTGAAGTGGCTAAACTGCACTTAGCAGGGCATTACACATGTTGTAAAGTAACATATGACATTGCAAAAACGGTTATTATTGAAAAAATGTCTTCGTCTTGCTGCGTCGCAGTGGTGTTAGCCAATCAGAGGCAATATATTTGCATGTATGAATATTCATGAGCAACAGCCTAAATCCCATTGCCCCTCAGGTAATGCTGTACAATAGTTGCTGCTTTTCCTTCATGCTGTGAAGCTCCAGCTCATCCCAAATCACCTCAAAACATCATCTCAGTTGTGTTTAGGTCAGGGGATTGTGGAGGACAAACACCTTTTTACTATGTTTACTATGTAATTCTGCATTTGTCTCTTAATTGTTTTACATTTGTTTAATATCAATCTACAATGTAGAAAATAAATAAATAAAGAAATAAATAAAGAAAGAAAGAAAGAAAAACATTGAATGAGGTGTGTCCATGCTTTTGCCTGGTACCACATTCGTTTATCTCTTTTCATTGATCTGAAAAACGCTCCATAAGAGGATGCATATTATCTGAGGAATGCATACATGAAATAACCCAAAAGAATGTGTGTGATATTGAGATGTTAGCCAGTTTATTTCCTGGGTTCAGCAGTCTGTACTCTCTCGCGTCGTGTGAAAGAACATGTGAGGAGACGTGAAAAGTTAAGCACTGAGTGAACTCTGTATGAGCTGTGGAATACCAGCGCTTAGGGTGCCTGCTCTGTCAAACGCCTGTCCCCGCTAACACCAAGAGTATAGCATCTGTCAGTCAAACACACACACACACACACACACACACACACACGCTTCATCCACACGGCGCTCGAGTGTTCGACTCTTCACCCTAACTCCAAATCTGTGGGCAGCCATCTGTGTACATCAGCCGTTGGAGAGTGCGAGTGTGTGAAAGTGACAGAATGGTGAGCACAGAGCGACAGCTATAGTGCTATACGCCACTCAACATTCATCAGCTATTCATACAAGAACACACACTCACACACAAACACACACGCACTGAGCTGAACCACATTTCACAGGGATGACTGATAACACTGAGCTCCTCCATAGGATTATGTGGTACACTGATGAATAAATAATACTCTATTGCCATTTCCCTAAGCAACAGTAGCACAGAACCAGCTCTAAATAGGTCAGGGCTTTCTATACCTTCATATATATACACACACCAAACACAGAAACACACACACACAAGATAGAAGTGGCTGAATATTAACAGCAGAATGCATAATAGTACCAGAGCTAAGCACAAGAACGTGCGTGAAATAAAGCAAGCTAAACTGGAATACATGCAGTGCAGTGATCCACTTCTATGCTTTAAACGTTTTAAACACATAGAACAATTATATTTAAAAAGACATCTGAAATACTGATATTTCAATAAATCATGTAAAGTAGAATGTTGTTGGCGTTGATTTTATGTCTGTCAATGCTTCAGACCATTCTAAACTTCTGCTTGAGGACGACCACTATTAGTAGTCAAAGGTAGGCCATAAAATAAAAAATGTTAGATCACAATACATGGAAATTTCATGTAATAATATTCTCGTATAGTATGTAGAGTAGAGCATTAGTAAGGTCAGTAAGTGCAGCCCAGACAAGTGGAAAAACATCTCTGAGGAGCTTAATGGAACTTTATTTATTTTTTTATCTAACATGCAACCCTAGTCAGCCCTAGTCATTAGAAGAATAAACATAATCATCATAATATTGCGATTAAATTAAAATATTTGACTTGATTACCATTATTATTGATTATTGAACAGCAATGCAACTTTATCTGAAAGGCCAGATCTGAATTCATGTGACTTTTACGTCAAGCAGAAGAAAAAATAAATAAATAAAACAGTGAGGAGAACGGAAAGTCACGCATTGATTTAAAAGGGTGTAAGTCTCAGAAAAACAAGGCAACGTTGCTCAGAAATATATGTTTAATACATCTTTCTTCCAATAAAATTAGATGGCTTGTGTCACAACCACAAAATGTTTCTAATGAATTGGCCAAAAACAGCTACGTCCTTGCAGAATCAAAGGAAAAAAAAAATGACCATGGTCTAATAATATATCTTTTTCAGCAAGCTGGAGAAATTCACAGTGATAAGCTGCAGTCTAAACTCATTTACAGCTCTTAAGATTCTGACAATGATTAAAGTGAAACTTAACATGAAGCGTCGCTCTGCCGCATATGCGAGCCACTTACAAATCTTGAACTTAAGACCCCAGCGCTGGGAAGCAAACACGCTAACCACTAACATGCTAACCCCTAAGCCACCATGCCACTCAAAGTGCAAACCATTCAAACAAATGTCAAATATGCGCCATATTAAAACCACTGTATGAAAAGCCTAATCTAAATATCGGATTTGATCAGAATATCGAATTTGGACTTTTACCTGCTGTGTGAACGTAGCCTTTGTTAATTTTCCTGCCTGTTACTTCCATATCAACGACTGGAGAGTGGCAGTACATAAACACTAGAAAAAACATTAACAAAACTATATATACAACCAATACATTATACAATCAATGGCAGCTTCAGATATCAGTACTGCAAAAGTAATTTCTAACAATCAATTTCAGGTTGCACTACATTTACTACTATTTGGTGCCTGTTATAATACTTATATAATACTTACATAATACTTATTATAATACGCAATACTTACATATACATATAATCAATGAGAAAAAATGAAAGATGCTTCATTTGAATGCAGTGAATGTGGAATAGCAGAGCATTTTGTGCCACCTTCTGATCCTAATCCTCAGCCTCTCAATCCGGTTGTTTTCTGAACTGAATATCCTTCAAAGCTTCCTAAGAACACAAGAGCTCATCCTACACCTGGATTAGTAATATAGAAGGAGTTTAAAATAACCAGCTATAACAATGGCTTTCTTTCTGACTCACACACACACACACACACACACACACACACACACACACACACACACACACACACACACACACACACACACACACACACACACACACACACACACACAAACACGTGTTTCTAAAGAGTAGTGTACTATTTCCACTATTCAATTACATGCACACACAAACACAGACAAACAGTGACCCTGACCGAATACCACCACCGAAACCAGACAGATAAACATCTAGACCTTTAACACGCGAGAGGCAACATGTACAAACCCTTCATCCTGTGTAATTATAGAGGACACAACTGAAACAGCACGTCTCACACATGTCTCACACTCATCCATATCCCCCCTGTCATACTAAGTGAGGCTTCCAGATACAGCTGCATCACGCTGTGCAAGAGGAGAGAACACGAGGCAAACTTACACAGTGACTCAGCCAGAGGCATCAGTTATACATATATAGCTCTGGAAAAAATTAAGAGATCACCTCAGTTTCTGAATCAGTTTCTCTGATTTTGCTATTTATATGCATATGTTTGAGTAAAATGAACATTGTTTTTTTAATCTATAAACTACGGACTTTTCTCCCAAATTCCAAATAAAAATGTCATTTAGATCATTTATTTGTAGAAAATGAAAAATAGCTGAAATTACAAAAAAAGATGCAGAGCTTTTAGACCTCAAATAATGCAAAGAAAACAAGTTCATATTCATAAAGTTTTAAAAGTTCACAAATCAATATTTGTTGGAATAACCCTGGATTTTAATCACAGTTGTCATGCATCTTGGCATGCTCTCCTCCACCAGTCTTACACACTGCTTTTGGATAACTTTATGCCACTCCTGGTGCAAAAATCACAGCAGTTTAGCTTGGTTTGATGGCTTGTGATTATCTAGAGAGAAAGAGAGAGAGAGAGAGAGAGAGGGAGAGACTTGATATCTGCTGGTGTCACTTCTGTGCATGCCTTGATCTTCTCATTACATATCAATAATTCACACATAAATAAATTACCCAATGCTACATTATTACTGCCAACTGATGACACACACACACACACACGTAAAAATAATTCATATGGATTCAGCAAATATTTTGCAACCTAAAGAACAGCATTTTTTCTGTTCAGCCAAATGAGTGAAATACGGTAACTGAACAATTTATACTAAATAAAGACTAGTTTAACTTAAGCCACATTTAGTTTAAACCCAAAGAGTGCAGTGAGGGAGAGAGCCAGAAAAAAGCCCACAAACAGCAGGTTCAGTAACACTTACTGTATTAATGCTTGATATCTGTATACTAGCTACTTCTTCACAAACTGGCTGTTTTCTAGCTGACAGATACAAGTTGTCTGTAGTAGCTGAGGTATCTGTTTGCAGACTGGCTAACTTGTAATTTCAAATCACACAAGTTACATTAGTAGCACTGCTACGATAAATTGCAATAAGTACATGTATTATGTAGGTATACCTATGACTAAAATTGCACTGCTCAGGAAGATAGCCTGCAAAATGTGTGACAAAAATGGCACTGCAGAAATAAATTCAAGATAAGAATAGCACTATTTGTTGATTTGTCTGTTGGGATATAAAAAATGTTTGCAACAAAAAAAGACCTATACAAGTTTTTAAATGATGAATGATGAATATATGGCCATAAACTTCATTATTTTTGTTGACCTAAATTCTGCAGACATGGCTGGAATGTCTAATTCATATTTATTATTTTGTTATATTTTCTTAGGATATTTACAAATTCATGCATTGAAACTCCAATAGCTGAAATTAAAAAGTATATTGCTCTTTAAAATGCTGTAACTGCATGCTACTTTATCATTATTATATCAGTGACGATAATATATCGTCCAAAAAATGGTGGTTATTATGTAAGTAAAAGACAGTAAACACATTTGACAGAAAGTGCTACAATGGAAAAATATTTCTGCAGATTTACCCAACACACGAGGTAATGATGGGGAGACTGTGGAGCAATGGGAGGTGAAAACCTACTCAACTAGAATCCTGCAGTTTTCCTGAAGCTTCCTGCGCCTCATTTCCCTCCTGAACGGGTGAAATGGGGCTGCCTGCACGCTCATTCTGCAGCGAGAGCAGAGCAGTCACTCTCTTAATGAAGTTCTCGTGTTGGTTAATTTCATTGTAATTGTCATAATGTGTCTAGAAGATGACGCCTAGTGCTGTCAGGAGAATGAAAACAGACTAATATGCTGAGCTGATGTATTGTGGTGTGTGTGTGAAGGATGGAGAAGTGTATGATGTGTGCTGAAATGCTGGAGTGTAGGGGATTAAAAATAGGCCAGTAAACATTTACACACAAAATATTCAAAGTTGATAAAGTTTTTTGTGTTTCTAATAAATGTTTAATCAGTTATACATATATACAAATTTAACATACAGCTCTGAAAAAAAGAGACCACTTAAAAATTATTAGTTTCTTTGATTTTACCAAATTGAAAACCTTTGAAACATAAACAAGAGGAAGACTGATGATCACAAGCCATCAAACCAAGCTACACTGCTTGAATTTTTGACCTGGAGTGGCATTAAGTTATCCAAAAGCAGTGTACAAGACTGGTGGAGGAGAACATGCCAAGATGCATGATCCATTTCTCATTTCCTGCAAATAAATGCTCAAAATGACAAAATTTTTATTTGGAATTTGGGAAAAATGTTGTCTGTAGTTTCTAGAATAAACCAACAATGTTCATTTTACTCAAACATATACCTATAAATAGCAAAATCAGAGAAACTGATTCAGAAACTGAAGTGATCTCTTAATTTTGTTCCACAGCTGTATATTCTATATATTCTTTGTCATATCAGCAAGAATATTGTAATCGCAAAAAATACCCTGAAATATTGTACACCAGCTTAGTGGATTTTAAAAGTTTATCCAAGTTTTAAAACTAGGCGAGTACTTTGGACTCTGGTTCATTATTATCCTTTGTCTGAATTATTTGGGCGGGTATGAATACAGTAAGACACACTTGAGAGAAGGTGTTCTTGGGCCGATCCGAAACAGAAGCTCTGCATTACCCAAGTTACACAGTGCATTTGGCAGTGCCAGGATTAAGCCCAGATTAGCCCAGAAAACAATAGGAAAGAGAAGATCCTATTACAATGAGCATTGTATATCACCAGTCATTTAAAAGCTGTTCTTCTAAGGTAAACAATGATATAAACAAACATTAAGATCCCTTGTCCTGGAGGATGGTACTTAATCAGTTATTTAACAAGCTCTTTTGGAGTTGCAGTGTGTATTCAAGCAGGGAAACCTTTTTAATTCAGTGTTTTGTCATATCATGAAAATACCATGAAATATCTTGATATTATTTTAGTGGCATATCGCCCACCCCTACTGGAAACCTACTGGAAGGTCAAATTGCGATTTCAGAAACGTATTTTACGTCACTGATGAAATCAGATTTAAAAAACCTTTAAAAACAGTTTACAGCATTTGCTTCAAAAACGCATAAAAGCATTTTCCGGATTGTTATGGCTACTGAGCTTGCACAGATCTCCACAGCTGATTGGTTCTTTTTGTTGCTTTTTTTCCTTGTTAAAAGAACACTGGAAGGCTGATCCCCGATGAGTGAGAGAGAGAACGTTATCACTTTCTGTAAGTGGGTCTGATCCACAGCCTGTCTCAGAGCACTGCCTACACACTCTCAGCACATGCAGGTAGACATACGATATATGTCTAATATATGTCTAATATGAATCTTCCCCCTCACTGCTCTCAGCAGTTCAGCGGGTAACACATCTACAACACCTCCTCCACACACTCTAAATTGATTTGTTTCAAATCCTGCTCCTCCAGGTTCTGCATGTGCTGGATAAGATCTTAACTGCAGCATATTAAGGCCTCGTTTATTCATTTTCAAATGACGTCTAAATTACCATAATTATAGCATTCCTACTGAGTAAAAGTGTTCAAGGGTCAGCAGTGTAAAATGCAGACTAGGAAAGTCTCAGGCAAATGCACTGCCCAAATTCCATCATACAGTGCCTTGCAAGAGTATTGAACTTTTCAACCTTTTGCCACATTTCATGCTTCAAACATAAAGATATGAAATTGTATTTTTTTGTGAAGAATCAACAACAAGTGGGACACAATTGTGGAAAAGTGGAACGATTAATTGGATATTTTAAACTTTTAGAATTAAAAAGAGGGGCGTGCTATATTAATCTCTGGATGAACTGCAGAGATCTACAGCGGTGAGGTGGGAGAGGTGGGAGACTCTGTCCATAGGACAACAATCAGTTGTACACTGCACAAATCTGGCCTTTATGGAGGAATGGCAAGAAGAAAGTAATTTCTCAAAGATATCCATAAAAAGTCTTGTTTAAAGTTTGCCACAAGCCACCTGGGAGACACACCAAACATGTGGAAGAAGGTGCTCTGGTCAGATAAAACCAAAAATCAAACTTTTTGGCCACAGTGCAAAACGTTATGTTTGGCGTAAAAGCAACATAGCTCATCATCCTGAACACACCATCCACACTGTCAAACATGGTTTGGGCCTGCTCAGGAAGAACCATGGAACAATTCAGGAAGAAAACCTGTTGGAGTCTGCAAAAGACCTGAGACTGAGTCTTCCAACAAGACAATGATCCAAAACATAAAGCAAAATCTACAATGGAACGGTTCACAAATAAACGTATCCAGGTGTTTGAATAGCCAAGTCAAAGTCCAGACCAGAATCCAATGGAAAATCTGTGGAAAGAGCTAAAAAACTGCTGTTTACAAACACTCTCCATCCAACCTCACTGAGCTCAAGAGGGTTGTTCAACCCATCTGCAGAACAGTTGATCTCAAAGTAGGTAAACTCAAGAAGAAAGGAACATATAAATGAACACACCGCTCCTCACAAGGGATCGAACCCATGATGTCAGGGTCGTAGGCTAATATACTACCGCTGCCCCGGCTAGCGAATTGGGACAGGCTGGGAAAAACGCTCTTATAGGAGATACGGAGCCCAAGAATGAGCAGAAAAATTATAACGACAGAGAAGCATTTTTTTTTTTCAATTATTGTTCATTATAGTACAAACAACCTCACCCCTGTTCTAGTCCTTCATCAGTGTTCACAGGATGCTGTTTATTGGTGGTCTATTCTTAGTCATGCAGTGACACTGAGGTGTTTTTAAAAACTCCAGCAACACTACTGTGTCTGATCCACAACACACACTAGTTCAGCGTCACTGCAGTGCTGAGAATGGCTAGCTCCCCAAAATCAGCCGCTTTGTGGTGGTCCTGTAGGGTCCAGACTATTAAGAAACGTTGAAATAGTGAAATAAAGATAAAGCATGCAGAGAAACAGAAGAACTAAAGTCCTTTTTGTATTTTACCCTGAATATGCCCAAGCTACAAAAAACTAGTTTGGAATAACTGTTTCAAAAAAATCAAAAACACAAGTCAGGAGATTATAAAGAGATTTAAAGTTTGGACTTTGTAGACTTTCTGAATCTTTTGGAAGCTTTTGGAAATCCAGACTCTTTCTACAGACTGACAGAAAACCAAAAACAGCTGAGGTAGCTGTTCCGTTCATCCTCTGCCTCTACCAATTCTGACAGCACACTGTCAACATTATACAGAAGCACAGTATCTTCAAAATACCATCTTCACAAGAAAACTCTTTTTCAATGACAAAGTAAAAGGTTATTTTGGAGGATTTCTATTGGTCCATTTACTATAAAGTGCTGACTTAATATAAAGAAAAACGTCTGGATTTGACTAAAAAAGTGAGCGAACACAGTCAAACACAAAACAAAATTTCAAAAAGAGCATATTTTGTTGGAGTAACTGTCTAGGGAAGACTTTCTATCTAGAAGCTGGAGCATTGCTGTGAGGATTTGATTTCATTCAGTGACATTGAGTAGGATCAGAGAGGTCAAGTTGTTGGATGTTGGATGTTGGATGATCAACACCCCACCACATCCACAACTAGAAGTGTGCCATATCATGTCGTATGCAAAAATACCGCCAACATTTTTGAATATCGTGAACGATATTATATCCTGAAATATTGTGCCATATCACCCACCCCTAATTATCACATCAGGCTACTAATTTTTTGCTGTTTTTTGCTGATTGTATGCTATATTAAAATGTAATTTTTATCTTGTTGCAGTAGGGTATTCTTGAAACATTTTTTTTATTCAGTGTTTTGTTATATCGCCAAGATATAAACAAAAACTAAACTCTCAAAAACTAAACTATCTACCTCAGTAACTGCTGTGATTATATATGTTCTATATGTTACAGTATGTTACACATCTCTGCACCTTATCCTCACTATACACATTATTATACCATATCGGTACTGCACTGTCCTGTCTTTTAAATTGTCTGTTTTTTTGTATTTATTGTAGTGTTATAGTCTCATGTTGCACTTTCGTCACTCCTGTACTTTATGTTATTTATTGCTTGTTGTTCCATGTTGCACCATGGTCCTGGAGGAACTTAATTTCACTACACTGTGTACCTGTACTCAGTTGTAATGACAATAAAAGCCTCTTGACTTGACTTGAATATAGTTATCGCGAAAATACCATGACATATTGTGATATTATTTTAGAGCCATATTGCCACCCCTATCCACAACTCATTATAAGCTACAGACCTCCATCATTCCAGAGAACACAGATCCACTGCCCCACAAGTCCGAGCTGGGGGTCTTTGTACCCCTCCAGTCTACACCAGGCATTAGGCATGGTGCCAACAGGTTTGGGTTCAGAGCGGAGGTCCAGAGGTTGGGTTCAGCTCAGCAATGAAACTGATAAGGAGAACTGGTCTGGGTTTAAAGATGGCCGGCATGTCTGAAGGGACTGCCTGGAACTGATTGTGTGTGTGTGTGTGTGTGTGTGTGTGTTGATTTAGAGAGCTGCGAGTGGTAGGCAGAGATAAGCAGCTCCTCCAGCAGCAGAGGCTACAGTGTGCGATCGCTGCTGAACGCCTGCTCTGGAGCCGTGAGGATTCTGAGGAATGGGATTAGCACGGGCATCAGAGCGGACTGAGCAATAATTAGCACTTGATACGGATACTGAACCAATATTACAGTGCAGGCCTAGCTCTAGCTCTAGTGTGTTTGTGTGTCGTGTGTATTCATGCATCTGGCCTAAGGTAGGCAAGAGGTTGTCCACAGAATTGGCACACTGATAATGTTAATCTCCAATATCTCTCTCTCTCTCTCTCTCTTTCTCTACAACACTGCCGCTGTCCTTCAGACTGTCCTGCAGGACAGCCCACTCCACCCGGTGCTGTTTGTTTGTCTGCCTCAGGCAGCCAGCTGTGTTTGTTTGGCTGTGTGTATTTTAACTAAACAAAATGTTTGAGGACACTAGTTATCACCTGATCATAAACCACTGTTTGCTCATAGTACTACAATAACTTTAGTGTCAAAGTACTCACACAGCTATTATTCAGCTTCTAGAAAGATGAGGACCAAACCTGTTGGTGAGAAGAGCAGACAGAGCTAAATGCTCTTCAACATGTAAGCATGAAAAAAAAAAAGATACACCATATTTTTTTGCACTATAAGGCGCACTATTAATAAACGTTCATTTTTTTGGGTCTATTTTCATGCATAAAGTGCCCCAGACTATAAGGCACATTTTAAGAGACACTATAAGGAACTTCTAATTCAGCAGGTCTCACTGCTGGGTAGTGGTAGGGAGTAGCTCACTAAGTAAAGTGAACAAAACTGGAATAAAAAAGACTTTCTTTTAAAGTAAAACGAGCGCTGAGTGTAAATCTACACAGATTTCTCTTCTAATTTCTCCAGCACTAAGCTGGAGCATTAGCGGCTAACAGCTCCAGCAGTGCTAGCAGGGGTTTTCAGCAGGCTACAGGCTGATAATACTTGCACCGTTAGCAGGTAATGCTAATGCTACTCCAGCACTGCGAGCCAGGGTTAGGAGCTAATGCTACTCCAGGCTAGATGGGGTTAGGAGCAGGCTACAGGCCGATAATACTTCCCTCTGAACGAAGAAATAGCTAATGCGGTTAGCAGGTAATGCTAATGCTACTCCAGCACTGCGAGCCAGGGTTAGGAGCAAGCTACAGGCTGATAATACTCTCCTCTGAATGGGGAAAGAGCAAACGCGGTTAGCGGGTAATGCTAATGCCACTCCAGACTAGATAGGGTTAGGAGCAGGCTACAGGCAGATCATCCTCACCTCTGAATGGGAAAATAGCAGTTAGCCGCTAATGCTAATAATACTCCAGCCTCGGTGCTGGAGAACTAAACTGAAACTCCTGTATAGCACTGCATTCAGCAGTGTGACTTTACTCCTCCTTAAAACTGACTGGGCAGAATTCATACCTAAGGTGCACTTTATTATAAGGTACACAGAAATTTTCTGGGAAAATGAAAGGATTTTAAGTGCTCCTTATAGTGCAAAAAAAGTACTTCAGAGTTTGTTTTTTTAAATACAAAAAAAAATATTGCTTGCTAGCCTAGGCTACAGAGTACTTAAGCATTAAGACACAAGCGGAAGTGCCAGTGACATTCTTGAAATTGCTTAAAAATATATACAGTAAAGGACAAAAGTATGGACACACCTTCCCTTTTTCAATGCGTTTTCCTTATTTTCATGAATATTTACATTGTAGATTCTCACTGAAGTATCAAAACTATGAATAAACACGTGGAATTTTGTACTTAACAAAAAAATATGAAATAACCTTAACTGGTTTTCCAACAGTCTTGAAGGAGTTCCCAGAGGTGTTTAGCACTTGTTGGCCCCTTTGCCTTCACTCTGTGGTCCAGCTCACCCCAAACCATCTGGATTGGGTTCAGGTCCGGTGACTGTGGAGGCCAGGTCATTTTTTTTCAAGTATAAAACCCCACACGTGTTCATTCATAGTTTTGATGCCTTTAGTGAGAATCTACACTGTAAATAGTCATGAAAATAAAGAAAACGCATTGAATGAGAAGGTGTGTCCAAACTTTTGGCCTGTACTGTGTACTATATCAATGTTTTATCATACTGGCAAAAACATCATTATCGTAAAAATAATATTGAGATATTAATTTAGGACCATATCACCCACCCTTAGTTGCAAGCAAAAGCCAAATTAAGTAATCGTACAGCTCATACTAGTCCCATAGCTCACACAGCCGCCATGTTGTCATTGAAACTAACTTAATTTTATGCAAAGATGAACATCTGTTTTTACCTTAAATGGTGCAGCAGATTATGCTCCCTCTAATTGTCTGATCTAATTCCTTGTCTCAGATCAAATAATGTACACTAACCATATTGTTACCCAACAACAGTACTGCTCTGTTGTATATCTATACTGTATTTCTAACAGTGTGAAATTTACAGCATTTACCTTTTGTTGTATATAATGAATCATTTGTAATTACTACAGTAACAAATAAATGATAATAAAAGCACAATCATCATTATTAATTCACTTGTATTATGCTGTTGCTTTGTTATGATTGGTGTTTTTGTCTTGTAAGCACTGGTGTCGTTACTAGGTTACATGCGTTTGGGAAGTAACACTTATAAGCTTATTATTGTGCAATATTGGAACTCTTAGAATATCTCTCAGCCAATCATAAAGTGTGTTTACAACTAATTGCTGTTAAGCAATGCATAGTGTGCTTACCCAGCAGCTACACAATTGATCACATCGATTACACACTACAACACAGTACTCCCACTGGTATAACAGTATATATCCTTAAAAGTCTCATTACTTATCAGTCAAAACTGGTGTTGTGGGAATTGTGGGAATGTATTTTGCCACATGGCAAAGGTAAAAAAAAAAAAAAAAAAAAAAAAAAAACAGCTGATGAAAGTCTGAGGAGGCTGAGGAAAAGTGGCTTAAATGCAGTAAAAGCACTAAAACCACAGCTGTTCTTTTTAAAACTCCTGATTGGAAGTTTTTAAAGCACACCTTCACTGCTGCAAGAGAGTGCTGACTCTGTTTGAAGGTCTTTTGCATTCAAATGAAAAGGGTTTTAACTTCTAGGAATCCTACAGGCTGTTTTCTATTCAAGTTGTCAGCTTGGCCTTCACACTCTGAAGGTATATATATATATATATTTATTTTTATTTTTTTTCATTGAGGAGTCTCTTACAGGAGAAAAAAATGCAAACATGCTTTGTCATAAGACACAATGCAAATGAGAATTTATCGCTTAACAGAAACAACCTCAATTATTTCCCCTTTCCCTTCTTCTTTTACCCATTTTTCCTTCTACCACTACACTCTCGCTCCCTCTTGTTCTACACACAAGACTCACACAAAACCACACACACAAGCATGCACACACAACAGCCGAGTAGACAATTGATAGTCAGAACAAGAATATAAGAGTCTAAACGTTCATAAAGCTTTAAAAAAAAATTATAATCTGCCCTGTATGAAACTTTCAAGCGCTAATCTCTTGGGATGTCCAGATTTGTACATGCCATTACAGTCAGAAAACAAAACAATGATTCATTAATTATTGAATCACATCTTGTCAAAGATGCTGATTAATCTGCATTTTTTTTACTTCACATTTTACTCATTTAACTATTCACAGAGACAGAAACTTTAATCAGGGGTGCCAAAGCATTTGCATTCCACTGTATATGTGCTAAAAAATAATGCTATTTGTGATGGCATTATTATTATTGTTATATAATCCGACAAATTGTTATCTACACTGTACTCTCTATAAAAAAAAAACAAATAAAGATATTAGACTGGTTTTAGCTGACACTTGCTCAAACTGGATCGGGGCCAGTAAACAAATAAAATAAAGAAAGAAACAGAAACTCAGCAACTGGGACATCCACACTTCTTTTTCCCTTCTGCCTACACACACACACACACACACATAGATATGTTGTTGAGGAGAATTCCTCTGGGCTAGAATAAAGGTCTTGACAGCAGATCAGGCCGGCCGCTGGATGAGAGGAAGAGCGAGGGATGCAGAGAAGATCAAAGCGAGAGAGAGCCCTCATCCCCCAGCCTGCTGTCACAGAGACAGACTCCTGAGTCCCGGACCCAACCATCAAAGCCTGACTGAAAGACGCAGACACAGGGGATAAAAACTCAGGGCATCTATTAACCTAAACTAACACACTGCAACACACACACACACACTGACCTTTTCAAACTTAATCACACACAGCAGATAAACATCGTCTACATACATTATCCGCTGACGCTGCACACACCATAACCGAGCAGCACACACTAAACACACAGAGAGAGAGGCTAGTTATTCTTTATTTACACACACAATCATTACAATAAGCATGAGATTGAGTGAGAGAGGGGGGGGGGGGGGCACTGAACTACTGATACAGAGTGATCAATTTAAGATGTTAAATGTTTAAAGATACGTACCTACTAATTTAAAAGGTTTATCACACCTCAAATCATTTAGTAAAATGTTTTGTGGAACCTAAAGTGGTCCTTCTATGGTTTACTGAAAGAACCCTTTGTAGCACCTTCAGTGAGACATGAAAAAAAGAGAAAAAAGAGAGTAAAAGATTGAAGAAGAGATGGCATGAGATGAAGGAAAAGATGCGGACAGACACAAACAAAAGACTATGAGAGGGAATATGAGTTGCAAAGAAAGTGAGCAAGATTAATGAGAAATGAGAAAGAATAAAAAGAGAGAGAGAGAGAAAAAAGGGTCCTTTTCCAAGTTGCAAATTTTAAAAAAGGCCTTTGAAACATCTTATTGGAAAAAGCCCAAAAAATTTAAAAATACACAAATATTTCAAATAAAAATATTGCTAGGGTGAACGTGGGGAAATATATATCGTATTTTACGAACTATAAGGCCTTGTTTCCCTTCTAACTGTACGTCCACACCGAACGCGATAAAACTGCTCTGTGTCGCCTGTCCAACAGGTGATGAGTCGCTTGGGGGCGTGTCTCACTCAGAACGAGCTGTCGCTGGTTTCATTCTTAATGTTTGGAATACCTACATACACTACCTGATAATGCCTATACTACCCTTTGCTCCCTATCAAGGGCAAGCAATGGTAATTCTCTTATCAGTTGGCACAGGTGACCGGGGCTCTACTGATGTTCCAATGATGAGCTTTTTAAAGTAAACTTTACATATTATGAAATGTCAAATCCAACATCTGTCTGAATAGCTGAATAGCTCTTCACTGCTCTCCCAGAACTGTCTAGAGTGTTTACACTCCCAGATGCATGGTGGACATTAGGGGTGTCACGATTTTCTAAATCCTCGATTCGATTTTATTTTCGATTTTAGGGTCACGATTCGATTTGATTCTCAATTTTCTTTTTTTTTTTTAGAGCAGAGAGGCCTATGCCAGTTTTAGATTAGTCTATTTCAAAAGGTGGGCTTGATATAAGTGAAGTGTGACAAGTGATCTGTAATACACCACATTAGGTACTAATGGTCAAATTTAAATAATTTAATTAAGATATATTTGTAATGCCATCTAGTGTTTTTTTTTGGTAGCAGCAGTGTGCACATAACAAAATAAATAATAAAAAAATATTATTATAACAGTTAAACGTGAAAAATAAGACTAAGACTTTTTCGGTCCCTGAGAATGACAAGTTTTTTTCTTTAACAAATAAATATTATTACCTTTATCTGGGAAAAAGATGCTTCTTAAGGTACCAAAACTATTAACATATTTGAGGCTAGACAAAACAAGTTTTTCTTTAAGAAGATAAGAAAGTCCACATTCTCTGGAGAGAGGGCTGCTTTTTGAGCTACATTGTGCTGTGCCATTTGCGCAGCGCGTTGTGCCATTTGCGGGAGGGATAGTTGATCCTCGTTTTGACTTCGATGCTCGAGACCATGACATAATTTCGATCGATTTCGATTAAATATCGAAATCGTGACACCCCTAGTGGACATCCCGTCCAGGTGGTAAGGAGACACATCCCTCATTAGGTAGTCTACTGCTTGTCCTGCCCCTGTAACATCCATGCAAAAAAAAGATCATATATGGCTGTAAACCCCCACTTGTTTCTATGCCATCCCTAATCAGGGTAGCCTTCGTCATCTAAGGTTTTTGCACAAGTGTAGTGGATGAAAACATGAATTATTTAACATCTTATTCTGCCAAGACTTTGTAATTGCCCATTACTCTTGTGACACGTTTGGATGGAAATCCAGCTAATGAGAGAGAAAGAAGTAGAAAGAAAGAGCGAAAGAGAGCGCAAGAGAATAATAGAGAGAAAGAGAATGAGTCAGAGGGAAGAAAATGAGCAAGAGCATGACAGAAGCTGCATTTTAATCCAGAGGGTCCCTAAGCAGTGCCCTTGAATTCCCTAAGCACTTATCACATGACATCAAGACTTTCGGTCAGTTAAATTTGTTTATTCAGAATGCGCTACAATGTCATTAGGAGAAGAACCAACAACCGCAAATACCTAAAAAACTAATGAGCTGCAGCCATGTATCATAGTATGACTGTAATATAGAAGTAAAGGGCCCTTTCATAACCATAATCATGAGTTTATCAGATTTTTACAGACAAAAAAACATGCATCATATTTTATAAACAAACACAGGAATTATTACTGGTATGTTTCATGCTGAGTCAGACACTGACGGATTGCTAATGCTGCATTTTTATAAAAAATTGGAGCCTGATCAATTTTCTGCGTGGTCACACTTTTTAAAATTAGGCTGACCAATCAGCACTCTGTTGTCATGGTTGCAGGCCAAACCAATAAGCAGGAAGATGACAGCAAAACAGCTAATAACCACTGCTTAACACTCACTACTTCCCTTTAAACTGAATGTTTTACTCCCAACACTTTGGAATTTCTCTAACAACATTTGAATTTCCTGTGTAGTCCACATCTAAGTGCACTACTGGAACGCCCATCGTTAGTGAGCAAGAAATCATTCTACAGTCAGTATCTGAGAGTCTTAAAGCCTAGGCTTAGAGGCAGTAGGGCAAATGCTTTGTTGTACTTTATTTTTCTTTACATTTTTGGGATGCTTTTTATATTGTCCCTTCTCTAGGGATCTGTTCGAATGCAAAACAAATAGAAATCACTTTCACTTTTCTGTGCAAAGCCAAGGAAAGCCAAAGGAAGTCGACAGTCAGGCAACTAGTTACCTTATCCAACTCAAACACTGCCAGATCTCAGCCAAAATGTTTTAGCTTTATGTTAAAATAATCTGATCTGCGACTCCTTTCTAAACACTGAGTTTCTGAGGAGTTTTAATCATTAATGTGATTGAGCTGGTATGTCGACTTTATTGAAATACAGTCTTTATTATATTTATTTATGTAGAATATTTCATTATTTTTAAAAGGGTGTAATTGCATTTTAATTACTGGTGTCAATTGATTAAAACATTTTATCAAATTAATCACAAATATCTTTTGCGATTTACTGCGATAAATCTTGTTCTTCTTAAGATGCAATTTTTTATTGGGGATTTTCACATGTAAAGTGTAGAACCCTTAAAAATGTCCTGTGCATTTTTATCTATTAATTGTATTGTTTTTCATGTTAAATAAAATAAAACTCAATTTCCCAGAATCCTTTTGTTTTCACAGCATTTATCTGTTAGATTCCTCTTCAGTGAGTGTGGGACTTGATTGCCATGTTTTTATCCAATCAGTATTATAAAGGGGTCAGTCACATGCTGCCTGTGGTGTATGTTTGCACAGGGGGGGAGTTCTGGAGAGTTCGCACGTGTTCCTACAGAGCTGTTTTCTTAGCATTTTGCTGCTCTAAAGCTATATTTTGAATACTTTACTTATATTGGCCCAAACAGAGGTTTTCCTCTCCGTTTTTTAAGAGACTGAACAGTTTAAAAGACAGCTCAGCCACTGCTGTAGAGCAGGAGACAGTAAACTGAGAGTGAGGGTCCACTCTGTTTCACTCAGATTATGGCGTGTGTGTGGGTCAAACTTAGTGGCATAATTAATTGCATAAAAAAAATTATAATGCGTTACAAATTTTAAATTAACTGCATGCATTAATGCTTTAATGCTGACAGCCCTGATTATATTATAGGATAAGAGAGAATAATCCTTTATTGATCTATTCCTCTATTAAAACAGTTACTGTTACAGGCCTAACTTTAGTTGTGCCTAAAGTGCCTAAAATTGCTCCAAACGTTGGTTGCATTTCTCAGCTTTGTAAAGAGCGTCCTTTACTTTGGAACAGCCCACCTCAGCTGCAGCCTAGACTTTGAAACACAGCTATTGTTTTATCTGCAGTTGTAATGAAGGACACAAACACAGTAAACAAAGTGGAAGTCATCAAACTCTCCAGTCTAAACCCGTCTTTATTCAGCGTTGTTCTGATAATCAATATAGGTGTATAGGTGTTACCGTGTTCTTAGAAGCTACTCCTCATTATGAGAAACACTCAGCCTCCAACATCCCTCACAACTTCAAACCATCCACTTACGCTCACTTTCAAACACATGCACAATTAATGCAAGCTTTCACTTACGCTTAAAATCCAGCAGTTTGTAATGCATTTTTAATCCAGTATATTTTCCCTTTACGCAGCAACAGCATGAGACGCCTCATTTACAACATTACAGACAGTCAGCATGCCTCTCCTCCCAATCCAGCGAGAGTCGGATGCTCATTTAGAGGACTAAAATATAAAATATATGTGTGTGTGTGTGTGTGTGTGTGTCATAGTGGAGGATTACAAGCACAAGGTCAAACTGCCACACTCTGCTTCTTATGGGAAGCACAAATCCTAAATCTATAACAAAGCATCAGTGAGTGACAGCTTTCCAATTATATTCATCAATATTTCAACTGAATGCTTCCCTCTGTCTCTCAGAGGAGATCCTAATGGAATTCTACAATTCTCCATTCTGGAAATCCCAGTAGTTCCAGAACTAACAGATGTTGCTTGACGAGAATTAGTCACTTTGCTTTGGAGAACTCAATGTGTGTGTGTGTGTGTGTGTGTGTGTGTGAGAGAGAGAGTGTGAATGTGTCATACACATGCTATCTGCACCACAGCACCAGACCGTATGTGCATTCTATTGATTTCTTTATTTGACGCCACAGAAAAGCTCAATGCGTGTCATGAAATACGGTTTGTAACATTAGATTTCCTTCAGGAAGGAAGGAAGGAACATAATGCTCAGATGATCACATTCGCTGTGACATTGTTCTGATAAGCTTCTGCAATGTCACAAGATTTATTTTAATCCAGCGTAGGGCTGCAATGATTAGTCGATATAATCGACAATGTTGATTAAGTAAATTTGTCGAGTACAAATTTCATTGTTGACTAATCGTTTATTTATAAACAGTATTGCATTGCACAAAGTGCTGGGGGCTGAAACACAATGAGAGATTGGTAAATGGCTCCACTCACACAGATTACACTCAACTTAGTCTGTCTCTCCAAAAGTGCCCAAACACAACAGATTTTGGAATGCATTTTCAATCTCATGTTCAGATGTTCCTTTTGTTATCTATTGTTCTCAGAAATAATCGTTGACAAAAGAATTCATAAAAAATAATTATAAGATTAGTCGACTACTAAAATAATTGTTAGTTCTGTGTTGCATTATTTTTTCAAGATTCTCAATGAGGTTAAGGTCTAGACTCTGTGGTGAACAATCCATGTGTGAAAATGATGATCTCATGCTCCCTGAATCACTCTTTCACAATTACAGCTCCATGAATCCTGGGATTGTCAGCTGACCTCATTCTTTCAGCACATACTGTTGCTGAACCTAAACCTGGCCAACTGCAGCATCAACCCCACGTCATTTACTTACTTAAATCCAGGTGGCGATTTTATTATTATTTTTTTTTGGCCAGGCAGAATACTTTGACAATAGAGGCAAGGCAATATATTATGATTGTTTAAATGAAATTTTAGAAAAATGGTCTTAATATAAAAAAACACCATTATATTTATAAATGTATAAATGTATACCAATATAGCAAAACAAATTAAGAAAACACAATTTTATTATTGTATATTTATTGTTATTTGCAAAATCATGATCAAAGAAAAGTTGCATTTCTAAAGCAATCAGAACAGTGAGCAAACACTGGAAAGTCAGATTTTTTTTTATTTTATTTCATAAACAAATTTTTTTGAACTTTAAGAACTCCTATTATATAACACGGAGCACGCTGTTTACATGACTATTTAAATAATCAGTTAAAACACAGTAAATAAAAAAAACTATGTTGTTCAAAAATAACGCTGAATGAATGAACTTTCTCCAAACAGTGTTCATACCCTGGTCAGTACAATCTGAATATGGAAACTGAGTTGCAGCTATTGCAAGTACTTTTCAACAGCGACCAGACAAACTGTGTTTGTGCGTTTGAACATCTGTGTCAGCAGCATTTGGTGCTACTTAAAGTAGCTGAAAGAATTCATTAAGATATTTGGATCCTTAGAGTATCCAAGTATCCCTGCACATGTGGCACACACCCACACACCAGCAGGATCAGACACAGCACAATTACCCAACCTGCAGCACAGCGTGACCCACATTCCTGAAACCAACACCTCTGCACTCCTCCACTAAACACATGGGGGATTTCTACACCTTCATCTGTTGTGATGTGATATGCACTTTCTCCCCTGAAACTATGCTGAGGAAACATCAACTATAAGAACTGACCAAGAGCATATTTTTCCTAATCTCATGGGACAGAAAAGATCCTATCTACCTATCTACAGCATAGCCTTATTCCAAATTGTATTATATTGACCTCTTTCCTTAAAATTCTACACAAAATACCCCATTATGACCATGTGAAAAAAAAAATCTTGAGAGTTTTGAAAATGTATTAAAATTAAAAAACAAAGAAATCATATTTACATAAGTATTCACAGTCTTTGCTTAATACTTTGTAGAACCACCCTTGGGAGCACCTACAGCCTCAAGTCTTTTTGAATATGATGCCACAAGCTTGGCACACCTCTCTTTAGGCAGTTTTGAACATTCTTCTTTGCAATACCTCTAAAGCTCCATCAGGTTGGATGGGAGACGTCTAGGCACAGCCATTTTTAGATCTCTCTATAGATGTTCAATCGGATTCAAGTCTGGGCTCTGGCTGGGCCACTCCAGGACATTCACAGAGTGGTCCTGAAGCCACTCGATTGAGATCTTGGCTGTGTGCTTCGGATCGTTGTCCTGCTGAAAAATTAACCTTCGCCAATTTTGTCTAGGTGGTCTACAGACAATTCCTTTGACTTCATGTTTGGTGTTTCCACTCTGACATGCAGTCAACTGTGGGACCTTATAAAGACAGGTGTGTGCTTTTCCAAATCATTTCTGATCAACTGGATTTACCACAGGTAGACTCCATTTAAGCTGTAGAAACATCTCAAGGATGATCAGTGGAAACAGAATGCACCTGAGCTCAATTTTGATCTTCATGGCGAAGGCTGTGAATACTTATGTAAATGTGATTTCTTAGTTTTTTATTTTTAATACATTTTCAGGAAGAAATGTTTCTCAAGAAAACTTTTTTCAAATGGTCATAATGGGGAATTTTGGGGAGTTTTGAGGAAAGAAATTAATATAATACAATTAGGAATAAGGCTGTAATGTAACAAAATGTGGAAAACGTGAAGCACTGGGAATACTTTCCAGATGCACTGTATCTCCCATCCTACCTACTACTTGATTTAAAGATGATGGCACCTGGAGAAATATCCTTAAGGTACTGTGTGTATGAAAAGTATTTTTAATAAACTACAGGAACTTTTTTATTTTTATTTTTTACTTATTTTTGAATATATAGACTTTAAATACATTCACACCTAAGATATCTTTTCAAAAATGGTTAGATTATAGTGTATATGAGGTGAAAGCAGAGAAAAGTTCAGAGCAGCCTATGCCTTTTCTGTATTTTGATCAGGGCCAATATGGCCAATATTCCAACTAATAACAACTGATTTACTATACTAGATATGTATTTTCAGCTGCTTATAAGAACACCAAATATTATAATAAAAACATATACAAAAATTTAACCTTTTAGTCTAAATAAATAAAAAAAAGTTTAGTGCAAGTACTTAGTAAAATGTGCAGGTAAAATAAAAAAAAATATTTCTAAAGTAGAAACCATACCTAGATTTAGTTTGAGTGCAGGTAGTTTCACACTGTTTTCTGTGGACACTATTGGGTCATTTACTGATATTCTTTAGTTTGAAACATCATATAAATATGTTTAAAGCACTAGAAGTAAATAATATTGGTTGGGGAAAAGCAAATTGCACGTTTTCTTTTTTTGTTATGGGGAAAGTCCTTTTTTTCAACACATTGTGGCATCAGTGGCAATGATGACGTCATGTGATTTACTCAGAGACCAAGAGTGAATGTAAATACAATTGATTAAACTGATTATGTGTTTTGAGCAAATAAACAGAGAAAGAGTAAGCTCCGCCCTTTCTGACAATATATGGTTTATGTTTATGTGTGAAGAGATTCTTGAGTAATTAAGCGGAGAACACAAAATATGATTTTGGACGGCAAATCCGTTCGTAGGGTTCTAAGTGTTAAATAACCAGCCTTTAGAGCTGGAGACCCATAAAACATGCAGGGCAGAGGATTCTCAATGACCAGAGCTGAGAATCACAGCTATAAAAAAAAAACATCTACAAAGGTTTTACTTAGATACTCAGAACTGCTTTACCAAGGAAAAAACATTAAAGTGTTCCAAAAGCTTTTAGGTAATCCTGTTATATATAGAAGCTGGGTCTTTACTAAAGGACCTCTACAACATTTTTTTTTAAGAGTGTGTCACCTGCATCAGAAATGCACAAGGCCATTGCTGAACTTTCCAGCGTTACATTTTTCCCCTGCAGCTGCACCCCTTATTTAATCCCTTAAACCCTGGGCTTACTGAAGTTATCAATCTTAAAGGGACACACTGATCCCCCACAACTCCCTTCTGATGATGGGGGATATGGGATGATATCTCCAAGTTGGGAGGAGGCTTTGAAAATCTTCTTTTGGGAAGATTTTTTGGGGGCTGTACTGAACGTGCACATGCATACCCTTGTGATGCCTTCAGAAAGAAGACAGTGAACCACTGTATCACTAGATACCACTAAAAAGCTAGACATTGTATTTTAAAGAGTTTTCTTTCTTTTTTTATTTTACTTGATTTTTTCCCCATTTTTTTCTTTCAATTTGGCTAGTCCAATTGTCCCACCCATTCAGTTGATCCCCAGCTATATATCCTTTTTTTAACTATTGCTGATGCAGCATTGCCGAAGAGCATCACAGTGCACTCGGAGGAAAGCGCAGGGACTCGGTTCTGATACATCAGCTCACAGACGCCTTGTACTGATTGACATCACCCTTTGGAGAGATGTAGGGAGAGAGTAATCTACCCACCAAGAGAGAGCAAGACCAACTGTGCTCTCTCAGGCTAATAGCAAGCTGCATGACCGGGAGTCAAAGCAGAGATCTTCCAAACATAATGGCAGTGCTTTTAAAAAGTTTTCTATAGATATTCCAGCAATTGAACCTAATCAATCTTCCTCGTTTGACGCAAAAATGCCAACCTAATATGAAATCATTACAGCAATACCAGCATTTACGAATGTACCTTCATAACAAAACATGACGGGAAATAAATTTTCTCTGCCTCAAGAAATAAATTATTTAATTGTAATGCTTAAAGCACAGTATTTTTAATGTGGAAGCAATAATGACGACCAAGGTGCCGCGTTTGACACAAAAACACAGCACCTTGTCGTCCTCTCAGCTCAATAAATCAAGAATGCCTCAACACATCAGCATAAACCACATACAGCTCTGGGGGGAAAAAATAGACCAAATAGATGATGAGTTTCTTTGATTTTACCAAATTAAAAACCTGTGGAAATAAGTGGAATTCCTTGCTAATATTCTCATTCACTGCTAATGTTTCACCCACCTTCAAGACCCTCATCATACCCTTATTGAAAAAAGGCTTTCCTGAGCCTGTCTCGATACAGTACTGCTGCACCACTTGATGTAATATGCAAATACATATTTACTACACAAATCATATATTATACAGAACATAAGTTTGGCAATATGTAATGCATTACAGCATCTGCATTGCATTAATAAAGCTCTAAATAACTGATATACAGCAGAAATTATACTGAGAATTAAGTGTATGCCTTTTTAAAAGGATTTTTAAAGGTTTAAGAGGCATTTGATAAAACCCATTCACCCTTCTCTTTTAAATATTGAGAAGTAGTAATGATTCACTTGGAAATTGTTCTCAGCGCTAGCGCACTTGGGGAATTCCACTAAGCTTATTAATACCAGATTTGCAACCCAATCTGTTGGATTCCTGTATGACTCGTATGAGAACATCCCTGCCCCAGACTGAGCATCCTGCCATATGACCACATCCTCCAAGACTGGAGCTTCCAAGTGCAACCAAACAACCAAAAAACATATGCCCTACCCTACAAGAGGCCTCAGAGACCAAAAATACTGTATTTTTTGCATTATAATGCGCACTTAAAGTCCTTTAATTTTCTCAAAAATCATCAATCCTCAATCATTCTATCAGTCAGGTTGTAAAAAGCAGTAAAGCCACTCTGCTGAAGTGCAGCGCAATAAAAGAGTTTCAGTTTAGCTCTTCAGCCCCGAGGCTAGAGCCGCATTAGCAGTAGCCGCTAATCGCTATTTTCCCGTTCATATTTAAGTATTATAGGCCTGTAGCCTTCTGCTAACCCCCCTAGTGGTTAGCCGCTAATGTTAATGCTAATGCTTCAGACTCAGTGCTGGAGAAATTTAATCTAGGCTTACTGTAAATAAACTGAAGAGATTTACTCACCCAAATGAACAGTTTTCAGGAGAAAAATCTATGTAGATAAAAATCCTGTTTGGCTTTTTTTTATTAGTTTTGTTTACTTAGCGTAGCTTTACTTAACTTAGTTAGCTATGTGCCTCTGTACCACATACCACATACAATGCTTTGATAGGGCTCATCGTGGGCAAACGTGAATGCCACTCTCCTGAATGCTAGTGAGCAGATTTTAGAACTTTGCTTCTTTCTATTATCATCATCACATACAGATATTTTCTTATATCTGAAACTGACTGATCTGGAGAGGGGTGTGTGTCGGAAGGAGGGAAATTATCAAATTGGTAAGTTGCTCTTCCAGGTGTTGTGCAAAATTCAGCCTCCCTGTACAAATCAGACTTCTTTTAGTGCCGTTGGCACTAATTTGCATTGGATTCCTTTTATTTCTGTGTATAAACCGGCGATAATCTACAGTTACAGCAGACGCTGCTGTAAACATCTGTTCTTTTTCTTCTTCTATTGTTTAATGAGTGACAATATCCATCCTCTAATAAACCTGTTGGTCCTCAAACTTTCACATTGGTTATTTAGGTCCGAAATAAACCGACCATGTCAGGCACAAACAAGCTAGATGTGAGCGCATTCTTAACAGGCTATCATTTCATGAAGAGTCCTGATTGATCTGCTTGAGGCCTTTATGTTTCACCAATTGGGAAAATTGTGAACTCTGCCAACTCAAAGGTGCCAAAGGCTGTCTGTCACCACAGCTTGAATCTCTGCTTTCAGTTTCCTCCAGCATCTTGTCATCTATTCTGAGCATAGAAGAGGTGACAACACACATACACACATGCAGACACACACAGACACAGACACACACCCACCCCAAAAGTGTTCAGCCCATTAAGGCAGGAAGCCGATCTGCTTCTCTCCAATATTCATTGGCACTATTGCAGCCTCTGTGGGGAGACGAGAGATGATAATTACAGTCTGTGCACGCATGCACGTGTGTGTGTGTCTGTGTGTTGTAGTGAGAGGCGCACACTTAAGAGAGAAGCCACTCTAAAGCTGAGGATAATGAGACCCTCCACTCTACTGAGTTCAAAGCATGCATGTGTGTCTGTGTGTGTGTGTGTGTGTGTGTGTGTGTGTCTCTGTGTGTGTGTGTGTGTGTTTCTGTGTGTGTGTGTGTGTGTGTGTGTGTGTGTGTGTGTCTCTGTGTGTGTGTTCTTTATGTCGTGTATCCTGGTCTTTCTGTAGCAGCAGAGGCTTTGACAGCACCTGCATTCCACTGATATTCATTAGCCTCCTGTCCCCTGGTTCCTGTAGAAATACCCTGTAGAGAGAAGACCCTCTCTATCTTTGTGTGCGCGCGCGTGTGTGTGTGCGCATGTTGCATGCAGGAGATAAGGGCAGTAATGATGACAAATGCTCACAGCTCGAGCTGACTGGATGATATTCATAAGAGTGAAGCAGCCCGGTCACACTAACAGCCCAACCTGAACCCGGAGAGGCTGGATGCAGCTTTATCCTCATTCTCATTGCTATGAGTCACTCAGAGCAGATTACTGAATTACTGAGAACTCACACACCCATTCCTCACTGAACAACAGCCCATTTCATATCATTCACCTCTCTCTCTCTCCTTCTCTCTCTCTTTCTCTCTCTCTATCATTCTCGCTGTATCTCTTTCTATCTATTGGTCTGACTCTCATGACAGCAATTCTCTCTGAAATACTGATGAAATTGATTACTAGCTCCAGTGAGGTGCGCACACACAGCCACACACAGCCACACACAGCCACACACAGCCACACACAGACACACACACAGAGACACACAGAGACACACACAGACACACACACAGAGACACACACAGAGACACACACAGAGACACACACAGAGACACACACAGAGACACACAGAGACACACACAGAGACACACACACACACACACTCTTACATTCCCTTAGGGCATCTCACGATACAATATCACGATACACTGTCCACAAAAAACTAAGATATATATAGGGGGACAAAGATATGATATATAGCGTAAGACAACTCTTTTCGACACTTTTCGACTTTTCGACACTATCATATCAGTTTAATAGAAGTTGACAACCACTATTATTCACAGCAGGTTTACCCTTTACACTTGATTAGCATCACTATGTGGCGTAATGAAGCAGTACCTTTAATCACTCATTTTGGTGGGCAAGTATTAATAAAATAATTGATATTTGACACGACAAATCAATACAATATGATACAATCAAAGCAATACGATACAGCAATATATTGTCCCAACCCTTAGAGATGTCCCAGCATCTTAGAGATGCTAAGATGCTTTAGTTAGATGTAATCCGGTTTTGTCTTGTATTGTATTGTATTGTTTTGAAAGCTAGTACTGTGTTTTGCTAAATTATATAAAAAATACTTTATGATCAAAGTCCACCGCAGTAGATACTTCAGAGTGCATTCACTTAAAAAAATTATACAAGTACATAGGCAATTTGATATGAAATAGCTAAAAATTAAGTAAGTGCGTGATGAAATCCTAATGATGAAAAAAGAAATAAAGGAACAAACTGAAATATCCTGGTAAAACAATACAAATGGGGCACATTAATTAACAGTGCTTAACCAGAAAATCTCATTTAATTATTTTTCGACACTAGTTGAGACATTATTAATCCTTATCATTAGACATTACTAATGCACAATGTTTCATTGAAAATTGTATAACATTAATGTAATTAATGTAATTTTCATAGCCAAATTTAATATCGAAATGTAGGTTAGCCTTCTACAGTTTTTGTTTTTGTGGTTTGTAAAACCAAACTTTGATTACTAGGGGTAAGTCATTTTGTATCTTACAAAAAAAACCTCCAAATTGTGATATTATGTTAGGGCCATCAAGGTACAACTTTCATCTAGCTGTTACTGAATTTTTCTTTTGCTACACTGTTCTCGTTTCCCATTAAATAAATTAAATGAATATTTTTCTTTAATCCTGGATATATGCGGGGTTATACATTATTAGTATCATCACATGCTGGATCATCGATTTCTGTTACAATCTGGTAAAAATCACAATTTGGGATGTGCCATATTATATTGTGAGATTATTTAGGGCCAGATTACTAAGCATTATTGATAACCAAACCATGTGTGAACTGAACTGTAAAAATTTTGTGTATCGTTACAGCCCTTCCCTCTCTCCCACCTGCTTTTTGGCTAATAACTGTGATGTAATTGTTTTTCACAATGCAGTAAAAGCTTTAGAACATTCTATTCATGGCTTGCTAGTCATTTAATGGACATTATATGGCATGGCACCGATGCAGCCGGCGAGACGAGAGTACCTTATAATTAGGCTACATCATAATGTACTGTAGGAGGTCATCCATCATGATGAGCACCTTGAGTTTGCTATCAATACATTACATCAATATATATTATGTATTTATAATGAATGCCTTTCACTCCTTGAACCTGACCCCAGCGCACTCCTTTCTGCTTAATGGGGAGTTTTTGAGACTGTGCTTAATGTACACTGAAGCCAAGTGGCCGTACCTCTTCCTGTCCTGTGAGGCGTGTTCCCTTTCAGCGCAGCAGGACGAGCTGGAGGAGGAAGACAGGAAGAGCGTTAGTGCCGTAATGTAAACCGTAGCGCATCCATTAGTAAGTTAATACAGTCTGCTTAATGCGTTTACACAGAAGCACGCAGAGCAAGAACAAAACACTCCTCACTTCACTTAATGACTCCAGGATGTTGCTATTGATTCTCTGCTCTGCGGCAGGCGTTCATCGGCAGACCCCTGAGCCAGGATTTACATGTAGAGTGAGTGGAACTTACCGAGCTGCTCCACAGCTTTTACTGGACGTAGATGTGGGTATAGTTTTTTTTATATTTTTTCTATACCGATATGATACTTTAAATTCTATACAGAAACCCAAATAATACTTGTTTTCAATACATTTTTCTAAATTGTAACCAAAAAAATAATAATAATTTCATTCTGTCTCATTTATACTGTCTCAATAAATGAGAGTAATTCTCATTCATATTTTCACCATGAGAGGCTGTGATCCTTTTGGATCTTGTTGAAACAAACAAACAATTAGCCTGATTGTGGTGCTTTATTAAGAACAAATACAACAGCATTACTTGTGCTTAAACTATATTTTTTTCCCTAAGCATACTGCTGGATGCAGTTCAGTTTTTAAAAAGTCCTTTTGAAGAAATATCAGAATTAGTTTGGCCAAATTAAATTATATTTATATTAGTGGTGTCAAAAACTTAAAAATCAATTAATTATAATTATTTATTATAATAATTCTGATAGTATTGTATTTTTATGAAAGAGACTGCAATAATAGTGTAGTGTGGTTTAGGCCTGGCAGACATGTACCTCTATAATAATATTGAGAGAGAGAGAGAGAGAGAGAGAGAGAGAGAGAGAGAGAGAAAGAAAGAAGAAAGGGGAGACAAAGAGAGCAAGGAAAAGAAAAAGGGAGATAGAGAGAAAGGGGGAAAGAGCAATAGAGAGTGAGAGAAAGGGGGAGAGAGAAAAATGGTGAAAAACAAGAGAAAGAAATAGAGAGAAAGGGGAGAGAAAGGGAAGAAAGGGGAGATGGAGAGAGAGAAAGAGAGAGAGAAAGAAAGGGGTAGAGAGAAAATTTGTGAGAAAAAGAGGGAGAGAGAGAAAAAGGAAGAGGAAGGAGCGTGAGAAACCACGAGACAAAGACAGAGCAGGTAAGAGAGCACCTCAGAGGCATCAGCACAGTGATGTTTTTGACAGTTTGAATGGAATGAAGTGTGGCTGAATCTTTAGAAGTAGAATCAGAATTTAGATCACCTCGACATGTCTAAATCTCTGTGCAGACTGTTCGTGTTTCTGTGAGTCGTGACACTGCTGGGTTTTTTTTTTCACCTTGCTGTGTGCGCTCTCTGTGCATTTGGCACGTTTATGTGCGTTTCATGCAAAATAGCAAAAATAAGCACAGATTATTTTTTTTTTGGTCTGCGTCTTTTTGGTAATGAATTTCAATACCCAGCCCTAATTGGACGTGTTGTTAAATGCACACCTTACTAAGGAGGGGACATGAGATTGGGCAGAAAAGCTATACAGCACTGGTGTTTCATACTGGTATGCCACACAGGTCATACTGGTAATGAGGTGCTTGGGGCAGCTCTCATTAAAACCTGTTAAAGCGGTCTGGGGTGGCAGCAGCACAGCATTCGTGTCTGGCTGTGTTTCAGACCACTAATGGCAAACCACCATATGAGGATTCAGTGCTCTCTCTCTTTCTCTCTCTCACTGTCGCACAACCTCCCTCCCCCTCTCCAAGAGAGCGGTCATGTTATTGTCTCTCCTAATAACATTTGGATAAACTCATCTTTCCTACATTACTGGGGATACGCCATCTGCCTGCTGCACTCCCTGTGGTTCACAGCACACACACTTACATGCCCACACAAACAATAAGGACAAAAATATTGGGACACTTTCTTCTGAAATCAAAAGCATCAAAAACAGAATTTTGCTGTTGTTAGAGCAAATGAGCTAAAAAAAAAATAAAACAATCAGTTTTTTTTATATAATTTATATAATCTACTTTTTCGCGGAAACATGTCCCCTTAAGGCTGGTTTATACTTCTGTTCCGAGTCAAGTCAGAATCTATGGCAAAGTCTGTGCGAGAGGACTTTTAATATATAAATGGCAAAATATTCTTTAACACAACTGTGTTTCTTAGCTAAACTGAACAACCTGCCGCAGGGTGGCTAAAAAAACAAAACTGAAATTATTTTAAAGTCAAATGATTGCAGGCGAAAAAGACTTGTGCTTAGCGCAGTTAGCAGGTAATGCTAATGCAGCTCCAGCAGTGCTAGCTGGGGTTAGCAGCAGGCTACAGATCAATAATACTCACCTCTGAATGGCAAAAAAGCTAACGCTTAGTGTGGTTAGAGGGTAATACTAATACTGCTCCAGCAATGCTAGCCAGAGTTAGCTGCAGATTAATGGCGGATAATATTCACCTAAGTGCGGTTAGTGGGTAATGCTAATGCTTCTACAGCAGTATACATATACATTAGGCGCACCGAATTATAAGGCACACTGATGATTTTTGGGGAAATTAAAGGATTTTAAGTGCGCCTTATAGTGCAGAAAATATGGTAAAAAGAATATGTTGGTACGGACGTTTATAAAGAGTCATTGGTTTGTACAGATAGTCACACAAGAGCATTCACCCTAAACTCTAACATTGCAAGTCAGGAGAAGTGTTCACAAAAAAATTGCCATTTAGATAGAATACATGAGGTCTGTCCTGCTGAATTCTGTGAAGCACAGCACTCCCGTTTCACAGTCATAGGAAGCTAAAAGAACGAGTGCTTGCGTGAGTGTGTGTATGTGTGTGTGCAAGACTGTGTATACTAATGAAGCTGGTAAGAGTCTAATATAAACTATGCTTGAAACCACCAACCGAGTTGCTATGGCAACCTCAAACAAACACATCCTCTCAAAATCGCTTTCATCTTTCCTAATTTCCACGAAAATTCAGCTCAACCCTGTTTCCCAGCACATGCCTCATCATCGTAACCTCACCTCTCACCACAGTCACGGACAGCAGTAATCATTGTCTGGTTCACAGACAGAACCCAGATCAGTGTTCAGTGTTCCAATGACCAACACGCCACACAAAATGATGGCTCATGCAGGCTCTTCTGGCAGCACAGGATGAAGCAGGACAAGTGGGCTTAAGCTGGAAAAAGCTGCTTTTCTGTTGTCTCTTCAGTCATTTTTGAGCAGTTATCACAAAGGCAGCCAATCAGTGTTAAAGAACAGTGTGACTCAGTAACTTCACAAACCACTTGAAAGCCTCCTCTTAAGAAACCCGGAAGCTGTAGGCTGGGCGTCTGACGGACAGACAAATCATTAGACTGACTTTACCAGACGAGACTTGCACACAGCTTTAGTTGTTTGACACCTACTTAAAACTGAATTTCACTTGTGTTGCATAATGTAAAGACTTTTTCAGCTCACTTGATATGTGTTTGAAACTCAACTGCAATCATTTCAGCCCTCTCAGCTTTGTGAAGAATTTATCAATTTTTTTTTAAGTACCACTTATAGGATCTGGCCAAATCAGATCATTATAAATTGACGTACCTAAAAATAATTATACTATACTCTTCTGTGGGCTCCAGCACCTACTGTATTTTTTGCACTATAAGGTGCACCGTATTATAAGGCACACTATCAATAAAAGTGTATTTTCTGGTGTATTTTCACACAAAAGGCATACTGGATTATAAAGCGCATTTAAAAGACACTATAGGGAACATCTAATTCAGCAGTGTGGTGGTGGTGTTTAGTAAAGCTAAGCTAAGTAAACAGAACTGTAATAAAAAAAAGAAATACTTTCTTTTGAAGTCAAACGAGTGCTGGATATTAATCTACACAGATCCCTCTCCTTTTAACTTTTACGTTTATTTAGGTGAGTAAAGTGTTTCCATTTATTTACAGTAAGCCTTGATTCCCAAAATTCCCAGAACTAAGGCTGTAGCATTAGCATTAGCGGCTAATCGTTGACAGTTCTTCCCATGTAGCTTGTTTTAACACAGTAAACCAGCAGGCTACAGTCCAAATGCTAATGCTGCTCCAGCAATGCTAGCTCGGGTTAGTAGCAGGCTACAGGTTGTGAACACTCACTTCTGAGTAGGGAAATAGCAGTTACCGGCTAATGCTAATGCTACTCTAGCCTAGGTACTGGAGAACTAAACTAAAACTTCTGTTCAGCAGAGTGGCTTTACTGCTCCGTACAACCTAACTGTTAAAATTTATGCATAAGGCGCACTGGATTAAAATGCACGCTTTTAACTGCGCCTTATACTGCAAAAAGTATGATAATTGTGCCCTCCATTTTAAAAACTGAGTTAAGAAAAACACAGCAGCAATCTGTGCACAGCTCTTAAGTCACTGCAGTTACTTATTCAACCGCTAGGCGGAAGTACAAAACTTGCACCTCACATATTTATAGAATGTGTAAAACAAACCTATCTAGAGTAGACCTAACGGAAAACCACTTACTGTATACCTTTTCTAGGGAGTACATCACTTCCAGAGCCCAGTACTGTAAGTATTCAAAACAAGTCCTAATGTAAAGCAGCAACAGTCGGAAAGCTAAAGTTTCAAATTCAACTATGCAATGAAGTGATGGATGAACAGCAATTTCACGCTGGGTTTTGCTGTAAGCTCCACAGTGCCAATTCTGTTCATCAAACATGTTTTAATAAACACAGGACCTTCTTTCTGTATTTACTCTTTGCTCCCGTCCCAGACAGGCCAGTCCAAGAAGCTCAAAAAATGGTCTTGCGTAGTTTGTTGTGATGCATTTGAATGCATTTGTATTTTTTCATATGTGAAAACAAACCAAACCAAGGGGAAATCAATCAGAGTTTACAAACTCGTTAACTGATTCGGTGTGAGAACCCCCTAAGGCAAAGTCGCTCTCCAGAGTCAAAGTAAACGTGCCTTACTTCTTTTTTTCCCCCTTACTGTTATGGAAGTCTCAGATCAACTCATCTTTCATCATTACACATCTTTCCACCGAATACCATTGATCAAAGAGAGTGTGAAAACACAGAGAGAGCGTAAACAAATTAACATCAAAGACTGATATTATTCATTCTTACAAACAATCTCCAATAGGACCTGAAAGAAGAAAGATAGTAGAAAGATGGATAGAGAGTAGGAGGAATACAAAAAAAACAAGATCACAGCTGTAAATGAGAGTGAGAGAAAGAGTGAAAGAAAAAAGAGCAAAAAAGATAACGATAGAGCAAAAGAGGGGGAGAGAAAGAGAGAGAGAGTGAGAATGCAAGATTGAAGATTTAACCCTAATGATAAAGGGTCTTGTGAATTATACATACAGGCCTTTCTCTCATTAAGCTGCTAATTATCTTGGTGTACAATAACTGTGAAGTGTAAATGAATTGACCTATCCGTGCTCCACATACATTAGCATTATTAGCACTGTTATAAAGCTGGAACAGCTTCACAGAACTGCTGTTAACCTGTGGCCACAATACACTTAATTTATTTACCTATTTTAAGTGTCTGTATAAAGTCACATTTTAAAAGGGTCCAGATCATGGAAACATGGAAAGTTTGAGTAGGATGTAAACACTAGTAAAGCTTTAAAATATATTGTTCAGTTCTATACAGTTCTATACATGGGGAAGAAGAAGCTCCAAAACGGTGCTTTATAACAGAGTTTAGAATTCATTGTTCAGGATGTCATCAAAACACCTCATTTACATATAAATGCCTATTCAGTATAAAGTAGTTTTGTCTTGCCAACTCACACTAAAGTAAAAAGAAGTGTTTCAGTTCAGACTGCTTTCAGAATAAAACACAATACCATGCAGCCAATAAGAGCAGAGCTCATTTACACGTCATGCACTGGTTACACTCACATAGCGGGTGTAAGCGGCCCAGCATTCGGTCTTTTTTTATTCAATCATTTGTGTTATCTGTGTTTATCAGTGTGAACAGCAAAAGAAGACACTGAGCCCACTTTCATAAACAGTACCAAAGTTTGATAAGTATCTGATTAATCTGAGTCTGATTAAAAATGTGAATTTTGTCTCTTTAACCTGTTGTATATCTTAAAGTATGTAGTAAAATGTAGTTTAAAAAAGGAAGGCTGGAATGTTTAAAGCTTAAATTGTGATTCGTAAACCTTTTCAGTACTTATTTACACACACAGTCATAAGTTGACCTGACTGAGATGGGAGTGGCTACTTGATCTACACACTGCTGTCATTTCCAAAAAAACATGAACATCAATCTTAGGGCTGCACAAAATATTGTTTTAGCATAGTCAATGCAATGCACACAAGTGCAATGATGACATTGCAGGGCATGCAATGTTTTGTGCATTGTCAAATTACTTCTTTTGTAATGCATATTGGCTGCTTGATTCAACAAAAATGTTACATTTTACAATTACATATTTTACATCAACTGCATCAACTGAACCAACACCAGCAGATGGAATGGCTCTCTAACTCCTCACTGATTGTGAAAACTTCGCACTAGACCTCAAGCAGCTTGGACTATGTCTCTCTCCACTCTTTCTCCAGACTTTGGTCCCTTTGATTTCCAAATGAAATGCAAAATGTACTGATGTTCAGTGATGGTTTGTAGAGTCATGTCATCTGCTGGTGTTGATCCACTGTGCCATATCAAGTCCAAAGTCTTGAGAGAATCTTGAGAAACTCTTTAAGCACTTTATGCTTCTCTTAGTTGATGTGGATTTCATTTTCTAGCAGGACCTGGCACATGGCCCACCCTGCCAAAAGTACCAATTGGTCTCATATAATATTCTAATATTCTATTTTTATGTGCTACACAATGACTCATTTATAGCTGAGTTTTTTGGTGTCACACAGGCATATTCTGTATTTAGGTGGTGTATGTTGTTTAACACATCAGGTTTGCGGAGTACTTAAAAGCTAAGAGGGATCTGTGTCATTTATGATACAACTAAATGCCTCCTTCAGCAAATTCTTACTTGAGAAAAGCAGTGAAACCTATTTCACAGGATCTAAAGTAATATTTACCCACATGCTGCTTCGTATGGGAATAATATAACCTGAGGTATAAGATGCTGAAATCTTGAGACTGTGTATTGAAATGGTATGAGCATTACATGTTATTTTCTAGTACTACATTAGTGCTACATTAGCATAGTGTCAAATACATGTTACTGTTGTTTCCATTTGGCCAAGTTTTGCTACAACACAGTTAGTTCACTTGAGGACACCCGTTTCTCACTGGAATAAATTGGATTGAAGATGGAGTTTGTCTGATCTTGATACAGTTACTGAAGAGCGCATCTGTGCGCAGAGCACCGATAGATTAACTGTCCTCAAACTCTCTTCTTCACTGGCTCAGGAGGAGGAGGGTCCTACAGTGGACCGAGCAGCAGCATCAGCACAATAGAGAGTCACTATTGAATAGCTGAGCAGCACAATTACCAACTTGTTCAGTCTTAAATCTAGACTCGGGGAGTTCGGATTCATGACCAGGAAGCAAATGAGCTTTGCTAATTTTTCTCTCTTGCCCTGGACTCAATAGATTCCTTTGGTGAATTAGAGATCAAAGCTGCTTTCCTCCGGGTCTGAATGAGAATGAGAACAGTACTTACACACACACACACACACACACACACACACACACACACACACACACACACACACACACACACACACACACACACACACACACACACACACACACACACACACACACACACACACACACACACACACACACACACACACACACACACACACACACACACACACACACACACACACACACACACACACACACAGAGGCATCCCTGCACAGTGAGCGGTGGCTTCCACACGTGAGTGTTACATAACCTGCCTCATCTTTCTCATAATATCCCCTTTGGAATTTTTCAATCCACTCTCCCTCTGTCTCCCTCCCTCTCTCTCTCTCCCTCTCTCTTGCTCTCATTCCGGGGTTGATTTATGAGTGCAAATTGGGCTGTAGGGAACAATAGAGGGGTTGGCAGGTAAGTCACTGGTCCAGCTGTCAAACTTCTGCATTATTTACAGGCCCAGTGTCATTTCTAGAGTTTTAACAGCTCTTTTGGGTTCTATCCTTTCTATCCTACAACTGTGTGAAAAAAGGAGGCCAAATGAGCTGTAATTTCATTGTAGAGACCTAAATGTAGCAGCGCTACAAGAGACTAATGCTGTGTGTAACTGGGACACACATGCACACAGCTGGCTAGGACAGAGCTGCATCTTCCATCAGTAAACATGCTATGAACTGGGCTGGAATGTATTATTTGAACTTCTGGTACGAGAAAAAAAAAACTGTTTTGCTATGCATAGTTTCTGTTTCTGTAAAACTTAATTTCCAAAGTGCTACACCGGCTGAACGTTCATCTGATCGTAGGCTAGGGTTTAAAATCTATCCTAAACCAAACACAGAGACTTAAAGTTGTCTTATATTTGACGCACGTTATCTGGCACAAAGATGGAGTTGTTTTGCTTCCAGAATGTACTTCCACATTTTGGAAACTTGCACACTTCATTGAAAACAGACATTAAACTGCTTTTCCAGGGGTATTTCTCTACACTGCCACCTGTTGTTTTGGAGAATATTAAAAAACAGAAGCATCTGGTATCAGCTCCATACTTTGAATTCGGTACCAATACCCAAACGATAGTTACCTTTTTCAAAATTGCAACCAAAAAAATATAAGCAAAGCTAAAGAAAAATAATTATTCTAACAAAACGTATTTATTTAACAGCCAACATGAGTAATCTTATTCTCATACGGTCACCATGAGAAACTACCATACTTTTGGATCTTTACCTTAACTGCTTAAACTACAAATATTTTCCCTAAGCATATTACTGGATGCATTTCAGTTTTAACAGTTGTTTTTTAAAGAAATCTCAGCAAAATTCTGTTTTATTGTGAGAGGACAGCAATAATAGTGTAGTGTGGTTTAGGTCTGACAGACTTCATTATTTTACTGTATTATAATATCTCAGGGTAGAGTGAGCAGGGACAGAACAAGAGAAAGAGAGAGAGCGCAAGCAAGTGGTACACAACGCAAACAAACGTAAGAGACAAGACAGCATGAATTTGCGAGAAAGAGACAGATCAAGCATGTAAAGTTAGCATTTGCACAGAAATGTTTAAACTGGCTAATAAATAAGACAATAATACAATTTATTTAAGATTTCATCCTACTACCTACATGCCAGTTTGTCCTTCTCAGTTTCAAGGAACTAAAGCCAATCTGAATGAAAATGTTAATTTGTGTATTTGATCACAAGTTTACAAGTCACAAGTTGTTGAATGACCTTGAAATCTAACAATTAAACTTGTAGGGATATGTGCCTGTAGAGAGTTGCAGAGTACAATTAAACTGGTCCATGATCAGACTCTCATTCAGCTGGTGCAACAGTGGCACCCAAACACGACTCCTGGATGGAGCCTTCAGCCGATCAATCTTCCAAACCCATCTCTTCATCTGATCCAAAATCTCAGCACCCTGCACCCTCTCTGTGTGTCACACACTGACACACAGACATCAGATCTGCCCTCGAGATGAGCTGCACTTTCCATTTTGCAGAGGATCTTCGGTGCAGGCACTGATCCCGTTGCTAGGAAACGAGCTCTAACAGGAAAAGAGGTGTGTGTGTGTGTGTATGCGCAAGTATGGAGAACCGAAAGAAATGGAGAGAACTGATAACAAGAGAGCATCAAAAAAAAAAAAGAAAACCTGACTCATTTTCCAAGAAACAACCCTGAAGCCAGAATCAGATAGAGAAATATGAAAGCTGCTTCCTCCAATCTTACAACAATAAGTTGCAGAAAAAATAAAAGAGAGAGTAAGAGAGTGTAAGAGAGAGAAAGTGAGAGCACAGCCCTTGAATCCTATCTTCACACTCCAATCAGTAGGTGTCAGAAATCTCTAGAGAATCAGCCAGACAGACTGGAGTTGACTCTGTGTGTGTGTGTGTGTCTGTCTGTGTTTCTGAGAGGTGGCCACTCATCTGATCTCTCTCTCTCTCTCCATTTCTCTCTCGTTCTTTTCCTGCATCACGGAGCACAGCTGCAACAACAGGCTCGTGAGGCTACACTGGTCAGGCAGTGGGAGCAGCAACATGGCTGTATTAATAGTACCTGACTGCAGTGCTGTCTGTGATCCAGATCACTGTTAGCAGCTTTAAAATCATCAAGATGCACCACTGACCCATATTCGTTACAGAAAAGTCTGTATCTATGCCAGAATCTGCACTCTGTATCTTTAGTGTAAGTAATATTTGTTTAAATTCTGTAATATAACTCCACTTTCTGAGAGCTCATGAGCAAGGAATATCAACATAATTAGAGCTGGGAATCGAAATTTCCAACAAAAAAAGGAACCGACTGAAATGTCTCGGTACTACAGAGTACCGAAAGGTCTAAAAACATTTGGTGCCTGTTTTCAAAACTTTGCATGAAATGTGCCAAAGTGAGGAATGCTGTCTCCCCCCTCACTCTCTCCACTGATATTATAATACTGTTAAAAAACTCTAGTCTGTCTGACCACACTACACTATTATTACTGCCCCACTCTCAAAAATACAGAGAACTAGCAGCATTAAATAAAAGAAACTCATGATTACAAATCATTTTTCAGTGATTGAGACCACTAATATAAGTTAATTAAATTTAGTCAATGTAATGCTGATACATTTTGAAAGGAACTTCTAAAACTGAAATGCATAAAGCAATATGCATAGAAAAAATATATGTTACATTTTGGTTGCAATTTAGAAAAAATTAAAAGTAAAAAAAAAAGTATCAGTACCGAATTCAAAGCAACGTGTCAGTACCGGGATCAAAAATCCTTTAATTATACCCAGCCCTACCAATAATCGCTTAAAGCTATTTTAAATGAGAGGTTTAGAAAACATGAAGCTTACTGCACAGGTTAGAGAAGAACTGTGTCATGGGATACAATTTGACCTTACAAAAAAAATGCTCTTTAGAACAGAGATAAAACAAACAAATTAGGCCGAAATCAAATCCGAATAAAAGGCATGATCATAAATGATGATAATTTTGCCTAAATACCCTAAATGCTCTTTTATCTTCCTTTCCAAACTATAATTTATAAATATGTATTCAAGATTAAACATTTTAATAGCCCAGCAGACAAACCAACTAAACACAGTACATATACTTCAGCAGCTCCACCAATCATAAATGTCCTATAACATACTTCTTAGTTATGTACTGTTAGTATCTTCGTGATACCAAGCACAAAATTTATGCTGAATGCTTTTATTGATTTCATTACATTTGTGCCAGTAGAGCATAATTTTTTTTTTTACTAACTCAGGATAAAAAATAAAAAATTAAAGGGGACACATTATGCAAAACTCACTGTTTGCGTGATTTTGTATTTCTACTTCCTTTATAAACACCCCAAGCACAAAAAATCCATCCATCCGTTTTCTGTAAATCAGTTGCAAAAAATAAATAAATTAAAAAATCCCCCATTAGATTAGTTGAAAATACTCAACATTTTGTGCTGCTGGTTGAGCACCGTGCTTCGTCTGACAGAGGGATCTATACCTCCTGTCTGTAGCAAGTCAGCAGATGAGGGGGATGTAAGTACTTTCAAGTTATGAGTTTTGTGCTTCTATCGCAGATAAACATGGACTAGATTGTTTGTGATTTACCATTAAGCACAAGCTAACACTAACATGTCATGTCACAGACATGGTTTGGCCAGCAACAGCTAATTTGCATAAAAGTGACAGAGATTGGTGAGACTTTTTATGAGTGTGCTTTTGTGCAAATAACTTTTTTTTTGTATAGCCCATGTACCTATTCTAACGTGTAAAAAGAGATATAATATGTCCCCTTTAAAGGAAACACTGCAATACAGCGTCAAATAAATTAGTAGTTTCTTTATTTTGGGAGAAATAACTTCAGTTGCCAAATATTCAGTGCATCTCTACTTCAGAGATTTGAAATCTCATTACTATACTTCTCATCATACATTTATTCCATCAGCAGCTAAAAAAGTCTTTTGTTCTAATTTTGGCTGAACATGTTCTCTTGGCTGAGATCTCAGCAGTGCATCCCTGGTACATGGAAGAGCAGTAGAGCTTCACATGAACAAAAGGTAAAGGATTATACTGAACACACTGGCCTCTAGGCAGCCCCTGATCACAGCGTGCTCACTGAGCTGGCAAGAGTAGCTTTACTCAGTAAATATTATGATAGCTCAGTGCCTAAAGCTGCTGCAGCTACAGCAGAGCCAGAACACACATGCATGAGCTCAGACATGAACACAACAGGAGGGTAGACTTTACCATTCAGCATATACAGCAGTGGGGAAAAAAAAAATCAGAGACCACTACAGTTTCTGAATCAGTTTCTCAGATTTAGCTATTTATAGGTTTGTTTGTTTGGGGTTTGTGCCATATCAGCAACATGTTGGCTATTTTATGGCATTAACAATGTTCATAACTTGAGCCTCACAGACTTAAATCAGTGTCTTCATATGAAGGAATTCCAGAAAATTAAGTATTTTAGCTGGTGGAATCTTTTCAAACAGTTTTTTCACATTTACAACCCTATAAAAGTTATTTCTGGTGGATAAAAGTGCAAGACAGTCTATTAAGATATGTTTAATAGTTTGAGGAGTATCACAGAACTGGCAGGCTGGAGTCTGTTTGCCAACCAGGCGGTGGCGGTGGGTAAGAACAGTATGTCATATTCGGCACCTAGTCATGATTGTCTGATCTTGTCTATTAAGGAAGTCCATATTGCATTTAATATATTTCATAGTTTATTTTGTGCATTGCTGGACCATTCATCTTGCCATTTTCTTCTACAGTGAATTCGACTAGATAGTAGGCATCCGTAATTGGGACATAGTTCCAAGTGAGTTCCTGGTTTCTTGTTTCCCTTGCTAAAATTTCAGATTTTTCATTGCCCCCAATGCCACTATGTCCAGGAACCCAGCAATAGAGAATGTAAAATCCCCGGCTGTAGAGGTCTCTGTCTGAGGCTAGTAGTTCTTGGATAACTGGGTGGTCCATGTTCAAAGATACCAGAGCTTTGATGCAGGACTTTGAGTCTGCTATTTATATGTATATGTTTATATCTTTATTTTATAAAAATAAAACAATTATTTATATAAAACATTTCTCCCAAAATCCACTTAAAAATATTGTCATTTAGAGCCTTTATTTGCAGAAATGAGAAATGGCTGGTATAACATAACATAAAATGATGCAGAGCTTTCAGACCTCAAATAATGCAAAGAAAACAAATTCAAAAATTCAAAAAACAAAAACAAGTTCAAAAATCAATATTTGGTGAAATAACCCTGTTTATAAATCATAGTTTTCATGCTTCTTGGCATGTTCTCCTCCACCAGTCTTACACACTGCTTTTGGATAACTTTATGCCTTTACTCCTGGTGCACAAAGTCAAGCAGCTGAGCTTGGTTTGATGGCTTGTGATCATCCAACTTCCTCTTGGTTAAAGTCCAGAGGTTTTCAATTTGGTAAAATCAAAGAAACTCATTATTTTTAAGTGCTCTCTTATTTTTTTTACAGAGCTGTATATACACATAAATCTCACAATGCATTATTCCTACTGACAGATCCCAAGCCCACTAAAAACCTCTTTAAAAGCTCTACAGAAATCCCAAGCAAGACAATCTGAGAAAAAAAGAAATCATACAAAAAAACTTGACTCAGTACCACACACAAATACGCACACACACACTATTACTCCCTCACACACTCTCACACACACACACACACACACAAAGTGATTAGCTTGTCTGCCCTCATCAGTAGGTCTGTGTCTGATGAGTAGCTCAGACACCGAGAGAGCAGAGAGTTCCTAGACAGAATGATAAACGGCCTAAAGGCTGGGCTTCTCTAAATGATCATCTGCTATACGCAGAGCATCAATCATACATTACTGAGAGAGAAAGAGAGTAAAAGAGGAGGCAGGGCGATCTTTTGGCTGCCAGTCAGTCGCTCAATATCTCCGTAAATTGTGCACATACACACGCACACCCTCACAGTAGGAGTGGCTCCATCGCGCAGTAACCTGTTTACAGGATATAATGCGCTCTAGAATCGTCTCTCGCAGTGCTTACATTCCCTTCAGCTTCCTCATCGTCAACAGACAGACAGAAAAGGTCTTGTTTTGGTAACTTCTGCAAACCTCTCCACATGCCTGCGTGAGAACAGAGTTAGGAAGATTGGAAGTGATGTGATGGAAGAAGATAGATACCAAAAAAAAACTTCCAGAGCTCATATTGTGTCCCATGACTTTTTGCCATGTCCCATGGAAGCTAAGAAGTGCTGAATATCATCTATATCTAGATATCTAGATCATTCTCGAGTCCCTGGTGCAACAAAGTAAGCAAACAAATGTATATCAGATACCGTTCACAACATCTTCCTGTTTCTTCACTCTCCATCTTCACAGAGCATATAAAGGTGCAGTGAAAAAGTATTTGTCCCTTACAGATTTCTTTTGTTTTTACTTTTTGATCATACCTACATTTTTCAGATCATCAATCAAACTTTAATATCAGATAAATATAAGTATATATGAGTAAACACAAAAAAAAGCTTTCCAAGCAAACCCTGCCATATGTAAAAAAGTAATTGCCCCTTGAGGATCCCCAGGAAAATATTCTATGCGACTGACAAAGCAAATGTGGAACCTTTTGAAAAGTGTGTTCGCCGTTAGATCTGGCATAAAACCAACACATTATTTCAGAAAAAAATAAACATTCTACTGAATGTCAAACATGGTGGTGGTAGTGTGATGGTCTGGGGCTGCTTTGGTGCTTCAGAACCTGGACAACTTGCTGTAATTGATGAAACCATGAATTCTCCTCTTTACAAGCTCATGCACACTTGGGTTCTGCGGCAGGACAATGACCCCGAAGCTTTTGGAATGGCTAAGTCAAAGTCAAATGCTATGGCATGACCAAAAACAGGCTAAATTAAAACAATTCTGCAAAGAAAAGTGGGTCAGCATTCCTTCACAGACATGTGAATGACTCACTGCCATTTATCATAAATGCTTGGTTGCAGTTGTTGCTGCCAAGGGTGGCACAACCAAGTTATTAAGTTAGGGGCAAATTCTATTTTTTTTTAGATACAGGTTGGTTTGAATAATAATTTTTCCTTAATAAATTAAATGATCAATTAAAAACTGCTTTTTATATTGACTCAGGTTTTATTTATTTATTTATCTATTTATTAATATAATCTGATATTAAAATTTGTTTATTAATCTAAAAAAAGTCAGGTATGATAACAATGCAAAAATAAAAGAAATATGTAAGAGGGCAAATACTTTTTCTACAACACTGTAGGAGCACTCCTAGTTTTATAAATCACAGACAATTCAGGACCCAACAGATCATCTTTTACTTGGGTGGTATTCAGGAGTCCATTCTTAGCACTGCAGTGACACTGACATGGTGGTGGAGTGTTAATTTTTGTGTTGTGTTGGTGTAGTTAAATCAACACAGCAGTGCTGCTTGAGTTTTTAAACACTGTCCTCTCACTGTATATTTTATAAGACACTCCTAACTTGTTGGTGCACCTTGTAGATGTAAAGTCAGAGACACATGCTCACAGTTTGTGCTGGTAATTCTTTAGTGCTTCATCAGTGAACACAGGATGCTGCCCAACATACTCTGTTGGCTGGATATCACTGGTTAATGGGTTAATTTTCTCAGACCATCAGAAACATTAAGGTGTTTAAAAACTCCAGCAGCACTGCTGTGTCTGACCAACTTGTAACAATCTAGGCAGGTGGCATGTTAGTGCACCACAGGTTTCTTGGATTATGTAACACAATAAGTCATCAGACCTGGTTCTGCAATATCAGTACTTCAATAGCTACTAATCTCACCCAAACTGACCATCAGTATTTGATGGTCTCAGTTAAGAATGGGTTGAGATGTATCTTCCGTTAATGTGCAACAAGTCAACGGCAACAAACAAGAGTCAAGTTTCCGTTACATGAAAGATGTAAATCATTAAGAGTTACCTCAGGGGATGGGTTGGGAATTACCATACCTGTATAGGTTGTGAGGTGTAACTCGTGCCAGGTGTGTGGCACATTCAATTTCTAAAGTTATGCTGGCATTTAACATTTCCCAAACCTGAAATACATCAAAGACTGACGGTGCATTTAAACTGCTCCGTCGTGTCAACGCACATGATCGCACTGCCCCCCTCCAACTGGTGCATGTGGGCGTTACAAAGGCGTTCCCTGCGTCGTCCAATTAAATCGCTTTAATAAATAGGAAATGCTTTTATACAAGCTATTATTATTTCCTATAAAGTAATACATATAAATGTGTATTTATAGATAGAAACGTTTGATTGAGCTTTATTACACTGTCTAGTGAGCAGTATATAAGCTAACAAAAGCAAACTTTTCCTAATAAAATAAAATGTAAACCCACCAGAGACCCCAACAATCACAGCAGCCTTTCTCCTCGCTGACAGAGACCCTGTAAATCAGCAGGGATTTAACAAAGTACAGGGAAGCCTGAAACTTTTTTCCAGGCTTCTCTGGACGCTACTAACTGAACTAAAATGTTTTCATACGCTGAGCTGAGGACGCGTATCAGGCAAACACCTGCTTTCTGATTGGATAGACGCATTGCGTTGGAGTTCAGCTCGGCTCAACTTTTCATCGCATGCATCGGAGCCATGATACACCACGTGACTGCGTCTGACGTAGGCGGCCATTGAAAATGAATGGGATACATCGCTATACGTTGTTACGATGGAGCACTGTAAATGCACCATGACAGCATGGTGTATGGTAATGACCAGGTCCAAAAGAACAGTTATGTAGAAGTGAAAATCACGTCCATACTCATAGCAGGAGGCCCCATACACATTTTTCGCAGGTCAGTGCCACACACTTTAGCTTCAATGAGACATGGGAAAATGATAATTCCTGTCCCATGACTTTTAAGATGCACATGTCTGTGGATCTTAAAGAACTGTGTGTTTGTCTATATGCAGTTATGGATGTATGCTTATTTAAGCAATCCCATACAGTATATACAAGCTCCTACACACACATAACTGCTGTGTTATGTGGTGGTAATGATATCTTGTGGTTCTGGAGTCACAGTTCAAGCCTATTCCCAGTTCCAGAACTAAAAGGATTTCCAACAGCGAATCTCATTTGAACTCACAATTTAGCTTAAGCTTGAGCTGAATGTGGGAGGGTAAACCAGTTTCTCCTCTCTGCCCTTCAGCTTATCGCTTCTGTTTCTGTGCCCTGGAGCAAAGAGACACATGAGCTAACCCCACACTGTTGTAGCAGAGCTGCAGCTTTAGCCCGTCAGTCTGCTTCAGCCCCTCACTCCAGCACAGCCCGGCAGCCCTGGAGAACAGCGGGACAGCTCTATGATCCAGCTGGGAATGAAGACCATTTTTACCAAATCTAAATCATGGATTGTCAGACAGTGCCCTTGCTCTGCGTGTGTGTGTGTGTGTGTGTGTGTGTGCCCGTGCTTACAAGGGAGCAGGTGCAGTGCTCAGGGTCACTCACAGACCAACAGGACCGAACAACTCAAACAAAGTTCTGAATACAAATACACCATAAACTCATTGCCATTCACAGCCATGCTGTATAATTCATGCACAGCGGGTCAGTCTGTACAGACAGGGAAGTGTAAGCTGTTCTCCATTAGGTCTCTGAGGAGCATAATAATACAAGAACACACATCTGGTGAGCATAAAAGGTTCACAGGACCAAGCTGTTGTGCAGCAAAGATTGTCTCTCTTACGGGCTCCTGGGTGGCACAGCTGTCTAAGCGCTGACTGTATTGCCAGTTCGATTTCAGGTACAATCGATGACAACCAGGGCCAGGAGACAGAGAGAGCATAACTGACCTTGCTCTCTCAGAGTGGATGGGTGGGTAAGATGATCCCCCTCCTTTTCCCCCTCACCCCCACCCTCTTTACTCTATAGTAGGGGTCTCCAACCCCGCTCCTGGAGAGTTACCTCCCAGCAGACTTTAGCTTCAACCAATAATCAAGCCCTCCCGAAGGCAGTTACAGTATTAGATGGATCAGGTGGAATCAATCAGTTGAAGGGTGTGTGTTTGATTTCGGATGGATGTTTATCCTGCAGGACCGTAGATCTCCAGGAGTGATAAGTCTGAGTGAGCATGCTAGCTTATTAAAAAACAGAGCTTTGTTAAGCTTTTTACCAGTGGTGCATTAAACAAAAGTGATGGAAAATACGTGACCCTTTAATCAGGCATTTAAATGGCTTTTTAAAAGGTAAATAAGTGTTTTTCTGGGATTAAAAATATGAATTCAGCTGTAACTGGAAATATCTGTGCAAAACTGTGCTGGACTGAGGTGCACAGCCTTCATCACATTTACAAGCACGTGCCCAGCTAGTGCTGGGCGATAAAATTATCTCGCTTTTTATCGTGATACATTTTCCCTCGACGACTATGATAAGCCGGGGCTATAGGACTCAATAAACCTTACTGTCTATTTCCCGTTTAAGTAGCACCGTGAACAGTCGCAGCATGTGATCAGGCTGCACGCTGAACTGCATGCTGCACGCTGAAGTACCACTCTAGTCTACTAAAAGCAAGTAATGCAAGTATAAATCTGTACTGCAGTGAAAGTGTTATCATTTCATTCAGAAACTTGCCTTTATTTGTTCCACCACCTTTAAAGGTAACTTTCTTTAAAATATTTTAATGTCATCATAATTTAAATGCAACAAATGTAAAGGCTATTATTTCAATATAAATATGCAGGAAATGATCTCATATAAATAACAAACCTAAAATAAAAAACAGTAAAACATACATAATACATACTTTTTATATGACTAAAACTACATTAAAATGTTTGTTTTCGTTGACTAAAACTAGACTAAATCCAAAAGACTAAAATGTGACTAAAACTATTATACATTTTAGTCAAAAGACTAAGACTAAAACTAAATCAATATCACCTGTCAAAGTAAATTAAAGAGTCCAATAATATATAGGACCTGTGTGAATGTATAATGACTTCTTAAAATTAAAACATTTCAAAGCTGTCTGACCACCTTGTACATACCTGGCAAAATGTGGACATCCTAGTGTCTGTCCACAAGGCTCTGAGCCCACTAGTGTGCTTGGCCATAACTCCCCTATTCTGTCATTTATGAGTAAAAAGAGTAAAATTTATGAGTAAAAAGGCCATGCGGTTACCTCATGTTTGCGCACATCGCAATGATGCTTAAACGATATATCGTGCAGCCCTACATACAAGCTTTAATTCTCTCAGTACTGGTGGCATCAAGTGATTGGGAGGTCAAAACTACTAATGATTAAAAAGCCAGAGCTTTAAATGACTAAAACTGGAGTGAAATTTGGATTTAAACAAACCACAACAAGCACTGCGCAGTCAGTCATGCAGCGTATGTGCAGTACTCAAGAGGAAAAAAGCACACAACAGCACCAAAAAATGCTGTGTGTGTGTGGATGAGTGGATGAGTGTGTGAGGGGGTGGAAGAATTGCTGAATCAATCGCAGCAAAAGGGATGAGAATCCTCTCTCTCTCTCTCTCTCTCTCTCTCTCTCTGGGTTTGGGTGACTAATTAATCAGTCTGCCATTCATGTGCGGACCATATGTGTACTTGTAATGCTGTATCCGATTCTCTCTCATGCATCTTTGGTCCACTGTGTGCTGTGTGTGTGTGTGTGTGTGTGTGTACTAGCAGGATGTGGCTTTCAAAAAAATAAATGTCTGCACTGCATTCTCGAGTTTGCTGAGCAATTTCACCATAATGACCTCACTTATCATCAAATCAGCATCCAGCCCAATTATGTCACAAAGTCAAATTCTCCCCTAAACTCTTCCAGATAAATGTGGGTGTCTGGATAAAGAAAGCGGTGGAAGACAGACAAAGGAAAAGAGAATGATCTGAAAAAGACTTGATTCTCCTCCAGAAAATTTGAAATGGAGAGAAAAGGCTCCAAAAGCTTTGGACTTGATTACACAGCCAGACGTCCAAGTTTGCCCACACCTGCGCACACACACAAAGGGAGCAGTATTCTGCAGTCACTATCGAAACCGCCTGCCTGAATGAGCATCACCAGATTGGCTGTTTGGCATTAAACACAGTGAAAAAAGTGGCTTTCGCTGATGCTACTAAAGCACCTACTCCTCAAAGATTGACTGCTGAAAAAAGTGTACTGTGTTGACACAGCCAGTCTACGATTACGATGCGTCCTCGAAACTCATTGTAGTCTGCTCATCCCTGTACTTTGTGCTGGCCACTTATGGTCAGATAACCCTGGACGCATGTTTAACGCATGTGTGAACGGGGCCTAATATCAAGGGGTACAGATTCTTAAAACCTTTAAAAAGTCCTGTAAATGATTCTGGGTCGTTTGCACTCTTGGTGCGGTTAGTTTTGGCACTCGGGTACGGATTAAGAGAGTTTCCATATTTCATAGTTTTCACTATTTCTTCCGATTAAAAAAGACTCCGGTTCATTTTTTTACTTTTAGTTCAGTTTGATTGAGCAGGTGTGAAAACAGTAATCGCACTTGGGTGCGGACCAAAACAACCGGGCCAAGACCAGCTAGAGGAGGTGGTCTCGGTCCGGTTCCAAACAAACTCTGGAGTTTCTCGCTTGTGGTGAGAACATTATCTGGTTTCGCTCTGACCCAGATATTAAATATACTACTTTTCTTTGAGCTAAACTGCTGAGAAGACGCTGTTTAATCTGATATATTAGCCAGATATCGCTAATTACCACAGCTATGAACAAACACCGTCTCTGCTGCTTAATGCTGTTTACACAAGCAATATGTGCTGCGCTCACTACTCACAGCCATGCGACTCAGTTTACTCAGTGTACAAGGTGATGACAGAACAGCTCCTTCCTACCTGCACTCACTCCTAAAGGCTTACGCTACCTCCCAGCCGCTGCGCTCCTCCAATGAACGTCGCCTCTCTTTGCCAAACAAACATTCACACAAAGCAATCCAGACTGTTCTCATACAGAGTTCCCCAATGGTGGAACAAACTACCGTCCACTACCAGATCAGGAGAATCTCTCGATATCTTTAATAAACTCCTGAAGACAGAGCTCTTCAAAGAGCACGTACTCTCCTAACACCTCTAACAAGCTAACTACTTCTAACATCATCTCCCTTTGACGAAGAGGTTTTTACCTTCTATTACTTTTGTACTTCACTACTGTAAGTTGCTTTGGACAAAAGCGTCTACCAAATGTAATGTAATGTAATGTAATGTAACATCTGCACTGCACATTCAAACACTGTGTTTGAAAGCGCAGTGTTTTAGCATTCTGTGTTAAAGCAGCTTCACACTGCAAAGATATGCTCATTGGAACACAGAGTCTTCTCACTATATTTACTTTCTTGCTCACGTGCAAGACAGCTCTGATCAATCAGAGGAGACAATGTGCTCACGTGGGTCATTGATGCATATTTTGGTGCGTTTAGGTTTGTGCCTGTGTGAAACCAAACCAAACAGAGAGAGAAAACGCTTTAAAGTAAACAAACTCATTAACTGATTCAGAAGAGATCCATAGATATGAACTACAGGTGTAAAAAGGCCTACAACAACCGCATTGAGACCAGCGAGAGGAGGTGGTCTCGGTCTGATTCCAAACGAACTGTAACGCAGTTACTTTGTGGCAAGATAGTGATCCGACCTCAATTCAACCCAACTATAATATAGGAGCGTAACGGCTGTTCAGGTGCAGTTTACTCTGATATATTAGCCAGACAATTGCTATAGCTATTAACTAATGCATTTGCTGCTGTTCCATGCAAAGCTGTTTTCACACGAACATGTAACTTCTTTTACTCTGCGGACATCTTCGCCATGCTACCCATTGAAAACAATGTGTTTTAAAGCGCAGCTGCAAAATTCCACTGAAAATCCACTTTCAGCGTTAATGCGGTTTCACAATGCACAACTACACGTCCTGGTCTGGAATACATAACCCTCTAGCTATACTCTCTTACTTTTTTACTCCGCTGCCAGACAGCTCTGACCAATCAAAGGAGACAACATGCTAACATGGTCTGTTGGGCCACATTTTGGTGTGTTTAGGTTCCCCCCAAATGAGAAACCACTTCACATTCAAAATCACGAACTGATTCAGACCAGAGAAAGGAACAACAGCTGTGAAAATGCCTTTATACTCAACATGATTCTCAATGAAACCAAAATTGGCCCATTTATGGCATCACTCAAAGACATTACAGAGTAGTACAGTGTAAATAAAGCAAGACAGTTTGTACTAAACTGCAGGAAAGGTCTAGGTCCTGGTGGCCATGTCCACAGCTGTGGGAGAAGGATTTAAGCTCTCACATCCTGACCAGTTTGAGGCACTCGCACACCCAAAGCTGCTCTGCATTCCTGCATATACATTGTGTTTGTTTGTGCTCGGCTGTGTTTCCGGAGTTCAGACTAATTTCCCAAGTCGTTTCTCAGACTCCCACAGACGATCCTGAACCTCACTGAGCACTTCCTGCTCTCTCACACTCTGTGTACAGAGCTGAACGATGGCAAGAAAGTACTGTGCTTATGTTGCTGCGTACTGCGGCTGTCAATTGCCTTGCTAATTATCAAGTATTAAAAAAACACATTGTTGACCCTTTGATGAAACATGGTGAAAATCTGGGATGAATTATTTAACCAAAATTATTTTTGAATGCTTCGACTCCTCCAAACACCCACAAAAAACATCTTAATTTTCTGAGGTTAGCCAAAATGGTTATAATGCATATAATAAACAACTGTGTGATGTTGCACTAGACTAGACTGATTTTAGATTATTCAGTATGGTCCAAAACTGTTACATTTCTGTATTACTAAGCCATTTCTTAGGTTCCTGGGTGGCCTAACAGTCTAAGTGCTCATCCAATCATAGTGAGTTCGCCAGTACGATCCATTGTGCACATTTATCTGTGTCTGGGAGTCCAAGAATGCTTAACTGGCCTTTTAAGCTCTGGGTGGACAAGATGGACTTGCCCCTCATCAGCGCCCACTCCTCAGTGTTAGGTTTGTCAACAAGGGTGTCTATAGGTTGATGTACCAGTATTGGCATTTTCTAGACTTAAGGTGATAAAATTATGAGGGTATTATTAATAACCACGGTAATTCTGGTAAAATGTCCATGTTAATTAGTTTGTGTCAAAAATTAGGCAAAAGATTATACTGCACATGCTCACAGGCTATACTGCACATACAATAAATACCACTTGTAAAGATCCTAACCTAGATTTTAGGTCATAACCTTATAAGCTTACCAAGAAGAGGCACCAGATTTCTATATATATCATTCTTCATTATACAGTCATATGAAAAATTTGGAAACCCCTATTAATCTTAATCATTTTAGTTCTAAATATTTGGGTGTTTGAACAGCCATTTCAGTTTGATATATCTAATAACTGATGGACAGTAACATTTCAGGATTGAAATGAGGTTTAATGTACTAACAGAAAATGTGAAATATGCTTTAAACCAAAATTTGACTGGTGCAAAAGTATGGACACCCTTATCATTTTATTGATTTGAATACTCCTAACTACTTTTTACTGACTTACTGAAGCACAAAATTGGTTTGGTAACCTCATTGAGCTTTGAACTTCATAGCCAGGTGTATCCAATCATGAGAAAAGGTATTTAAGGTGGCCAATTGCAAGTTGTTCTCCTATTTGAATTAGATTTATCAAACTGAAATGGCTGTTGCAAACACCCAAACATTTTGAACTAAAAATTATTAAGATTAATAGGGGGTGCCCAAACTTTTTCATATGACTGTATCAAAAGCTAAGCAAATTGGAAAATGCAAGCTGTAGAGTAAAACACTTAAATGATGTTCTCTGTAGCTGAATTTTTGAATATTTTTTTGCAATAACTCTGCAGATATTCAAAAGTACAGTATTCAAAGTCAGGGTCATAAAAACTAACCAACAAGGCTGTTTGACTTACAAATTGAAAATATGTTTATATTCAATTAATTCATTTAGTGAATTTAAAGTAACTAGTTTATGTAAAATTTTAGAAAAATATGAAAGTACACTCTTAAATATAAATAGGACTGTCCTTGATCTTGTTCAGATCAAGGACAGTCCTATTTCTAAGAAGGTAAAATGAACCACACTGAAAAACTGATTTTGTTTCAGCACCAATAACTGTAATATGTTTAGGTAACAAAGTGTCTAATAGGGGCCACAAAAAGCTCAAGGTTAAGTCATGGATTAGATATTTAAACAGAGAGAAGAATATAACTTTTTATTGACAGTCCAGAGTCACGTCGCTTCAAATGTGTCACCAGTTTCTATGCTTTGTATGCAGCTTTCCTTGTTGTGGTTGTGGCTCTCAGGATTAATTTACAGAAATATTGTTTAAATTATTAATATAAAGTAACGGTAGCAGTAAAACTGTGTTCCACACTATGATGATTAAACTTCATCATCGGATCACATACTAGACTGTGGGGGTGGATCTATACGGATCGCCGGTTTCTTCTTTTTGACAGAATGAAAATGTGTGGTTTAAAGAAACGATATGTAGCATTTAATCTCACAAAAAAATGTTCTACTGATTTGAAATTAAGAGAACAGGGTTTCTATTGTCATTATTCTTGGTTGAAAACGGTGATAAATGCACTGTGTAACTCTCGTTAACAGGGCTGAAAGATAAATCTTATTTTTAATAAGACTGGTATAAGTCTTCACAGTAAAAACATTAAAAGAGTTGGGCTCCATGTGGTCCAGCGGACTAAGATGCTGCCACTAAGATCAGAAGATCGCCGGTTCGAATCCCATTTATGTAGCTTGCCATCAGCACATTTGGCCTTGATCTCTTTGGGTAGGTAGATGGATTTCAAAGGGGGATGTCAATCAACACAAGGCATCTGTGAGCCTTGTAAATCGGGGAGAAAATGGGATACAAGTTTTAAATAAACTAATTTTGAAAAAAGATATTGGCAAATTCAACATTCCCTGGATGTAATAACAAACACATTACTGGACTGGAGGCAGAGCGAGATAGTGGTCCACAGTGAACACTCACACCAAAATACTTCCTGGGAAAAATGGGTGCAAACCATCCAAGTGCCAAAAACCCTTGAGGAGCTGAAACTAATCTTGAATCATGATTTGTCATCTATCACACTGGTATGTGGATATCCACAGAGTTCTTGTACATTGGAATTTTTTTGTCCATACCGTACACACCTATGGGTTTAGCAAACACGAAAATCAAGGAATACTTATGTGCACGACTTAACTGTGTAAAATTGCTCAACCATGTCAGTTAATACACGTGACTTGATCACTTTCAGTCGCAGTTTTGTATCTTTTAGCTTGTCCATAAATGCATGTGTCTTTTAGGAGTTGCCCAAAGCATGTATTACACTTTCTAACAGTCTGGGAAGCCCAGAAGCAAGAAAAGCTGGTTCTCACATAATGTTGCTTTTAAATAACATCATTTTTAAAGAAGTCGAATGTAAGCATTCTACACTCACCTGGGTCTGGATCAGCACTGAAGGACAGCACAGAGATCAAGATACTGGAGGTGAAAAGTCACACTCGCACTACTTCTCACTGCTGGAAAGAGAAAGAGAAAAAGAAAGAGGTGTAAGGAACTTTCTCTGAAGAAAGAGAAAAGTTGCAGAGTATGAGAAAGACGAGCTCACATCTATACCAGATTCCTGCCCGTGTCCTCACATGCACTGTAGACAAAAAAAAAATCCTATCAACCTCGCTTCACATCTTTCAACACTGGAGGCAAAGCGCCCAGGAGGAATAAATCCTAATAACTTCATGATGCGCCCCAACCGTCTCCCTGCAGAACTGTGCCGTGAAGCACAGCGGGCCGGCACTGGACATGCAGCCTGTTCCTTTCTAGTCTCACATCTCATGAGTCATATTTCCAATAAAATTGATGAGTCATGATGCTGATTTGTGCCGAGGTTAACCGCTGCTGTGACCTCAATCTGAGCTGAGCGTCCTCCACCTACTCTCTGTGGCACAGCTCACACACCCCTACACACACACAAACACATGCAGAGCGAGAGAGGGCGAGAAATAACGCTATATAAGGTCCGGGTTCCTCAGCTCCGATTGTTTAGAGACGGTTAACTCTCTGCTCTCTAGCATGTCCTTTTTAAGAGAGGAGCTCTGCTCCGTGTGCTGCACTGCGGTCAGCTGCTACAGAGAACTTTATTAGACAGAGCCATGTGTTTAAAGGAAGTGTATAATGTGGATATACAGGTGCTGGTCAACGAATTAGAATAATTTGAAATAGTGCAATCATGAAATTCTTTGAATGCATTTTTTGTGCAGAAAGCAAATCAGGTGTTCACCGCACCTGTCCTACTCGTTAGACTAATCACAGAACTCGTTACCTGGAAAAAAATTTGCTCAGCTGAGCTTTCCAAAAGGCCCATTTAGGCCATTTAACTGTGACACTGTTGTTTTATTGAATTAGAATAATGGAGAAACCGTTTCATTGAATTAGAATAAATGCTCGAATTTTTGTTTTCTGTGAAGAGTGTTCACTGTGAAGTATAAAGTCAGGGTTGAGTAGAATTTCTAAGTTGTAAAATCAATCATGGGTAAGCAGCGCGACCTCTCAACCGGAATAGTGGCTCAAATTCAAGCCCTTCGCCAACAAGGCTTGACCCAAACTAAAATTGCTGAGCAGCTCGGCATCAGCCAGTCTTCCGTCTGCAAAGCTCGCAAGAAAAACTGCAGCAAGCGCACCAACAGTTCCGGCGTCCGAAAAACTTCTGCTCGCGACAGCAAGCAGCTGAGAAAGATCGCAGTCAGCAACCGGTTCAAGTCCACTTCCGAGCTCACCGACTTGTGGAACAAGCAGACCGGCGCTGACGTCTCCAGATCAACCACTTACCGTCGTCTGCGCGAACTCGGCTTCAAATCTCGCGTTCCAGCAGTAAAACCGATGCTGAACAAGAAACAAACGGAGAAACGGCTGAAGTGGGCCAAAGAACACGGCGAGTGGACTGCTGAAGACTGGCAGAAAGTGGTCTTCAGTGACGAATCACGCTTCTGCATCTCCTTCGGTGACCAAGGTCCTCGTGTCTGGCGTCGTGGTGGCGAAACCTACAACCACGAGTGCGTGAAAAGATCCGTCAAGTTTCCCCAGAGCATTATGGTCTGGGGATGCATGTCCGCTCGAGGTGTAGGGAAACTCTGCTTCCTCAAGAAGACTGTCAATGCTGCCGTATATCAAGATGTTCTGGAAACGTTCCTGATTCCGACTGTTGAGGAACAGTTTGGCGAAGAAGACTTCATATTTCAACAGGATCTTGCACCGGCTCATGCGGCAAAGCCGACCAAAGATTGGTTCACTGAAAAACAGCTTGAAGTTTTGGCATGGCCGGCCAACTCGCCTGACCTCAATGTCATTGAAAACCTTTGGGCCATCGTCAAGCAGAAAATTCGCGACAGAAAGCCTACTACGCTGGACCAACTGAAGCAGAACATCGCCACTGCCTGGGAAGCTGTGAGTGCGGAAACTTGCGACAAGCTGGTCAAATCGATGCCGCGGAGACTTCAGGCAGTCATACAAGCCAAGGGGGCAGCCACAAAATACTGAGAAAGTGATGATTGTAATTATAATAAAAATTATTCCAATTCAATGAAACGGTTTCTCCATTATTCTAATTCAATAAAACAACAGTGTCACAGTTAAATGGCCTAAATGGGCCTTTTGGAAAGCTCAGCTGAGCAAATTTTTTTCCAGGTAACGAGTTCTGTGATTAGTCTAACGAGTAGGACAGGTGCGGTGAACACCTGATTTGCTTTCTGCACAAAAAATGCATTCAAAGAATTTCATGATTGCACTATTTCAAATTATTCTAATTCGTTGACCAGCACCTGTACTACTCAGTGTTGTGCCTGCTATAAATTATTCAAGTAAATTAAATACTAATACTGTAACTACTGTAAATTATACAAATTCTAATATATACCATAAATTATTCACACAAAATACTGATTAACTACAATGCATTTTTTTTAGTGTACACAAACTTTGTACATTGTACGTGTTCAGTTGTACACATTGATATACAGTGAATAGCTCTATTTGATTCATGTTCTAATCCATATTATGGCAAGAACTACTTAACTAAGTAAATAAAAAAAAAAACTTTAAGAAATGAAGGTCAGTCAATCTGAAGAAAAAAAAAATCAACAAATTTGAAAGTATCCTCTAATGCAATTGCAAATACCATTGAAAAGTTCAAAGCATGCCAGATAAGAGCCAACCTAGTGCTGGGCAATTATGGCCTAAAAATAATCTTCGATTATTTTCACACAAATCCGATTTTCAATTATAATCAATTTACAGATAGAGATGACAATATAAAAAATGGTTCAGAACATAGATTTACCTGTAAAACAGAAAAATTTGCACACTGACCAACACTGGATAATACTTCAGAATGCGGGTTTGTGACTAAAAATTGAAAATAGCACACTAAACTAAAGAAGAAACTTTGAAGGAGAGATTATTATTGTTTTACACAATTTATCACGGATCCTCAGTGGAAAGCGATGAGTTGCAGTTTTTAGAAATAGTAGAATTTATTTCTAGCTAAATATATGCTTTATTCCACCGGGTGTGACGAAAGTGCTGGAACAGTGCCGAAACTTGGACTAAGCGAAATGAAAACATGCGCGTGTTAGTCTGTGGGAAGTGCCAGTAACCAGGGTAAGACTAAAAAACACTTCAGAAAAGAGTAGCGTTTTCGGATATTTTCGATTAAAAAGATTAAATTTCTATTTGTAAAATCTAATTAAATCTGTAATTTAATTTTGGTTTGTTTAACACTTCTAAGTTACTACATGGTTGCTTATGTTTTCCTTCATAGTCTGGATGAATTTAGTATTCATTTACAACAATACAAAAATAAAAACATTAAATGAGAAGGTATCCAAACTTTTGACTGGTACTGTATATCTTCTAGGCATCTAGTATCTCAGTAAGATAGAAAAGTGTATATCAGCATTGGCATTAGCAGATATATAATGTGTATTATCAGATATCAGCATTGGCTCAGAATTCTGACATCGCTGCATCTCTAGTCTGTAGTGATTTATCAAGTATGTACAGTTAATTATTCAGAATCTATTGTTAATTAAGTATCTAATGATATTCATTCAATTTAACATTTACTCTGACTTATTCAGTAACTACTGTAAACAATCTATTTAGTATTTCCATTAATCTTTAAGTCAGTATCCACTATGACTTATTTAATAATTAACTGTGATTAATTCAGTACTGATTATGAATTATTCTAGTGATCTTGTAGGGGGTTTAATTGCACAAAAAAGTCACAGATTGCAGATTGTTTCAGATTGCAGTTTAGGGCCTTTCAATATGGTATGAGTAAAGTACAACAAAAAAACTAACAAAAATAATTATAAGAAAAAAATGATGACTCATGTAATATCTGCTTTAAATAATACAGTATATATTAGTAATTATTAGGTAGCTATGATTTATTCAATGTCAGGGGTATCAGGGGTGTAGTAGTACATGTTTTCCCATTGAATTGTCACAATAGAGGGGTTCACGGATTGGTGCCACACACACACAATCCCTAAACTCTAAGCTGTCAAATCTTAACAGCACTGTGGTTTAATAGTACTAGTACTGCTAGGGTAACTGTAGTCTTGTTTATCCCCCCCACTCTTCTGCCGTCTCTGTCTCTCCCTCTCTCTCTTATTCTCTCTCTCTCTTTATGTAGACTCTCAACCTCTCTCTGCTTGGCGTAGCTAGTGTGATTCATACACTCGTTTTTTATCTCTTTTCTTTAGCCTTATCTTTTACCGTTTATTGTGTTTCAAGTTCTTTGGAGTTTTTCAACAATATTCTGAAATTAGCATTGTATTCCTTGTAACTAATAAAATCATGGAAAACTGGATGAGGACGATGCATCAGCATTTTTAGATGTATGTGTGGAAGCATGTTTTTACTTAGTAAGTATAATAATCTGTTCCTTGCACTAAATGCCTGTTCAAATTAAATGAAACCAGGTTTCTTTTACATTTGTTCTGTCACATTTGTGTACTGATATATCTCTGTTTATTATCCACTATTCTGCAACTACGGTACTATAAATAAATATCAATATCAAGAGTTTCATTTCAAACTATAATAAACAACTTTTACACAGATACTCTGGGGCACAGATTCAGAAACGTAAGAGTTAATGTGCTTGAATGATGAAAGTTTGGCGTAGAGGAGCAGGATGTGAAGAGGCCAGCTGTGACCTCTGAGCTTCTGCACTGGACTTTCTATTAGCTTCTGGAGCTCCACACACACAAACACTGCACAGACAGGACACACACACACACACACACACACTCATCCATCACAGTGCCTCTACCCATTACCCATCTCTCCCTCACTTTCATTTTTACTCCAAATCTCTCGAGCTGTCCTCTTCTGAATGTGGATCACATCCATGTTCTTTTCTGTGCTCATATCTCTCTCTCTGTCTGTCTCTCTCTCTCATATTTTGCTGATCCCCACCCCTCTTTCTAATGGGCATGACAGAAGCCCATTGAGACTCTGGGAAGAGAGAGGAACTCTATCTCTCTCACTGCAGCCTGATTAGCCTCGCAGCAGATAGGAAGGAAGGGGAAATAAACGGCACTCATCGAGCTCACGCTCTCCCTCCATCTGATGCCTTTTCCCCTCAGACGGGACGGCTTCCTTCGTGACTAACGGCCAAGACGTTTCTGAAGCCGAGAGGCCTAAACGGCTCCATATGCCCATCAGTCAAACATTCGGCCTGACAAACACTAAAAACGTCTCCCACACGCTACTGTTTTATTCCACTCGTGCTCACAGAGCCCGTGGGCTGGAGAGGCCTTAAGTCACAATGTTCACAGCTCACACTTTACTGATCAGGTGGGAGACAGAGAGCGAGAGAGGGGCTTACGTAAGGATACTCTGATCTGCTGCTACAAAAGAAAACACTCACATCCTACACAGGCAATTAACACAAACCCACCTGACCTTTCTCCCAGCCCACTCTCCCTCAGATCAGCCTACAACTTCTGCAGATATGGATTCACATTCTGGAGGAGGGATCTTGAAAGGCAGGTAATGCGGGTAAAAAAAATTAAATCAAACCTGTATTACCTTAAATATTCATACAAAAGGAATTGCCCAGGAATTATAGATATGCCTGTCACAATAACATTTTAATTATGGGATGATGTACTGCCCTAGAGATGATTTATTTTTTTGCTATTATCATTTTAAGACTATTTTATGTCACAGATATATAGCTTTATATCATTAATGCAATTACACCCCTTTTAAAAGCAAAGACATTAATAAATAATAGTTTGCCTGATGTATTATTTTTGGGCAATTGACTGTCAAAAGTTTGTATATATTCTCTGCTATTGATAGAACAGTCATTGCTTGATTACAGTGTACAATACAGTGCTTTGCAAAAGTATTTGGCCTCCTAAACTTTTCAATCTTTTGCCACATTTCAGGCTTCAAACATAAAGATATGAAATTGTAATTTTTTGAGAAGAATCAACAACAAGTGGGACACAATCGTGAAGTGTAACAAAATGTATTGGATATTTTAAACTTTTTTTCAGAAATAAAAACCTGAAAACCTGAAGGTTTTTTTAATATTGTGTTAATACTGCGTAGCGCCACCTTTTGCTGCAATTACAATCCTGATTCCTGATCCTGTTGCTATCATTTTGAAACAACAGAGAAAGCTAGGTACATGAACCGTGGCCACACCAAGCTGAGTTTGAGGGCAAGGCAGATATAATCGTTAACTAGTCGCAAATATAATCCACAGGTTGGCCAACCACTAAAATATTCATTAGTTGCAGTCGTACCTAGAAAAGGCCTTGTTTCAAGAGGGATAAAAGTGGGAGGAAAGAAAAAAAAATGGTTTAAAAAAGCTGAGAAATTGAACAATCCATAGATTAATTAATTAAAGAAATGATCTGTAGTTGAGGTCTTAAAGTCGAGCAGTGAACTGTGAGGAGAAACTGTGCCAATCTGCCTCTTTCCTTTCTGGTTTTCATTCAGAACACACTCAGGGGAGTCTGGCTGCATGTCTCATTCTGTTCCCATCTGGCTGCGCACACACACACACACACACACAGTCCTGTCCTCCTGCAGAGTGAGCTGTACTGTCACCAATCCAAGAGTTAAAACATCTCAACACACTCCTTTTTTGTCTCTTTGTCGAACAATCTGTTCTATGAAAAGCCAAGCGCACACACACACACACACACTCTTTCTCTCTCTCTCTCTTTCTCATACACACTCAAACACAAACATACTCTGCCCACTGCCAAGCCCAGTTCTCAGTGCGGCGGCCCGAAGTTCACAGTGACCTTTATAGTCTTCGGAAACTTGGACCGATTAAAAGAAGCGATGTCTGTTTGTTTTGTTTCCTGTGTTCACATACTTTGCTTCCAACTCCACTGTATTTCACTCTGTTCACATTAAATTAGCCTCTTCCACTCAGCTCACCTCAAATTAACTACTTCACTTCAGAAGGAGGCTTAGTTCAAAGCCTGAAGCTCGCGGGGGGATAAGGGCAGTATGAGTAAGGCCAGAAGTGCCAGAGAGCCACTGAGTGACCTGAAAACAGCAGGGCTTAACTGAGACAGACAGACCGTGCAGCCCGGGCCAACCCAAACACTCCACTAATTCTGCTTTCAAAGCACCAAGACACACAGTCTCCATTGCGATTACAGGAAAATGAGCTGTCAGTCAGGGCGGACGCACCAAAAATTATGATAGCGATGTTTCCTGCACATGTCGGGCGGAGCGAGAGGCATCCAGTTCAGATTCCACTTGATGTCATTTGTTTTCCTGCCGTGTGAGGCAGGACGGAAAAAGTTCCTCAACAATGACATCATACACTGAGCAAACATCATCACTTACTATTTTTATATCCGATATTCCCAATGAGCAACAAAGAACTTTGGCAGACCCACCATGCATATCTCTCTCTTGATCTCTGTCTCTCTTTAGAATAACATCACAATAACATCACAATGCAAAAATATGTTTGCTCAAGGTTCTAAACTTATTCAATAATAAAAAAACAGTTCCTTGCTATACCGAGGTCAAAAGGTCTACAAGAATGAATTATCTCAATGAGAGAATACAATTTTTTAATAAGTAGAGGTTATTTTTACTGATCTTTATTTGTGTTATACTGCTTACACAAAAACACAGAGTGCTTAGACGCCTACGATTGAAACTTTATATAAAATCTGTATACTGTGGATGGGAAATGACTGTGGTCATAAGGGATTGGAATCACAGGGCATCCCACAATACTCTAAAATTACAATATGTTGCCCCCAATATCTACAATATCACTATTTTGAAGGGTGTGATGAATTTTCGTGCCACAAGATCTTGCGATATTAAAACGGCACAATATTTCTTGTCAGGTGTTAAATGTGTCATGCACAGGTAACCAAAACAAATGTTTGATATGGGTGTCAAATAGCAGTGCTGGTCTCCTCATGCATGCACACTTTGCACGTGCACCCACACACACCCCTCTTTGTAACACATCGTTTCATGCTGCGTTAATCAAGTAGTCGGCCGAGCATCGTTTTCCCAACCCTTCGTGGTTTAAACTGCAGAGTGATGCAAAGTTGTGGATACACACAGAGGTAGTGCTGGGCGATAAAACGATATCGATAGTTATCGAGGAAACTATATATCGCGATAAGTCGGGGCGAGAAATTCGATAAACTAAATTTTCTATTTCCCGTTTAAGTAGCGTTGTGAAAAGGCGCAGCACGAGATCAGGCAGCACGCTGAACTGCTGCTCAGCCCAGTACAACCCCTCCCCTCCCCTCTCCACCATCCCCCTCCGCCCCACCCCCCGAGCCCCTCCACTCTGAACTCCTCACATAGCGGCTCCTTCTCTCCCATTTACTGGATAAACTTCATTTATACTATTCAGCGGCGCTACACTGGAAAACTCACCTTTTAAATATGAGGCATGCGTCTCCAAGATATTTAGAGAGGTGAGCTTGTTCAGATTTCTGAAGGCAGGTAAACGCTGCTCTGTTTGCTGCTAGTTAGATTAGCTTGTCTCCAGTTTAAAGTTAGCGATGTTTAGGTGTAAAAGGGATCTGTGCAATCTGTCATCATTAGCTAAGATGCTTTCACTGCTTTTTACATTCTAATAAACTAATGGGTAACGCACGTTAGCCGTGTTAATCCACGTTTCGTGTAAATTAAGGTTAACTTCAGCACGAGTGAGGGGTTAGTATATAAACACACAGAAAGGAAGCACTTTCCATCTTTTTTCCTAACTCTCACTGTTTCTGTTAGAAAACCCTGAGGGCAGCATTCTCCTCTGTCTTTGTGTTTTATAGTTTTTAACAGATAGAGAGTCTGTTATGCTGGATATTTTACTAAATACAGAAGATTATATAATCTGTCTAGCTGTATTTGAACTGAGCTAAACATTGCTGTTACTGAACTGGAGTTTTAAATACACTTAAGTAATGTAAGTCTAGTCTACTGAAAGCCAGTAATGTTAGTATAAATCTGTACTGCAGTAGAAGTGGATCATTTCAGAAACTTGACTTTATTCCTCCCACCTCCATTATAGGCCACTTTTTTTTTTAAATATTTAAATGTTAGCTTAATTTAAATGAAAAAAAAAACTAAAGGCTCTTATTTAAAAAAAAACATAAGCAGTAAATTATCTAAAATTACAACAAATAGAAAATAGAAAAACAGTAAAACATATGTAATACATACTTTTTATATGACCAAAATTAAACTAGACTGAAATCTGACTAAAACTAATAATATCCGATAGACTAAAATGTAACTAAAACTATTATACATTTTAGTGAAAAGACTAAGACTGTATCAAAATCACCTGTCAAAATGAACACTGTGATATACTCTTGTATTTTGCTTTATGTAGTTGCCTGCATTCAGGGAGGGGAATGATCTTTTGATTAAATATAATTTTATAAAAATAAATAAAGTGTTATTGCAATTTAAATTAAACAGACATATAATGTAAAGGGTCTTACATATTTTTTAGTTTATATATTTGTCCCCTTTTTAAAATTAATTTAAAAGCTGTACCCACCTGGCAAGATGTTAACATCCTAGTGTCTGTCCACAAGGCTCTGAGCCTGCTAGTGATTTTGTCCATAACTCCCTTATTCTGTCACTTCTGAGTAAAAATAGAAACCTTTAAGTGTAACAGAAAGTGATTTGATTTATATCGTGATACATATCGATATCGGCTGATATGAAAAACTATATCGTAATAAGATTTTTTTCCATATCGCCCAGCCCTACACAGAGGCAATGCTTTAAGATTTGGTCATAGGTTGCCAAGTCTTTATTGAACCCTTAGGGGGAATTTCCAGTTAAACAGAACACTTACTGTGGGTTGATGGTTTTACAGTAAAACTGGTTGCAGTACTTGCATACTGTTCTGTCGTTTACTGCATATGATAAATTATAAATAACTCATAAATCAGAGTAAAAAATTACTGAAATATTTTCTTTGACTGAAACTAATAAAATGCAAAATTGTAGATGAATTTGTAATAAATATATTGCAGGAAATCACCTTTTAATTGATGTTAATCACATTGATACTTAAAAATTAAAAAAAGTCTCGTGTTGTCCTGGTGAAACCAACATAGTCTCTTCAAATCAAATTTATTTGTATAGCGCTTTTTACAACTGATGTTGTCACAAAGCAGCTTTACAGAAACATGATCACAGGACAAAGAATTAGGCAAAACATTAAACATAGAAAATACACAATACAGAACCCCCAGTGAGCGCGGAGGCTAGGAAAAACTCCCTCAGAGCTGCAGGAGGAGAAAAAAAACTTTGGGAGGACCAAGACTCACATTTAAAAAGTTTTTAAAATGTCTTTATACATTCACATAGGTTTTATATATTCAAGAGTATAGCAGAGCCACTAATGGAAGCAGTTAGAGGTCATGTAAGCGAGACAAGATGTCTCTTCTGTGATTCTGTAATACATGATTTATTGCAGCACAAATAGTTTACGCCGTCTGTGTGACTGAAGAGGATATAATACTCTTAGATAAGCTAATTCCAGAAATAATGCATTTATTGACATCTAATATTCTTCACCACAGGTTTACCCTATTCATTTGACCAGCTTCTTAACATGACAGTAGTAACACCACGTTTACACTGGTAAATAAAACCACTAATAAATCACCTGGCTCAGTAAACTGGGTCACATGATTCATTTGTGTAAAAACGACACTAAAAAATAACTTAAAATACAAATTTTTTTCCCCTGAACTCTGATTTTGGAATGTTTTGTTCATGTTTTAGAGACACAGTGCTGGTGCAAGACAGTGACAATATAATGAGATAATAATAGTACAGTAATGACACTCAGTTATAATGACACTAAAACCTGTTATTAAAACAGGGAATATGACATATCAGTATCTGTGACAGCAGCAAAAGTTAAAGAATAATTATCAGTTACTGCAACCTCTTTACTTCTGCTTTGTGAAGAGTGATATAGTGGGTCCAAAGGAAGGCCCGTCACGGTGAGTGCAGCCACCCGTGGCAATAGTCAATGTGTTTATGCCTGGCAGTAATTACAGTTTGGTAGACTACCAAGACCTTAACAGCCTCACACACTATCACACACACACACACACACACACACACTATCACACACACACACACACACACACACACACACACACACACACACACACACACACACACACAAACACACACACACACACACACACACACACACACACACACACACACACACACACACACACACACACACACACACACACACACAGAGAACAGCCAGGCACAGCCCAAAGAGACTGGCACAATAAACGTCACCTCCCTGAATGGAATCCCAAAGGGGTGATTAGCACTGACCGTAGATAAGTGGGAAACTAACTGAAGCTGCAGACTGCAGCATTCCCAGCCCTTCATACTGCTCTGAGCAGGTCTGCCTGAAAGGGTTAAAGAGAGAATAATCATTACCTATAAAAAACATCTGCAGCTCACAGAATATCACAGCTCCAGTGTAATAAATACAGTGTAATTAAAGCTATATCATCTGATGCTGTAAAAACCTTGCCACAGGCACATAAATCAGCTGACATAAGCTGGTGCTTGAGGTCATGCATCATAAAGTCGATTCTGAGCAACAAGTGAGAATAAAAGCAAGTACTGTAGGAGCTTAATTACTGAAGACTGAAGAGCGCTTCTGTAATTATGACTTACACAGTCAATAAAGACATTTCAATGAACTAGAAAAAAAAAAACATTTCTGGCATCTTGCTGATAAAACTGCAATTCCATGCAGGACACTCTGACCTCTCCTGTTCTACTGGGGGCAAATCTTCCTGGAGGCTTTCCTCCCCCAGGTTAAATGACCACATCAAAGGGGTGAACGATGAAATCATGATCCTCTTCAGACATGAAAACTACTAAGCAGTAAAAAATCTGAAAAAAGAAAAAGTGCAGCATCTGCATGGCTCCTAGGAACAAGGATAGATTTAAAAGGCTTTAAATTTGGCCAAAATACATGATTGCTGTAGAATTACTTAATTTCAACTTGGAACACACTGAAATAAAAGTTGTGGACTGTAACTGTAAAAAATTAAACATAATGAGTACATGCTTTTTTTCAGTATTACTTACTTTTACAGTCTATACGTTTACACTGTCTGAAGAAACTCTTCAACCCCCCCCCCCCCCACGTTCTCATATGTCTTACTTTCTTACATCCAATACATGTTCTGTGTTGTATTGTGACTAAAATATGGGTCTATGAGATTTGCAAATCATTGTATTCTGTTTGTATTTATTATTTATTTACATTTTACACAGCACCAAAATTTGTTTGTCATTGTTGGTCAAATAATTTAAGTTGCCAAATATTTAGCATATCTTTAATTCACTTGAAACACTATCACATTGTTACAAATAGGATATGTATTGGATTAAAATATCACATCACAAAGTGGAATTGAAAAAGAAATCTTCCATTCTGTGTTTTTTGGGGGGGTTTATTGGCCATTCACATTGAAACATGATCTGTGACTCGTATGACAAAAGATTGGATTTGTGCCACTTTCGCATTGTGTGAACGTAGCCTTTAGTGCTCTTTAATATAATATCATCTAATGACTCTGAATAGCACATTCTGCCTGGGTAAACAATTATTGCAATTTACGATGTAATATGATTAGTGCTGGGCGATATAACGATATCGATTTGTTTCGCGATAATTTTTCCCTCGATGACGATGATAAGCCTGTGCAATAGAATTCGATAAACATTCATTTCCATTTCCGTCTAAGTGGCGCGGCAAACAACGAAAACACAACATGTAATCAATCCAGAAGACGCTGGAGCAAATTAATAAATAGTTAAGAAAATTGTAATAGTTATTCTCATGCATGCAACAAAAAACCCTAAAGAATAGTGGAGTATGGCCCGACACACGCAAACAACCATAGTGTTTGTACTTTGGGAATAAACGGCCGCACTGTTCAGCACGTTTTAAATAAATTTTAAGTAAATTTTAAGCACTAAATGTAATTAATTCAATTTATATTAGGACCTCGGGGCAGGTGCTGCAAAAATGTGTATGTGGGGCGCGGATTAAAGGAAGAGGTTTTTTTGCGGAGCGGTAACAGGACAAAAACACCTTAAGAATGATGTCTAAATGACTTTCCTCTAATCTAATATAATTTAACATGGTTTAAGGATATAAAATAATTTCTAAACAAACGAACTTTTTAATATTGAGCTTATGGCCCAAGTGCAAAAACACAAAATCATTTATCATTTAGATTATCTGCCTGAACGCGAGCCCGAACCCGAGCTTGAACGCCAGCCTGACTCAGGCGCTGCATGAACTCGGGCCGGTCGAGAACACCGCTTTCCTCTCAGATTAGGCGGAAGAAAATGGTCTTTTTTTTAATGTAACAAATCACACTGTGATTTTTGTGATATTTCCCCAATTACAGCTCAGCTGCGCGTTTAAAGCTCAACGCATGAATTAATCGGTGCGCTGTGCGCCGCGCGTGCTCGCGGGGGATTTGACGCGTCTGTCAAGCAAGTTAATGGACCGTTTTGGGGGCAGAGATTAAGAAGTACAGCAGGTACATCTCAGATTTGTAGTTTAATGCTCTACTAAATTACTGGCTTTAAAACTGGCTCATGATATGGTCGGTTCTGGCTGGATTTTTTCCTGCCTACAGGCTGCATTTGACGGAAAGCAGCTCCTCAGTCAGACAACAGTGTCAGCATACAAATCGTGTGCGTTTCCTACAGGACAAACCATTTAAAAGTGCAGATAAACTCATTAAAAAATCACACAGTGTCTGTCTGGCTTAAAATACTTTTAATAAGGTACAGCTTTTAAATTAATAAATCAACATTCATTAAAAATCCGTGAGAAGTTCTGTATGCTAAATGACAAGCTAAGCTAATAAGCTAATAACATTTAATAATAACAGAAAAATAGATATGAATTTGGAAAATAACCAACTAAAGTGAGCTCAAAATATAATAATAAATATAATCTAACGAATTTCAAAATATAAATTAGAAATATTGAACTTCAATATTAAATTCAACTTCAACTACAAAAAACGCAAGGACCGATAGAACATAACGAACAGAAAAAAATAAATTTGAAATTGAAAAAAAAGTTCAAAATGCTAAAAGAAATAAAACCTAACGAATTTCAGAATATAAAATCTAAATATTGCACTGCAGCAGTACAAAAGCCTAAGTGCTTAAACAAACAAACCAAAAAACAGCCTATCACAAATCATTTTTTGAGCCCGACCCAGCTGAGGAAAAGGTGGGAAATCTTTTTTTTTCCGGCTGGGTCTTGGAAAACTTTGTGGTGAATTAAAGGGGCCGAGTTGCAATTTTTGTTTTACTTTAATCAGTTTTTAATCCGTCTTTTTAAAAACAAATATTCCAATATTGGCTGCCAATCAGTGCCCAATATTCTGAGCTCAAAAAACGCTATTCGGGCCAGCCCTACTAATCTAATATAATTTAACATGGTTTAAGAATATAAAATAATTTCTAAACAAACGAAATATTTAATATTGAGCTTATAGCCCAAGTTTTTTTTTCAGTCATGGAAAATTGGAAAAAATTGGAAAAAAGCCCGAGTTCATGCAGCGCCTGAGTCAGGCTGACGTTCAAGCTCGGGTTCTGGCTCGCGTTCATGATTAATTTGTTTTTTTTTTAAAACTAATATTGGAATATTCGCTACCAATTACTGCCAAATATCCGGAGCTCAAAAAATGCTATTCGGGCCAGCCCTAATAATTATGGAGATACAGAAAAAAATATTGTGATAAAACTTCCATCACTCCCTTATTCTCTCACTAATAAAAACAAACCTTTAAGTGTGACACAAAGTGATTTGATTTATATCGTGATACATATCGATATCGACTGATATGGAAAACTATATCGTGATAAGATTTTTTCCCATATCGCCCAGCTCTAAATATGATGGATATATAGTGTAACATCTGGGTTAGGGCATTAAAGCCAGTGCTAAAAATCCTTGCACGCTCTGTGTGCTGACAAAATGTCACCAGTGTGGCTTTTTTCTGGTAACCAGATACCCCTCTCAAAAGTCTAACACTCAAACTCTGTTAAAGATCACAGTGCAGGAATTTACACATTTTCTTATTTGATGCTTAGAGTTTGACATGTATTACAATGTAGTTGATTTCAAAAAGTAAAGCACATTTAATTTTGACCGACAACACAGAACATTACAAACGCCCTGCATGATGACATTGCTGTTTGTCTGGAAAGGATTAACGTGGCACCCAGCCTAGCTCTTCTAAATCAGTATCGACGATCAATAATTGCTATCAGCTCCCACAACACTGATCAGTCCTCTTAAATGTGGTCATAGGAAGGACAACTGGTGAAGCAGTGACAAGGTCTTGGGAACTTGAGGCACTTTGATGTGCTCTATCGATGCTCCACATCAAAACTTACACATCTCAAAAGGATCTACTGTAATGTCTTGGTGTCAAATACCACAGGACACCTTCAGATGTGTTTTAATGGCACAAGGGAGACACTATATATTATACTCTTTTATTTCCATGGCTGAGCAACATGAGATGGTATTAGTAACAGTATTTTTCTTTAAAAAGTTCAGTGATTTTAGTGCTAAATCGCATTTTTTTCTGCAAACAGTTAACATGGTCTGGAAACTGGGTCCTAGTCAGTGTGAAGCTTCTTTAGACAGCAGGAACGCTAGAGTATCACATGGCTGGAACTAAGCCAAGAGAACAGCATCAGACATGCCTTACACATACCACAGTAAGCACAGACACACAGACACACATACACACACACACACACACACACACACACACACACCCCTTGCTAATTCTGTACAACCTACAAGATAATCGGCTGTTGGAGTGGAAAGGGTGCACACTATTTTGAGCATCATGATCACTCTTATTCATATTTATATCTTTGCACCTTATCCTCACTAGAACATTTCATTGTACCGTATCGGTACTGCTCCTTCCTAATATTTTTAAACTCCATAACTGCATAGAAAGTTCAAAGTCCAAATCATTTTACTGCATTTTTCGCATTTAAATTTTTACATTTTACCAAAAATCGCCAGTGCGCCCTATAATCCAGTGCGCCTTATGTATGAATTCTACCAGTCAGGTTGTAAGGAGCAGTAAAGCCATTCCACTAAAGAGCAGCACTTTACAGAAGTTTCAGTTCAGAGACTCACGACTGAAGCAGCATTAGCATTACCCGTGCGCTAACCACGCTATGAGCTAGGTATTTTTTTTTGCCTTTCAGAGGTGAGTATATAGGCCTGTAGCCTGTGTGTTTACCATGTTAAAACACGCTATGTGGGACGAACCGCTAGCTAATATTGCCCTGGCTTACCGCAATACTCTCAGCAAGGTATCTCAGCAAAGCGCTGTCAGGCATCATTAGCCACTAACCATAGCGAGCCTTAGTGAAAATCGGCAAATCTAAGCTTACTGTAAATAAATGAAAGTGATTTACTCACCCAAATACAGTTTTCAGGAGAGAAATCTGTGTAGATTACCATTCAGCACTCGTTTGACTTTGTCGTTTGAAAATGTTTTTTTTTTTTATGAATTACAGTTTTATTTACTTAACTTAGCTTCGCTTTACAGGTCTCCCAACCTAGCAGTAATACATGCTGAATTAGAAGGAAAACATGACAACACCCATGTTCTTTACTAGTGTCGCACAATGTGCCTTATAATGCGGATGTATATTTTATAATATACATTTTATAATATAAATTATATAACAGTGCTCCTTGTGTATGAAAATAGACTAGATAATAGAGGTTTATTAATAGTTCACCTTATAATCCAGTGCGCCTTGTAGTGCAAAAAATACGGTAGCAGTCATTAATATATTTTTCTCTTTTCTATTGTGCCTCTTTCAAATAGCACTCAGAGCTACAGCAGAACTACAGTATGAGTGGGCAACGATAAACTGCGGCAGGCTGAACAGACAGATATGTAAATGCAGGAAGCAACATCCTGTTACATCAGAGAAACAATAACTTTTTAATAGGCTGCTTCTGCAGTTTAGTTTCCATATGCTCTCTATATATGGACAGGAGGTGTGAAATCCTTTACTTCAAAAAAAGCAAAAGAACCTCAGTTTTCCACGACAGGGTCTTTTAAGTTGACCACCTCATTAACACTGTGATACCAGGAAACTGTGAAGAACCACAGCCCAGCTGAACACACGTCACACACACACACACACTCCCAAACACCCATCTCAATGGAGTCATGTTCCCCTACAAACCCCAGCTTCAGCCCTCCCTGCAGCCCACCACTGTTGCCAAGTCAACTGTGGCTGCATGCCCACAAATGTTCATAACCTGTTAACCACCTACACACTCTAACACTCACACACACTCCAACTCTCAAACACTCACTCTCTCCCAGTGTCCACTCCCATTACATAGTACATGCTTATTATACACCATTCTCAGACAAGGACGTCACAGAGACACACACACACACACAAGCGCACACACACACACACACACACACACACACACACACACACGTTACAAAGCCTGCAGCTCGATTAAATGCATAATCTATGACTTGATTCCATGACTCTTTAATGAGAGTTGAAATATCAAAGTAAAGATCTCAGACAAAGATTCATTGTAAAAATCTTTGTCAAATAAAAGTTATGCCATTGTAAAATTGAATTATTTTAAACTGTAGTTGAGTGTAGTAAAAAATGAGCTTAGGCTCAAACCCATTTCATCTTTTGCCCCATCACTTGGCATGTTTACGCCTAGGGTTTGGCACTTTAAACTCAACAATACTCGCCCCACCTTTTTAACTTAGTAAAGTTACTGCTCCATTAATCCATCTGGCGGCGCTAATCAAATTAATAGGGTCAACCTGCAATGAATATTGGATGTGAAATTATGTGAAACTAACACCAATAAATGCATAATTCCTGGTATTTGCTTATTTAGGAGTATTTTATCCTTTTTGCGAAAACAGATGCCATGAAGTATTGTAAAATATTATTGTGTTTTGCAGAATCACAGTATCATGATATCACCATTATTGCGGACAATGTATTCCCACACCTAGGACAGGGTATGATGTCCTGATCCTTGTTAGGGTAGGCTGAAGTGTTAGGGCTATATTTCCCTTCAACCTGGGGGTTTAGGAAATCATAGACAACATAGCTTATAGGAAATCATATAGGAAATCATGACAAGACTAGCTACATTTTTTGTTCCATTGTACCATTCCATTTACACTATAAGGCAAATTTGAAATCCGTAAATTTTCCCAAAAATCATCAGTGCACCTTATAATACAGTGCGCCTTATGTATGAATTTGAGCAGTCAGGTTGTAAGAAGCATTAAATCCACTCGGCTGAAGTACAGCGTTATACAGGAGTTTCAGTAAAGTTTCTCCAGCATCAAAGCTGGACCAGTGTTAGCATTATAGCCGCTAACAGAAGTGCTAACTCTTCTGCTGTTCAGAGGTGAGTATATCGGATTGTAGCCTGCGTGTTTAACATGTTAAAACAAGCTACGTAGCATGAACCGCTAGCTGATAGCACCCTGGCTTACCCGAACACTCAGGGTTCCACAGTGCAGCGCTTTCAGGTGGCATTTACTAGCACTAAGTGCTGCTCGAAACATGGCAACACCCTTATTCTTTTCTACTGTCACTTAAAATGCGCATTATAATCAGGTGCACCTCATGTATGAAAATTGACCAGAAAATAGAAGCACAACATACAATACAACATAGCGGGTTCTTAATAGGTTGTCCTATTTCAAAAAAAAAAAAAAGTTAGAAATATATAAAAATATTCTTCTGAAACTCCTTGAAAGGGTGACAACTAAAAACATGAAAATGAAAATTACTAAATAAGAGCTGCCTTACTCAGCACTGAACCCATGGCTGGTTATTAATTTCACCTTAACTGTAATCTGATATCACAGGTTTGTTTTCACATGTTTTGATACAAGAGATTTTCTTCAGAACTGTGTATTTAAATCACATTTAATTTCCTATCACCTGTGTGTACAAAAAACACACAAAAACAGTAAACTGTTCCTAACTTTGTTTTATCATGAAAAAGAGGGTATAGACAAATTGTGAAAAAAAAGTGGAAAGTACTCAAAGTATTCAACATTGCAGTTTCTGCATGAGTAGCAGGATCTGGATTATCTCTAGTGTGTAGTCTACCAATCTGAAGCTTTCAGTAAACATCATATTGCTGTAATCTGTAAATACTATAAGTGTGGATACTTTGACTATGTTTACAATATCGATGAATTAAATCATCACACCAAACCAAATTAAATAGTCTAGTCACAAAGTCAAATCATCTGGAAAATGTAACTCAAATCCAATTTTTGCTGTAATGCGACAGAGATCTGTTTTTGTCCCGGATGTTTGGGCCTCTTTTAATATCAGTTTTGTTTCCAAGAATATGCTCAGTGCTGTCATCACTAGCCATCGCCAGTGTTGGGCTGAATTCTGACTCTCTGCCAGAATGCGACTCCCCTTTGTGTGAATGAGCGTCACAAAGCAGTATGGGCACAACATGTTAGCCTCACAATTCCTGTTGTTTCTGTTTATGAAAACAAATAACAGAACATATCTTAACTAAATGAAACCTAAGTTAACAAAGAAAATACTATGTATTATTTGATATTAAGCAAGATTTTTCCAGGCTTTTATTTTTTTATAAAGCTGATATTAATTGACAATAAGGAAGCTATAAGGGTAAAGAAGTGAAATATGGTCATATGTACAATTGGGCTGTGTGTTGGCAAGAACTTGGCAATATAATATGTATATAGCATATGTCACTTGCAGAATGAAAAAAATATTATGCATAAACATTTGAATGTGTGCATGCAAACCAATTTCAGGGGTAAATCTGTTCACATTAAAAATGAATACAGGTCACTTCTATTTATGAACGCAAATCATAGAAGTTTACTGATGCAGTCTGCCTACGATTTGATTTGCTATACTGGATTCACGATTCGATTTTTTCACAATATTAGGAACAAATTTTGAATGACAAAAATAAGGAGACTTTTTCTTTCTTTTTATTTCTTAAGTGTATAGACAAAAAAATGCACCTTGTATAAATGCTAAGCGTAAACAAACAACTGTGTTGTTATAGGCATAAACAACTACTGTGCTGTTTTATTTCTCAATAAATTACTTTATTATTTATTTAGGCAATTTAAAGTGAACGTATCATTGTCTAAGGGACAGTAAAAAAGGAATTATAATTTATTACTCCACTTAAATAGGTTTTAATATCTTACTTTTTACTTCTATGTTTTACTATTTCTGGAAATCTGTCATTCCTTTTAGCTTGAGAGGGCTGGGAGAACTATCAAGACAGCTAAATCCAATCTGAGGAAATGTATTGTTTAATCAGGCTTGTAATGTGAATGCGCTCGGTCATTTCTTTTAGATTTTATCCATAAAAAATCATTTACATTACAAGACATGAAGCACTCAAAGCTACTAGCTTTCACATTAAATTCTCAGGATACATGAACCAGATTCTGAAAATAAAAGAAAACCCTGAAGCGCAAAAAAACGTCCTCGGTGTGATTAGAGCACAGAGCTAAGCTCTTTGCTACCTCATACATAACACATAGCCAGTCATCAAACCATTTAGGCCATGATGACCTTCATCACTCTCCAAAAAGCCCAGCGCAATCCCTAACGAATCAGAAAGCTCGGTGCATAACAAAATGTGAGGGAGTGTAAATGTGAGTGTGTGAGGAAGAGGAAGAGGAATTCTCTAGAGACCCCAGTTTCCACTGCACTAATTAGCTGCTGCGTACTACTACAAACAACACTAACAGCACTGCTCAATTCACTGCTCCACCATGTAACGTGTCTGCCTGTGCAGAGGCAAGAGATCAAAAGCATTCTCGAATAATTGCAATATAAATGTCTGATGCCCCAGCAGCCACGCTCAGTAAACATTAGCTCTGCACCAATCTAATCTCCCAGTGTTCCCTGTGGAACAAAACCTTTACAGCCGCAGCAGCAGCAGCAGAGTCCTGCGAGATAGGCCTGCTACAGTGTGACAGGGCTCAGCTAGAGTGTGTAGTAAAACACAGCGCATGAGAAAGTGATCAGCTGGTGCCAAAAGAAAGAGAGAGAGAGAGAGAGACCTAAAGTGGAGCTAAATTTAGTGTGTGTCTCTGCGCCTGGCCTGCTCAGGGCAGGAAGGGTCTGACACCAGTGCTGAACGAACTGCCTGAAAGCACACAGCCTGCTTTCACTCCCAGAAACAGCTCTGCGGCCTATTCTCAACTTCCTTATAGTCACTGTGACACTAATCTATATCTGCAGGGAGAGGATCTCTGAAATGACTTTGAAAACTTTCCTGGAGAAGAAATAAAAATTCATCGGGTGCTGGTTCGGTCACTTTGTGTGACAGGCTGAAAGACATGATTGCCAAAGCCCTGAAACCCCCAGCAAATATCTAGCAGGTTTAATATCTGGACGTTGAGCCACTGAGCCACTGAGCCAATGAAAAACACAAGGTGAGAGGAAGTCACCAACATTAACGAGTCTGCAAGTTTTTGTCCCTTTTCCATTTTCCTTTGAGCTTCAACTTCAAATCAGCACACAACTTGTTTCTCACAGACTCACAGTAGTAGCTCTAACTAGAGCAACTTAATGTTGAACTTCTCACTGTGCGTGCAGGCTTGGTTTGGGATTAATGAGATGTTTAGTTTTTTTTGGTTACTATTAATTGCTGTTTTTTAAGTGAACAAGGATTTTAAAAACTACTATCTCGATCCCTCTCTTAGGAGTGCACTTTTCAGCACACACAATGAGTAGCTATTAGCACAGCAACACAACAGAGATAACAAAATAGCAAACAATGCACACCACATTTTACCATGACCAAAGAATTTATCTAAAAGAATTATCAAGTTTGTCTAAAAGAATTATCAAGTATTAGACAAACTTGTATTGGGAATAAGACAATACACTATCAGCAATCTGCCCCAAACACACGGATCAGTTTACTTCAAGTTCTAGTGTGTGATTTACTGACAGTAAAACCAGACAGCCTCACCACAGGTTGCTCCTGTTGAAAGATGGCGTCAGCTGATCCGTCATCTAGTGTATAAACTGCTGCCACTAAAATATTCCCATTCTCAATAATACACAACTTGTTTCTTATTGGGAGAACAACAATCTAACTAACAAGTTGTGTAGTGTAGATAAATGAAATAAATGAAAAAAAAAAGAATTTCAGATTTAAATTGGTGAAAAAAAAACCTAAACTACTAAAGTCTTAGAATGCATTGACGTGACAGCGGCGATACACATCTTTAAAATCCATCACTTTTTTAAACTGATGATTCATTTTTACCACTGACTGTGACTAATGGTTAAACAAAAGTAAGTGAGTCATGTCTCACTGTTGATCTGCCTAGTCAATGTCTCCTCCAAAAAATTAAGGAAAACCCTATTTCCCAGAATTCCTACAGCAGGGCAGCCCAACTGTCCTCTGCATACATCAGGGAGAAACACATCATTTTATGCTTTCTGTGACTACCCTGGTAGCATATTCAAAGTCCACTGTCTGGTCTGGATGAGCAGGAATGTTCTATTTTCCTGCTGCTGCTATGGTGATCCCTGCCGGGAATAGTTAAAGTGAAAGAATGTGAAGAAAAAAAAGAAAAAGAAATGACATGGAGAGGCGGGGGGAACAACCTGCTACAGCAATCAGATCCATGACTTACGTGGCTCATTATCACACGCACACACACACTCACACACACCAATACACTATTTGTAAAATTAATAAAATGAGAAATAAAGTGGCTCAGAAAAAATAACACAACGCTATTCAAGCCATTACAGTATTAAAATCAGCCATAATTTTCTTCTTTCTCCAGTTCAGTGTGTATTAATTATATTCTTCAAGCTACAGTAGAAATATATTTAAACAAGGACAAGGTTATAGTTACCTGCTCTTGCACCTCATATCCAGAGTTACATGGAGTTTTATCATTTTTCTACACAGTGCTCCGCATGGCCTCTAGCAGTATTGCGATATATTAAAAACATACATACCGGTTTTAATTTCTATTTCGATATAACGGATGAACCAGTGTTCCGCTGAGGCCAGGGCTGGGCCAGATGCCACATTAGCGTCTCTATGCAAATTTTCCTGATTTTGACCACCTCATTTGACTTAAAAAGGAAACGTTTTTATAATCACGATTTTGTATACTTAGATGGCAACAGTGCAAGATAAGGTGAAGAGGGGGAGTTGGGGGCTGTAATAAGCTGGGCATCATCACTCAACATAAAATGTACCTTACTTTTTACAATCAACCACATTAAAACACTTAAACTTTAGCTGAGAGAGTCAGTGAATCCCCAGTAACTACAACACTGTGGAGCTTAAAGTATAAATACAACCAAAAAGAGCTGCTTATCCAGCACTAAACACGTAGCAGTGTTTGTTAGCTCCGCTACTCACATGGGCTGAACCATGCACTGTCGAAAGAGATCTCATCATTCGATTAGAGGGGTTAAAACGCCAGTGGAGTAAAATTCACAAGTGTTAACAACACATTCCACAAATATGAACAGCGGAAACTGCGGTAAAAACAGCAACTCCAGACTGGCCGAGCTTGCCTCCCTGACGCTGCTGACAGGGTTTCATATAGTGGCTGAATAAGGAACTGCAGCTTCCTGTGACTAAACAGCCCCAACAGCCAAAACACAGCACTACTGTAATCCTTAATACAGGTTAGATTCTCTGCAGTGCATTGCATAGCTGTATTACTGTTTTTTTTTGTGTGTGTGTGTGTGTGTGTGTGTTTTTGCACTAGGCTATGGGCTCAATATAATAAGGTTTGTTTGTTTAAAAAAGTATTTTATATTCTTAAACTATGTTATATCATGTTAGATTAGAGGAACACCATTCAGACATTATTCTTGTAGCCTAATCGACCAAGGTTTAGGCCTGTGGATCATTGTTCGCATTGTTCGTGTAATATTTCGAAGATTCTGTCCCAAAAAACATTTTTCTTAAATAATAGGTCTATGCTTCTTTATTGTTGCAATGTTAATTAACATCATTTTGAACAGATTTTTTTTTTTCATTTAAACAGCCCAAAACATAACAGTTTATGGGACGGGTTGGGTCTGGCTCAGAAAGTACGTGGCCAGGCTCAGGGCAACCGAATTTTTAAGGATTTTTTTGCGCCAGATTTAAGCTCTAATCCTCAACTCCTGTATATGATCTGATTGACTCGCAGGATCAGCTAATTAGACAAATCAAAATACATAGCCGCTTAATCTATATTTAAAACCAATTTAAAATTATTTTAAACATTTTAAAACTAGTAATCTAAAATCACATACATTTTTCTTGCCAGAGGAAAAAGACATTTCTGAATAGGCCTTTAATTCTGACAGAACTGAGCAATTAGAATTGCAGAATTTACCTCAAAATTTTGATAAAGCATGGACAACTTGGTGAAAGGGACTGCACTACTGTAGTAAGCACAACAAAAGACTACTTCAGGTAGTGTGTGTGTGTGTGCTTGTGTGTGCACATGTGTGTGTTTGTGTCTCTATGGCCTTAGGTCTATACTTAAACCTGACTCTAAGAGTGGGTGAAGGTCTGGCGTGGGAGATGCATATCACATACCAAACACCTGAGGCCAAACTCTCCCACAGTATGACAATGGCTTCTCTGAATATGTTTCTCTTTCTTTGAGTAACTCAGCCTGCAACTTCTTTTCACAGCATCTACAGAACACACTGGGAGTGATATATCTGACTGTTTGTGTCTATTCTTGTCCTGGTTCTCTAACTAGTGTGAATACGATAAGGCAGGTCAAGCAGAACACCTGCCATTTCACAAGCACAAATTACCACTTCCCACACAATCCAACATAACTTTATGTAACGCCACACAACTCACTCTGAATACTTATATGACTTCATCAAAATTAACATATGTGCCATCATCCATATATAACTACCTGTATATAAAACGTTTTCAGCACATATTGTGTAGTAGTATATTAGAAGTATATATCTCTCTCTGCAGAAACTATTAAAAATAATATACTGGCATGTCTAACAGTTCTGACACGTTATTAAATCAGTGTTTAGTAACACCACTATTGGCAAAGATCAAAGCTTGCCCTCCATACACAGTTTTCTATGTCTCTTAATGTTTTTTACCACTTTTTTCCAAACACAACCCTTTTATTTCTGCAATTTATTAAAGCCATCTTAGATCTACAATCCTATGGACAGTGATGTTCCAGTCAGGAGAAACATGTAAAGTCAATTTGATAAAATTAGCTGTTTTCTAATCTATTGCAACGCAGTGTTTTCTTTCATGGGCTCTCGGTCAAATGCTGCACCTTTTTTTCGAGGTCACAGATAAAGGTTCCTTCTGATATTTTTTTCCATTCAGAACATAAAGAAATGAGAATTACAGGGCATATCACAATACAACATAATCACAACAAGTACACTGATTCTGCGATACTCAACATATCGCAAAAACAATTCTCTATGATAGTTTATGGCATCTGTGTTACTGAAGAGGACACAAAACTCCTTAATTCCAACAATTATGCATTTATTGGTTGTAGGGGTGGGTAATATGGCCCTATAATATCATGTTTTCATGGTATTTTCACAACAATGATACTTTTAGCGATAAGACAAAACACTGAATAAAAAAAAATATTTCAAGAACACATTACTGCAACAAAATGAAAATTTAACTTTATTAAACTTTTTGCATAAGATATATGGAACACCCCTAACTGAGATATTAAAAAAAATATCAGATTTGTAACAGAATATAATATAATCTGTCTCTAGTAGATAAATAATAGGAAATGAGTAAGGTGTTCATTTTTTTTGCTAAAAACTGTAAAAAAGTAGAACCCTGATGTGATAATTAGGGATGGGTGATGCATTTAAAAGGTATACATTTCGTAATCTTCTATCCTGCAAGAGGAGCAGTGTGTGTGCATTACAGATGCATAATATGTACAAAAAAACGCAACGTGCAACACTTTGTACAACACACAAGCAGAAATCTGGCATGGTTACTGAAAGGACCAGTAACAAAGTGGAAAGCTGGAGAACCCCAATATAAATATCCTTGTCACTACAGATTTCTTTAAGTTTATTAAACACAATTTAAACATAAATTTGTCATACTTTTTTTTCTTACTGATCCAGTCCATGAAAATCTCAAAATCTGCAACAAGATCTGATACGTGAGATCTTTGATCCATTACACCTTTACTAAGCAACACTGACGCTGAGAAGTAGTTTTGTTCGCTGTGCCTCCAGCCTAGTTATGTCATGTGAACACTGTACAAATTAGTAGGGATATTTGGGTGCTCATAATATCCTATGTGTGTTGGTTTGCTTTAAAATGGTCAGAATAAAGAGATCTGCATAATATAACTACTGTAGAATAGAATGAGTAGAAAAAAAAAACATCGTACTAACAAGTATCTCAGGATGACGTTTCTTTCCAGACAGATGAGGCTCTACAAACAGGCACCCACACAATGGCAAAAACACAAAGGTCTGTGTGAGAGAGCCGTATGATTTACACACTAAGGACAGGTGAGAAGTCTGAGAAAGTTCCCCCTCTTTATTTCTGTAGGTCAGTCTCAGTGTTTCTCTGCTACATTAAACAACCTGCACAGAGGCTCTTAAATCACACTGATGAATAAGGTGAACACATGTACCCTAGTTATAAACACCCTGAAACTGTAGAAAGCTGAACTCTGGCTGTGTGGAGCTGAAAGAGGACACTGCTTTAAAAAAAAGAAAGAAAGGAAAAAGGGAAAAAAAGGATCTCAGGCACAAGTTCAATAACTCAGCCAGTGTCTGCAGCCAAAAGCAGAGAGAAGATAAGAAGACTTTCTGGAACTCGTACACAAAAACACTAGCACATAAATATAGTGTGGTTTTGCTAATAATTAAAGATGTCCATGTTGCCAAAACAAAACTTTTTATAAACCTCAGTGAGGCACTAAGGGGAAGCAGAATCCACTGCTGTCCTAAATAATCACCAAACACATCCTGATCCATAAAATCTTTAATCAGTGAATGGAAATCGTAGGAGACACAGATTTGATGACGAACCATCCATACTCTACAATAGGGCATGTCTCAGAGACTACACACACATACACACACACACACACACACACAGCCACTGAAAAGTACAATGAGGCAGGCATTCATTTCCCATTATTTTGGAATAATAGAGAGAAAGAGAAAAAGAGAGAGATCCAGAGAAGCAGAAACAGAGAAAGAGAGCAAGAAAGACCAAGAGAGTAAAAGACAGAGAGCAAGAACAGAAAGAAATACAGAGAAACAGAAACACAAAGAGAGAGCGAGAGACACAGAGAGATACAGAGAATGACAGAGAAAGAGAAACAGATAGTCAGAGAGCAAGAGACACAGAGATACAGAGAAGGACAGAGAAACAGAAACAGAGAAAGGGAGCAAGAGAGACCAAGAGAGCAAGAGACAGAGAGCAAGAACAGAAAGAAATACAGAGAAACAGAAACACAGAGAGAGAGCGAGAGACACAGAGAGATACAGAGAAGGACAGAGAAAGAGAAACAGAGAGTCAGAGAGCAAGAGACAGAGATACAGAGAAACAGAAACAGAGAAAAAGCGAGAGACAGAGAGCAAGAACAGAAAGAAATACAGAGAAACAGAAACACAGAGAGAGTGAGAGATACAGAGAAGGACAGAGAAAAAGAAACAGAGAGAGAGAGAGAGAGAGAGACAAAGATACAGAGAAACAGAAACGCAGAGAGAGAGCAAGAGACAGAGAGAGAAACAGAGTGAGAGCAAGAGAAAGAGAAACAGAGAAGTGATAGACACAGAACAAGAGAGAGAGATACAGAGAAACAGAAACACAGAGAGAGAGTGAGAGAAAGAGCAAGAGAGTGAACCAGAGAGAGAGCGAGAGAAACAAAAACACAGAGAGAGAGCAGGAGACACAAAGAGAGACACAGAGAAACAGAAACACACAGGGAGAGTGAGAGACACAGAGCAAGAGACAGAGAGAGACAGAGAAAAAAAAACAAATAGAGACAGAATGAGAGAGACAGAGAGCAAGAGACACAGCAAGAGAGTGATACAGAGAAACAGAAAGAGAGACAGAGAGTCAGAAACAACTCTAAGTCAGAGGAGATGCACTATTTTGAAATCAGCCTAGTGAGGTTAGACATTACAATGAGATTTGTCCCAATAACGGCACTCTAGAATTAATCTCTGCATCAACGCACCTTATAGTGTTCTGTAGCCTAGCAACGACCACCAGCCAGTAAAAAGTATGTTCGAAACAACAGTTAACAAGTTATCAAGTCTGCTGAGCAGAAACATAACCAATAATACAGAGCGCTTTTCCATGAGAACTCTGGTTCTTAAACAAGTTCTGTTCTGTCCAGCAAACCAGCCCATGTTTCCACCAGTTTTAGTGGAATCGTCAAAACATCACATTATATGTCATCAACAGAGGACGTTGCACAGTGGCAGTGACTTGCTCTTTAGCGTGAACATATGCTGCCTAATAGATCATAAATGTGAGTGTTTCCTCAGCAGATCATTGTGCACTTTTTGGGGCCGCCATTTTGCTCCTGTACAAACAGACATGCCCACAGTTGTCATCACTGTTCGCACTGAAGAACCTACTTTGTTGATGAAAATGTGGCACACCTTGAAATGCCCACACATGTATATATTGTGAGGTATAATCTTGTGTTAATTGGCTGCCTAATGCTGGTAGAAATTGAAAAGTAGGCAGTTGTTGTATTTACCCTCCCAGTGTTTGGAGCATAGATAATGACAGTGGGTAGCTTTCAAAAAACATACAGTAAAAAAAAAAAGTGTCATAGGACACAAAAGTAGTCCTGTCTAATGACTTCTGGCATATCAGTGTAATCTTGGCCTGCTCCAGCATAAAACAGATTAGGGCTTTTCCCATTTTCCAGGTCTCTAATGCATCTTAAATCAGGGATTTAATTGTGTGGATGGGTAACTATAGTCATTCATCTGTTCCACCTGGTGTATCAACAAAGTTATTTTGCATTAGTTGCATTATCCACCCTGAAGTAAGTTATTTCCTGTTGTCATAATTCTAATTTGCCAACAGAATATTTTTGGAGTTGTTCCAAGCTAAATAAATAAATGCAGGAAAACAAACACCTCTATTGGTTTCTTTTTTCAGTTTCTGGGAACAGCTCTGGATATCTGGGATCACATTACCATGCTGAGCACTGTGCTGTGTCTGTAAAATCAATGAGCTACTGCAGAGTCAGGTGTTCATCTATACTGCTTAATGGACAACAACGTATGTAATCCTATGTTGTCGTCACACTGCTTCCACATTCAAAAGCCTAAACAGCGACCAACATAACATGGTAAAACTCAAGTGCAATAGTTTATCTGGCTTACCAGGCTCTAATTAGGCAGATCTATACATTTTCATGTAAAATCTGGTAAACCTACTACCATGTCAGCACACATGCTTCTTTTACTTTTAGTGACAGTTGCAAGGGAAGCCCAGTAGCAAGACAAACTCAAAAAATGCAACTTTCAATTGATGAAGGATTATTACATTAAGTAAGGCCTGTTTAAGGAGTTTTCACACTTGCATATTACACACTTCCCCTTCCATATTTCTATAATCACATGTATCTATTCCACTGTATTGCTTGAATGATGCTACAGTATCTGGAACTACAGTATCTGTCAAAAAACAAGTAGTAAAAGAAGGGCTCACTAAAAAGTTGTAACTCATAACTGATATTAAAAATACTTAAGTCCCACATCCTCTGATCATCCTGCCGCTTTCTTAATCAGTTCCTGTTAGCCTGAGGTCTTTCTATCTCTCACTGTCTGACAACTACGTCCAGTTCCCTCTGGAAAGGATAGGGACCGCATCAGCATATGCCACATACTGTGCAGCAGAAAGGCACTTATCAAGATGCTCCGTGGATTTAGGATTTAAAAATTTGCATGAAATTAGATCTCTGAGAACGATTTCATTTGATCAGTGAACACCTGATCACACAGATTATATGTACACATCTGCACATCTCTTTCATCAGAGACATCCTAAGCTAAAGTAGTTAATGTTTTTTTTTTATTTTTTATTCTAGCTAGGGTTTAAAGGTGGAGTTGCTGTTTTACAGAGACTCTAAGACTAGGTCAGTGGCTGAACTGCACTTAGCAGGGCATTATATACATTTTAAAGTAACATATGACATTGAAAAGACTGTTATTAGTGTAAAAATGTCTATTTTAAAACATTTTTTGAAATGTTGTTAATTTTGCTGCCTCACAGTGCTGTTAGCCAATCAGAGGCGATATGTTTGCTTGTATGAATATTTATGAGCAAGAGCCGAAATCCTATAGTTTTATCCCTTCCACTCCTCCACCGGACTTATGCACCGTTATACCGGATCACTGAAGCACTTTTTTATTTTTCACAAAAAACATCTTACATTTCATTCATTTATACTAGAGAGCACAACTAGACATTTAAAAATAAATAAAAAACAATGGAATTAGACTGATGTTAGCTTAATGTTTTCTTCTTTAGCTGTTTTTGGCTTTCATACCTACTCTAGCTAAGGTTGGCAAGTAGTTTATCTACTCTAGATTAAATCTATGCCAGCAAATGTTGACTAAATGTTATCTATGCAAGCTGATGTTAGCTAGATGATAAATACTCTAGCTAAGGTTGGCTAGTGGATAACTCCTCCTAGCTAAATGTTAACTAGATGTTATTTACCTTACCTGATGTTGGCTAGATGTTAACTATTCTAGCAGATATTAGCTAGATGGTTACTACACTAACTGTTGTTATCTAAATGTTAACTACTCTAGCTGACTTTAGCTGGATGTTGGCTGGCTGTTATCTACTCTAACTGTCTGCTAGAATGCTAACTACTTTAGCGTACGTTGGCTGCATGTTAAAGCAACATTCCTTAAGATTTTTTTCTTTAAATTTGAACACAGTAGTGTTCTTGAGTGTGGTGAGAACAACATATTATAATAAACAGCATTAATGTTCTTTTTGCTACCATCTCCACAAAGCAACATTAATTTATTCAAAAAACATGGTGTATGGTAGGTTCCAGGACCTTTTCTGGTTACAATAGCTTTTGCTGGTTGCCTGGGCAAACATGGTGCTGCTAATGGTGCTGATACATGATCTATTTCAAACATGGAGATATCAAAATGCCAAACTCAGACTTTATCTACTCATTCGCGTGTTGTCAACCAAAGAAACACAGAATTAGAACTAAAGAGAGCTAGCAAGCTAAAATATAGCATAACAAAGTCATCGCTAGAATCAGCAGATTTATGCACTCTGAAATGAGACTCCACCACAATTCAAGTTTTAAAAGTACTTTTTAGCATGCTCTGTGCAATTACACATTCTTTCCTAAAAATTACAGTCTGTTACTTTAAAGATAACACCAACTTCAGCTAGGGTAGTTAACATTTAGTGGACATCAGCTAGAATAAATAACATCTAGCTATCTTACATACCATCTCGGCAAAATCAGATAGGCTGGTTACCAGCCAGCTATAATAGTTAAACACCCAGCGAACACCACATATAGTAGTTAACATCCAGTCAACATCAGCTAGAGTAGTTAACATTTAGCTGACATCAGCTACAGTAGTTACTGTCTAGTGGACATCAGCTAGCATAAATAACATCCAGCTAACTTAGATACCATCTCAGCAACATAAGCTAGAGTGGTTACCAGCCAGCCAACATCAGCTACAGTAGTTAAACATCCAGCAAACACCAGATACAGTAGTTAACATCCAGTCAACATCAGCTAGAGTAGTTAACATTTAGCAGACATCAGCTAGGGTAGTTAACATTTAGCTGACATCAGCTACAGTAGTTACTGTCTAGCGGACATCAGATAGCATAAATAACATCCAGCTAACTTAGATACCACCTTGGCAACATCAGCTACAGTGGTTTAACATCCAGCAAACACCAGATACAGTAGTTAACATCCAGGCAACATCAGCTAGTGCTACGTTTCACTGACCTGTTGAGACGTTTAATTCATTGCCATTCCTCTGGTAAACCCTTAGAGATACTAAACAGCTTTTCTGTCCAAAAAAAAAAAAAGAGTAAAACAGAGACCTTTTCTAATCCCATTAACAGAATATACAGTATGTGTTTGTGAGTTCATGAGGCCCTGCACACTCATTTGCTTACTTTTGCTCTCTCTTCTACATACTTGTGCTCACACACCCCCTTGCAGGCCCCTGGGTCACACCTGTTCTGTGGCTTGAAGCTTTGAGAGAGGGGCAGAGGGTGCAGGAAGGGCAGGGAAAGTTCAAACAGCCTGGTGTCACATAACAGACCCCTTACAGGATCATGGCCAGCCATCCACACTGCACCATCGTTCACCACAACACACAAATATGTGGTTACCTGCGTTCACACCAACAAATAATCACAGCAACAACTACAGCTCTGTTTAATGTCTCAGTCAGTTCAAGCCTCATGGTCACCCAAACAGACCATGGCCTTGAGAGAGAAGAAGTCATACAACAGAGAGATAGAGCCTAGGAGGCACAGTGTAGTTGGACCTAAGGGTAGATCTGGATACATATCAGTGGTCTTCAGCCCTGCTGGTGAAGAACTGGCTACCTTCTTGCAGATCTACAAACACCACATTAAGCTAACCAAGAATTGCTAGAGATCTCAAATGAATTAGCTCTGTCTAGGCCTGTAAGAATAACTAGATTATCAAGTTATCACACAAAATATATGACAATCATGCTGCTGACCTAGATATTGCCAATTGTTTTTACTTAGCAAGATAAGACCATTAATGTGAATTAGTCAGTATGTCAACTTTTAAAAAGTATATTTATCAATTTAGGATATCAAACCATCATATACATTACTGGTCACAAGTTTTAGTACACCCCTATTTTTTTTGTTTTCCAGTAGCAGTGTTGCATGGTCCAGACACGTTGCTTTTTTAATTTTCTCATCTTAACAGTAACTTCTTATAGTCGTCTCTTCTTTGCTGAAACTAATAGTTAGTCCAATGTTACACTTAGCTAAAGGCTGGTGTTGCCATGTGGGTCACCCAGACCTCCAGTTTCCGAGAGTCTTTTGAATGTGTAGGAAACAGTACTCAGCACCCTCTGGCTCCATCTGTAATTTCTCTAAAGAAAAGACTCATACTTTCGATAGTTCTCTGTGATTGTGTGTTTTTCTACTTATTAATAAAAGTGTGAATGTGCTGTGTGTAAGCATGTAAATTCTGCAGTAGACAGTGCAGTAACACAATCTGTTCCAAAACTGCTTTACTACAGACAAAGGCTTTATAAACATTGACATTAAAAAAAAAAAAAATCCAAAGATCGGTTAATTTCCATTGCTACTTAGTTATAAACCAATGCATTGTTTGGAAAAAATAAAAAATAAAAAATATAATAAAATAATAATAATAATAATTATTATTATATATATATAAATATAATTTTTTTAAACAATATGTTACTATTTTTAAAATTAAAATTACTTATTGGTTTTTAGTTAATTATTTTCTACTAAAAGGCACTGGAAGTGTAAATTTCTTAATAATTAAAAAGTGTTTTGCTCTTTAAAAGCATGTAGTTGCATCTTTATGCTATTACGCCGGTAATCTATCAGTGGCATATTATGATCTTAAATTTACAATAAAATATATTTTATAGCAATTATATCTGTGACAACATATACAAAATAAGTAATGACAAGCCTATTAGGACAATGTCTCAGTCTGCAGGAAAGTAGTTCTCCAGGAGAAGGACTGGAGACCCCCGCTCTGCCCATGTGCACAATAATTATGGTGAAGAATATGACCTAAATGAGTGATCACTCTTTCTCAAAGCCATGGTGAAGCAGCTCCACATAACATGGTAATGATGTAAACACCTGCATTAATCAGACCTGTCATAACACATCCATTCACATCATGACTCAGCTGGTAGACTACTAGCCGACGGCGACAATTTTCACACAGCCAGCTGAACAGTTCGCCGGTTTCTGAGAGTTTTCTGCAATTCCACTGACAGCCAGGTCTGGAGTGCAAGCTTAAATTTTTCTACTTTATTCACTCTCGAGCGCAAACAGCTTCAGGGGCGCTGGCATAACCACATAACCACCGTCTGTCATCAGCAGGCCTGTGCAGTTGACAGGTGCTGTGTCCTGATCAAAACAAAGACAGACAATCATTCAGAGAATAACATTACCAGCCCTCCCCTTCTGTAATGATGACAGACTGAGAAGACTGAGCCTTCTCTGGGCAGAATATGTGTATGAAAAGGACCTTTATGTGACTGGAAATCAGCATGATCTCATTTACTGTATCAGTTCTCTGGTCAAGAGCAGTCTTTCTCTTTAACATATGTCTGGGTGGGTAGGAGATTGAGTGAGAAGTACACTTGTTTCTGTAGGTTGGAGAATGGCTGAATGGTGAAGCAGGAAACTCTCGCACTGTCTTACTTCTAGCAAGCCATTTCATACCTAAATTGATACCAGCAATACAAGAATTAACTCAATAAAGTTATAACTAGATAAAACTAGACTTCACTAGCTATTTTCTCCCATTTTACAATCAAGCTATAAAGTATATACAACTAATAACAATAATATTAGACCTGATGATCTATGATGACTAGTCATATTACCAGGATGACATCAGTATTATAATTTTACTAGTCAGATTTTACCATTGATTTTCATGGGAATTAACTCTCTCTTTTATATAGTTACATTTTATTGGTAATGACTCCAGTCACAGATACAGTACCAGTCATAATATTGGATACAACTCTTCTTATTTAGTGTGTTTTCTTTATTTATTTGTATTATGTTTTACATTGTAAATCTAATATTGAATACTATATTAAAGCTATACAGGATATACATGCAGAATTATGTTACGAGAAAAAGTATTAAATAAACCAGAATATGTTTTATACTTTAGATTCTTTTAAGTAGCCACATATAGCTTTAATAGCAGATTTTCACTCTACTGGTATTTTGGAATAGATTTCTCAGCGTCTGGAAGGAGTTCCTGGAGGTGCTGAACAATAGTTGCTGCTTTTCATTCATGCTGTGCTCCAGCTTATTCGAAATCACCATCTCAGTTGGGTTTGGATCAGGGGGTTGTGGAGGCCAAACACTTAATTTATTTCCATATGTGTTCCTACAATGATTTCCACAATGGAGAAAATACATTAAATGAGGAAAAAACACTGAATAGGGTGTGCCCAAACTTTTGACTGGTAACCTACTGTATCTAAAAAGAATAATAATTCTATTCAAATAATTCTATTATAGAGATTTAAAACTGCACACATAAAAAATATTTTATATATAATGTATAAACTTCTGATGAGATCTGGTGAAAATTGTATTTTTAACATTGCAACATACAACTTACAGCAGTTAAAATTAAAAGTTGGCAAAGTAAGCTTTTTTCCTTTATTTTGCAGCCCTAATTTAACCATACTAGTCAGAATGACAGATTTACAGAGATGTGGACTGAGACTTTTTACCAGCCAGTATTACAGTGTAGAAATCTGGAATGACCATTTTTTACTAATTAAAGAGTGACTGTATATGTCTGTAACTGGAGTTTTCACTAGTAAAAATGTACGTACATATAAGAGAGACTGGAATTACTTGTTAATCAATAGTAGCATTAGATTAGTCAGAGTTAAGGATATGTGATCCTGATAGTTAATGTAACTGGTGAAAATGACAATGGTGAAAATGAAAGGTATGGAAGTAACAGTGAATGTGTCAGAGGTGATGTATCTAAAGAGAGAGTTTCTGCTGATAAAACCCGGGTTAGAACTTGTACCGCTGCTAGAATTTAGGCTGAAATTGTTCATCATTCTTCTCTATGCCCCCTGTGTTTGTCAGAGACTCGCTGTTAACTCTTTCTGCGCCACATCTCAGCTTGCTCCCAACACAGCTAGAAACGCCGCCAGAAACACAACCAGCAGCACAGCGGCGTCTTAAGGTTGACGAGGCTAAAGGGGCTAGAGACCGTGTGAAAACTAACTAATTAACTAACGTTAACCAACTGTGTCAAAAAGCCACACACACGAGCTCACAAACCAGCACAACACACATAATAAACACAAACACAGAGCTCCCAGCACAACACACTCACACGTACTCAGCAGAGGAGTCCTACTGTGTGTGTTGACACCGCGCAGAAACTTCGGGACGGAAGGGAAGCGGAATTCCAGTCCGCTCCAACTCGCAGAAGATCCGCCAACTTCAGTTTCAGCTCCTCGCCGTTAGTTTGGGTAGTTTAGTGGAGTTACTGAGGGAGTTACTCGGTTCTCCGGGGAGCTGCGGGGTGAGTGTCCGCGCCGCTCGCTCCTCCACAGCCTCCGCTCTCCTCACACGGAGCAGCTCCGGACCTCGGCTCGGACTCCCGGCGAGATTTCCACCGTTAAACTCGCCTCTGCTCGAGCTCAGCCTTCGGCGAGCGCGCGCTCTGACTCTCTCTCTCTCTCTCTCTCTCTCTCTCTCTCTCTCTCTCTCTCTCTTCGGCTCGCGCTCGTTCGCTCTCTCTCTCTCTCTCTCTCTCACGCGGGAGCGCGCATACGTAGCTGGGTGAGGGCAGGGCGGTCTCGCTTCGAGATTCATGCTGGAATGTCGGGCGCGCGCTCAGTGTTTTCAGTGGTCTGTTGTGTTAATGTTTTATACAAAATAGGTTTTTTTATATCTATTATATATAATGTTGGTTGCATATACTATTACAGAAAAAAATATTCTTTATTTATTTACATTTTGAAACAACATCGATCTCCGATGTGAGAATTGACTTATTTTGCAGTGTAGAAATGAGTATTTAAATAATACTTCTTAAAATTAATTTTTAATAAGTCTAATTATTGTTTGTGGTGAAGCAAAAGAGCTCAGCCAAACCATTCAAACCCTTTTACATGTACGCTGATTCAATGCCAGAATTTCAACACTAACCGAAGCCTGTTAGAAAATGTTAAATAAAATTGTTTTAAGGTTGTTTTCGTATCATCAACCTTACAGAATGTGTTTTTTTTACATGTTCTTTGCTATCAGGGTAGTGATTTGTAAATTTGCATAAAACACTGCCTTAAACAATTAATGCTACGTGTATAAAAATATTAAGTCTTGAATTATATTTTGTCAGGCACCGAGTGGTCCAGCGGGCTAAGAGCTGCCACTATGATCAGGAGATCGCCAGTTTGAATCCTGTTCATGTAGCTTGCCATCGGCTACCGAAGCCCTGAGAGAGCAAAATTGGCAGTGCTTTCTCTGGGTGGGTAGATGACTCTCTTTCCCCACATCACTCCTATGGTGATGTCGCTCAGCACAAGGCGTTTGTGAGCTGATGTATCGAAACCGTGTCGCTGTGCTTTCCTTCGAGTTCGCTGTGATGCTACTCGACAATGCTACATCAGCAGCGGTTCAAAAAGAGGCGGTGGCTGAATTCACATGTGTCAGAGGAGGCATGTGCATATGCTAGTGCTAATTACTAATAATCAGTAGTTTTTGAGTATTACTTAAATATCCATGATACATAATCAGAACAGTTTTTGAGTTTTGAGTAAGATGTCTCACAATGCAGTGAGAAACAGAAGTTATTACACACAATAAGAACTATATTAGAAAAATGGCAGATATGGCCTTTAGGCTTTAAAGGACAACTGATGTAACTTTTACAGCCAGCTGTGCGTGTTTCTTTCTATCTATATCCCCATATAGAAACCTCATTGGTGAATTAAGCATAATAAGAGGCCTATCAGGATGCTTTTTTGTTACCCTCTTACTATGTCTGTGCTTGTTTCTCTCTCGCCCTTTTTTCATGTGCACTTGTTCTTTCTCTTGCTCTAAAAGATTATTTCCAGGATATTCTATATAATTTGCAGGCATCAGGAAGACAATTTTAAATTGTGTGAGACTTCCTGAACTTTTGTGATAGGTCGGAGCTCTGCGTATAATAGTTTTATGAACCAATTTTGAAGACCTTACTGTTGTTTTTTAACAGTTGAAATGCTTTTTATAAAAAATCATAACTGCTGCTACATATCTGTTTTTAATGGACATAATTGTCACTAATGAGGACATTTAGTGGACAATTTGAACCTTTGGACAGAAGGTAGGAGGAAAAATGAGTGTTTAAAAGAACATGTGGACTATTAGCATGTAATATTTTATGGTGAGGAAGGAACTATCTAAATGGTTTTACATTTCTCTCATGTTTTTGAAGGGGATTCCTAGGCTGACCAGCAATGCGTGGGAGTTCTTCCAATTCTGCACATTCCTCAGATTTTTTACTGACTCTAAAGTGAACGAGGCATCTCTCTCCCTCTCTTTCTTTCTTATATCTTTCTTTTTTCTGTTTTTTTTTTCTATTACACTTACCTGCACACACATTTTATGTTGAATAAAGAGAACAGCAAAAGTAAACATATGAAAATTATAAAAATGCATTGGTACATGGTTGTGTTACTGGAGCCAATAAACTCTAAGCTCCTGTTGAATGTTGTATGTGATTCATAAAGCTCTCCACAAGAGGTAGCAGTTCTGCTAGTAGCTCTGGAACTGAAGAGTCAGCAGCTAAACCCACATAATCATACAAACAGTTAAACCAACATGTAAACTGGGTACCAGGTTATGAACATGTTATGTTGCTACTGAGGGATTTTTGGAACTGCAGAGCAATTCACAATTATTCCATATAGCAACCTAGAGGCTTAATGAGTTAAAGGGTTAATGGGTGCATATGTGGTGCCCATCAAATAAAAAGAGCAAAAGTCACTAAGAAAGAGTTATGAGCCCAATTCTGGATGACAGTTATTTTTTTTTTATCCAGCTCATTGTTGTGAAATGATTAACATTTTGTGTATGATCACTAGAACACAACCACTGATGCTACAGTTTAGTCGATTTTGGGCCAAAATGAAACTCTACATGAGCATTTCACATCATGAGCTGCCTGTGGTCCACATGTGACCTGGAGTTCAAATGCCATGACAGACCTATAACATGACAAAGCAGCTACAGCTGGGCCAGTTCTGGCCCACTGATTTGCAGCTAGTCCACTGACCCGTAAGTGCCTTAAGTGGATCTTAATAGATATCAGGGCAGACATGTGATCAATCACAACAGCAAAAATGGATGTTAATGGTTTAAACATAACTGGGTAAATAATCTAGACTACTTCTCTAAAACATGCTTTAACAGATCACTAAAAAATTGTTATTTAGGTACATGTAAATTGTATAACATGTAACTACTAACATTGTAAAAACTAAAAAACTGGTAATAATGTATAATGAATGTAAAATGTTTTCTAAAATAAAGAATCATTTCAGCTTAGAATAAAATGATGACAGTACACTGAGTATAAAAAATATTAATGACATTATGAATTTTATTTTTATTACTTTTTTTAAAATTAGCCAACTACATGTCTGTATTCAGTTGTAAGTAAAACACATTGTTGCCATAACATTACAATTCATGAACTACACAACATTTTAAATCGATATTTCTTTCATAATACATATATAAAAGTCCTGGGGATCATCAAGATGTGTTTTTGGTAAATGTTGGTAAATGTGAGGGCCGTTGTGTTCTTTTTGGTCCCATGGATACAATTTTTGACCAGTCTCTGTCTTATTACTGAATCATTAACACTGACCTTAACTAAGGCAGGTGACACCTGCAGTTCTTTAAATGTTGTTCTGTGACCTCCTGGATTAGCTGTCCATGCCCTTTTGAAATCATTTTTGTCGGCTGGTCACTCCTGGGAAGGACTTCTGTGGTCAGTGTTTTTTTGTATTTTTTTTAGATTGTAACATAATGGGTTGTTTTATGAGATCTTTTAGCTGCTTCATGTTGTGAGACAGGTTCTATTTAAGTGATTTCTTGATTGTACAGGTCTGACAGTAATCAGGCCTGGTTGTGGTTAGTAGGGAAAAATGTGATTAATTACACACACTAAGAAAAGTAAGTACAGATTTGTACTTAAAAGAGTACAAAGCTCGTCGCTGGGGCTGTACCTTATATTGAGGTACAAAAAAGTACCTTTCAGTGAAAGTCCTTTTTTGTACCCATGGTTTTTGTGCCAGTAAAGATTAAAAAAATTATAAACATTATCATCAACTAAATATGGCTCAAAAACTTGATGATCCAAAATTGTCTGGCTTTCGAATAAAAAAGTGCAGTTAAAAAATATATATAGTTTATTAGTACAGTGATACAGAATACTGAATGTACCTTTTGCCTGCAGGTTAAATGGTACAAATTTGTACTTATTGCTGTTAGAAATGACTTTGTACTTCAGAGGGAACAAATCTGACCCTGTAAAGACCAGTATTGTACCTTTGAGGGTACAATTATGAAGAGTGTACCTTTGAGTACAAAAAAGTACTCATATCGTACCTCTGTTTTTTAGAGTACAGGTCATTTATGGGGGGGATTCTTTTTTTACAAAGTTGCTAGATTGGTTTGGATAGTTTTTTTCTCTTAATAAATGCAATTTTCATTAACAAAGTGCTTTTTACATTAACTTAGGTTATATACTTGTGGGATATTGAAGTTTGTTTGATCATTTGAAAAATGAAAATATGACAAAAATACAAAAACAAGAGAAATCTGTAAGGGGCAAATACTCTTATAATATATAAAAGTTGTAATGTTCAGAAAACATTCTACCAACCCCAACAATGATCAGCTGGGTATTAACCACCCACCTCTGAACATCAAAGATAGTACATCTAAAATATTAAAATGTAGTGAAACTGTGAGAAATTAGTCTGAACTGCGTGTTACTGAAGGCAGCTCTGTTTTTCTGGATTGAGATGAATGAGCAGAAGTTGGAAACTGCTGATTCGCCTCAGAAAACTCACACTGGCACTGCGGCCCTGCCTAATAGCATTATGTTAATCATCTCACTGCAGTCGTACAATGCCTGAATGTAATTTACTATGATGAAAGAGAAATGTTTATTCCACTGGTTAGAAAGCATATAGAGCTATGCTTTCAAAGTGAACTCATCTATGGAGCAAAGTAAAAGAAAAAATGAATAATTTATATAGAATAATTAAAGATATGCAACAATATAACATTAATTCACATTATGTAGAGCAAATTGTTAGGAATGAGAAAATACCATGGGTGTGAGGTTGTTTCTCCTGTGTGTGAGTTGAGGGTCAGGGTGAGAGAGGCAGGATGAGAGGGCAACAGTGCAAACTGTGACTCATACATCCTCCCTGCCCACCATCCACCGCTCCAGACTCATTAGTCTTTCCAGCACTGTCCTCTTTCCTAACCTTCTTAACCTCCATTACCACCCTAGACCTTTCCTACCATACCTACAAACCCACCTTTAATACACACAGTACATAACAATTGTAAACCATTTCTATTTCCCTCCATATCTAGGGCTCCTCATTATCATAAAGATATGTAAAAGCACTCACTGCGTCCTTTGAAAACGTCATTAGCACAGTTTAACATGCTTGGAGGAGAACACTTATAACCACTATTTTTTGTTCTTTGTGAAAAAGGTGTCTCTAAGTTGTATATGCATGCTGCACATGAAACTGTTTCTCAACCCCCATTGTCTGCAGTAGCTAAGAAAAGAAAATATAAGTTGATTAGTGAGACTTTAGGGTGCCTACGTCAACTTGGGAGTTGTGAGCCCACCTTGGTTCGGGACCACCCACAGGCAGCGCTAAGACTGTCTCGTAAGCTAAAGAGCTTACAGCTCTGTTTATGTGGCTTCAAAAAAGGGTCAAAAGTTTTGAAAACCAAAAGTCATTAAACCCGCAGCAGCAAACCGGCTTCAGTGTTGGGGTCTAATACAACTTATTTCCATTAGTTCCATTAATATTATAAAATTAATGAAATTAAATGCCAGAATGACAGTTATTTCCACCTACTACAAGAGCTTTATTTTGTAATTAGTTACGTATTTTACAATAATAAATATGAGTTGCTTTTTTATTATTATTTTACCTAGTCTGAAAAGCAACTCTTTTGTTTTTGTTTATATTGTGTATACAACTTTGTATTTTACAATAATAAACATAATAGTTGCTTTTCAGAGCGGTTAATAAAAACATAATAAAAAGGCAACTCACGTTGCTAGTTAAATACAACACTGTATACCAAATATACACAATAATAAACTGTTTTTTTATTGGAATGAAAAGCAACTTTTATGTTTATTAATGTAAAATTAATTGTATATAAAATATACAATATAAAACTTTTGACCCTATGTTGACGCCATATGTTTACATCAGCTAGTTAACTATCTTGGGTATGTAACTATAGATTTGGAAATGCAACTCGGCCACACCACTGCTTGCGATGCTGAGAGTCTGACATTAATTGGAGTTTAAGGGTTAAATTTACCTAGCACATAGTGCTGTATCTTTACAACTTAGGCTGTATCTCTGAAAACATTTTGTCCTTTGAGATTTAGAGCTGTAAAATGAACTGTGGGGGGAAGGCAGGTAGGCGTTCTCTGCTGCAGTGCTGTTAGCCAATCCGAAACTATATGTTTGCATGTATAAATATTCATGAGCAAGAGACAAAATCCTGTCTTTCTTCAGAGACCAGAAATTCAGTGATCTAAAGCAGGGCTAAATAGAAAAACCTGAGCACTTGGTTTTTGTTTTCTCACAAAATACGTTTCATATGGCATTCATTCATAATAGAGAACACAAGTAGTCATTTTAAAATGAATGAAAAAAAAAGATGTAATGAGACCTTTAATAAATCAAATTCTAATCTAATTCTGGAAATCCAGAAACTGCAATTTAGTTTTTTTCTTCCATATTTGAAAGGAGCTTGTTATGTATGTGATGATGGTATGGCGTCCCAGCGTGCCTGATCCAACTTTTCTACTGCACAGCAAGACTGTTCTAGACACAATGCTACCCATCATGCACCTTGTGCATGCAGCAGCTCTTTGACATTAATACTCCTTATTAGTAAGACTGCACTCTCTCACACAAGCTCAATGCACTGGAGAAGGAGCAGCATGGGGCAGCAATGCTGCCTCAGATGAAATATTGTGCTCCCTTAGCTTACCTTTCAAACTGCACTCACGGGAATGATGTGAATTTCCTTGTTGAGGAAGCTGATATAAGCCTATCAAACAACTGTGAGCTGCTTCTCTCAGGATGGTACATTTTCACTTAGTCAGGAAAGGTTTGGAGCCCGAAAATGGATTACTAATTTTATCCAATTTCTACCCTAATTGGAATGTCAAGTACTTCATGCACTTATCAGGACCCCTATTACTAGTAATACCTCCCACACCAGGCAGGTGAGGGATAGCACATATCTTCTCCGACACAAATGAAGCCATCCATCTATCTGTAGGTTAGTACTCTACCTATAAAATAGAAGTAATCTTTCATATTATCAGGCTCCTGACTACAGAATTGTTTGATGTTGATATCTTGTCATCTCCTCTATTTTAATAAGACTGCAGTTTGACAGTTGCACCACCCTAGACCTTTAAAAAACATGCAGATATCTTTATCCAGAAGTATATTTGTATGTAATGTACTACACTGCCTGTCCAAAAAAGTAAGCAAAGATTTAAGTAAGTAAATGATGTGGGGTTGGTGCTGCAGTTGGTCAGGTCTGGGTTCAGCAACAGTATGTTATTAAAAGAATGAGGTCAGCTGACTACCTGAATATACTGAATATAGACCAGGTTATTCCATCAATGGATTTTTTCTTCCCTGATGACACAAGTATGTTTCAAGATGACAATTCCAGGATTTACGGTGCTGGAATTGTGAAAGAGTGATTCAGGGAGCATGAGATCATCATTTTCACACATGGATTGTTCATCACAGAGTCCAGACCTAAACCCCATTGAGAATCTTTGAAGGCTTTGTGCAGCAGTCAGACTCTACCATCATCAATGCAAGATCTTTGTGGAAAATATAAGCAAATTAAAGTCAATGTGTGCTTCAATTAAAGCTAAAGGCGGTCCAACCAAATATAAGAGTGTATGTTTATTTTTGGTGTGTAATTTCACAGCTCAAGAGTGACACAAAGCTCTAACTATGTGAAGTATTATGAAACCAAAAAGTCAAATCACAGCAAGGGCTCAGTACTCAGAACTTCTGACCTGCAGATAGGAATGCACAGTACATAATGGAAGGGTGGTGGGGTGGGGGGTGGGTACATCACAGACTATTTTCTTGAGCCCGAACCTCACCAATTTCGGTGAGAGAATGTAAGCTCTAAATGGTACTGTGTGCCCTTCTGCAGAGCACCACTATTTACAATAAGTGATAGAAAAACTTATTAAAGTAAACTATCAAACTTTTGTACCATATATTCATTTATGATGTCGCCTAATTACTTTCTACAAGAATGTATTCAATACATGTGCGTTTGATTATGTCTGCTAGATTAAGGGAGAGCCTGTTAAATTGATATCAATATATCTCCAGCCACAGACTGGGTGAGGATAATTGAGTCTGCACAGTAATTTATTTTACCCCCTTGTCTGAATGATCCTCCTGCTGAGCTGCTCTTACAGTGCTTTACTCTCCACATCTGATAGCTAAAGTGAAAAACGTTAAATCAGAATATTGTGATATAACTGGAGAGCAGATCTGCCTGGATAAAACAGTGGTGGGGACAACAATCATCATTATCATCATATATCAGCATCGTATACAGTGGCTTGCAAACATATTCATACCACTTAAACTTTTCCATATTTTGTCACATTACAACCACAAACATAAATATCTTTAATTGGAATTTAATGTGAAAGTCCAACACAAAGTGGTATACAATTGTGACATGGAAAGGAAATTATGCATGATACAAAACATTTTTTTACAAATAAAAAACTAAAAGGTTCTCTAAGTGCAACCAATTGCATTCAGAAGTTGCCTGATGACTTCTAATGACTAAAAAAAGACCACCTGTGTGTAATCTAATCTAAGCACAAATACAGATGCTCCATGACAGTCTCAAAGGGTTGGTTAAGAGAATATTGGGGAGTAAACAGCATCATGAAAACCATAAAAAGTCTCATGTTGGGGACACAGCTAACATGTGGATCAAGTTGCTTTGGTCAGATGAGATCAAAATTGAACTTTTTGGCCAAAATGCAAAACGCTATGTGTGGTGGAGAAATAACACTGCACATCACTCTGAACACAACATCCCCACTGTGAAACATGGTGGCGGCAGCATCATGCTCTGGGGCTGCTTCTCTTCAGCAGGAACAGGGAAGTTGGTCAGAGTTGATGGGAATATGGATGGAGCCAAATACAGGGCATTCTTGAAAACAAAACATATTCATGTGTTAGAATGGTCCAGTCAAAGTCTAGACCTAAACCCAATCGAAAACTTGTGGCAAGATCTGAAAACTGCTGTTCACTAATCTGACTGAGCTTGAGCTGTTTTGTAAAGAAGAATGGGCAAAAATGTCACTAGATGTGCAAAGCTGGTGGAGACATACCCTAAAAGTGCTGGAGAAATACTGCATTAATTTTATTTCTGTAAGTAACACCATAAATGTGCTGCCCCAAAGTTCTCTAGTTCTCTGGGTGGGAGCTGGAAGTCTGGTGTGTTACAACTGAACACTGCACACCGGAGGATGTCTCCTCTGTCATTGTGTTGTTCAAGTTGGAGCGTTTCAGTCATTCAACCCCAAAAATATCTGCGCATTGGATGGGGGTGGAGCAGATTAGGATGGAGGTGGGGCTAAACTTAGTGGCGTAATTAATTTGCCTAATTATTAAAAATAATAATGCTTTACTGATTCCAAATTTATTATGTGTATTAACGCTTTAACATTGAAAGCCCTAAAAAAAGCTACTTTAATTCTAAAAGCAAGTCTGAAGTCTTGAGAGCCACTCACACCCTCTCTTCTCTCTGTCTCCCTGTGCTGTCCAGCTGCCTCTTGCTCTCTCCCCAGGAAGCCAGTGAAAGGAAGCGTGAAGGCCATCCTGAGGGCATGGGGCGATCGAGCATGTGAGCTTGAGCTTGGAGTTCCTCTCTCTCTCTTCCTCTCTCTGCTCTCTCTAAAGAGGAGCGGAGAGTCTCTCTCATCTCCTCACAACAGCACATCCACATCAAAGAGGCACAGACCAGCTAAAGGACTGCAGAAGTGCTCTCCCTCTTTACGCAGTACAGTGAGCACAGTGACCCGCAGGCTGCAGCAGTAAACAGTCAGCTGAATACAGGGACAGCAGTGACACTCAACAACACAGTATCAACTTCTGCAGCACCAAAGTGATGACCAGGAATGTTATACTTTTTTTCTCTTATGTCTGGATTAAATGTATAAACTACCAATTAATTAATCACAGAGTTAAATACTAGTGCATCTTAAAAAAAAAAGAATATCATTGAAAAATTATTTTATTTTAGTAATTCAGTTCAAATTGTGAAACTCATATATTATATATTTGTATTACACGCACAGTGATCTGTTTTAAGCATTTATTATGTCCTATAGCCAATAAAACCCAAAAATCAATGTCTCAGAAAATTAGTATAATATTGTATAAGACCAATTGGACTTTTGGTAGTGTAAGCAGTGTGCCAAGTCCTGCTGGAAAATGAAATCATCATCTCTATAAAAGTTGTCAGCAGAGGGAATAAAGTGCTGTAAGATTTTGCAGGAAAACACTGCCCTGATTTAGAACACAGTGGATCAACACCATCAGATGACATGACTCTCCAAAACACCACTGATTGTAGAAACTTCACACTAGCTGGTGCTGGTCCACTGTGTTTTATCAAGACACTGATTTTTTGGGTTTTCATTGGCTGTGAGCCATAATCATCATCAATAAACACCCTCTGTGTGTTTCACGATTTTAACTGGATTACTAAAATAAAGTGACTTTTCAATGACGTTACATTTTTGAGATGCACTAGTATGTGCATGTAAATATTTAATTTTTTTAATGAAAATTATTATAAAACTATTTTAAAAAGAAACAAACAAGCTATCCAACAAACAAAAAGGTTTTAAGAAGGGTGAAATTACGTCCTCGATATGCCCACTTTTTTATTGTAAATAAAAATATGGTCACCCTATTTTTTTATATTTAATACACATTTGCGCAACATCAGTGAAATAATTTACCTTCAACAACATGTAATATAACATCATAAAATAAAAATGTTACTGAAAATCATATACATGTTTTCTGTTCCTCGGTGGATTATTATCCATGCAACATAAAATTACATACAGTTTTTGCAGTTCGAGATTATTATTTTTTTATTCTAGTACTCTTTTTTTGTTAAGGGGTTAGGCAGTTCTGTGTGTTTTATGTTTTAATTTGTTAGAAACTGCTTCAACAATTAATCAAATTCTAAATATGATACAAAACAGAAGTCATATATGCAAACTGTTATTTAATTTCTTTTTAAAAATAACTTCTTATTAGGTCAAATTAACAGTCCAGATTTAACAAATAAAAAAAAATAGTTTTGCAATACTTGGCCACACCCAATATAGCACCTAACAAAGCTGTCTTTAACGTCCACTGAACATCAAAATAGGTGCAGCAGTCTGGGACACAAACAAACCAATTCCTTTTATGTGAAATCATGTTTTAACATACATATACATATACATATAATATATCATATATGTTTTTTCATTGGGTCTGATTACTGGCTACAGTTCAGTGATAACAGTGAACCTGTTTACATGTTATTTCTGGAGTAACCATGGCTTAAAGCAGGGGTGTCAAACTCATTTTGGCCGAGGGCCACATTGGCATATTGGCTGTCCTCCGAGGGCCAGATGTAACTTATAAATATAAGAAAATGTAACCAAATGTAATATATGTAAATGAATGTAATTACTCCTTAATGTTAAATAACTCTCAATATACTATTTATTCAATCAAATATTACAGTTGCATGGAAAAAATGTTTGCTTGTTGCTCTATTAACATAAATCCTGTTATGAAATCCAAAAACTCCATCAATCAAGAACCAAACTATACAAGTGAATAGAAATGACATAAAATACAAGTTATATTAACTTTGATCAAAACGTTTGATACTGAAAAGAGGCTTAATAAATATAAAATCAAAAATTGTGAGCTGTGACAGATTTAGCATTTCCTCATCCAACCACTAGTGGGAGCTGCAGCAGCACAAGCCCACAGTCTTTACTGAGTCAGAGCTACAGCCCAGCCACGGGCTACAGGACTCAGCTCAGCCAGTCTGGAGCGTTTTTAATTTTTTTAAGTTCTTCTGTATAGGAAATAAAGGTTTTAACCCCACTAACCGGATAATACAGCTCTCTACAGTTCATATTTCAGCCCAAGCAGCTAACAGCAGCAGTTTAGAGCAGCCATCCCGGAGTCACTGCTCGGATTACATTATAAACAGGTCAGTTAGCGCGCTGCTAACCTCAGGATGTTTATAACTACGGAGTTTAGAACACACCACGGCTGCAAGGTTAGACTGTTGAAGGCTACTGGAGACTATTAAAGGCTATTGGAGGTTATTGAAAGGGTTATTGGGGGCAGAAATCAGTAAAGGCTGGTTAGATAAGTGATTCACCTCCTCGTCCTTTGCTGAGGTGAAACTGCGACTAGCGATGTCACAGTGATGTTTATTAACCTCATTAAAACAGATTTTATCAGCTATTGTCTTATAAATATTTACACATAATTTATATCTCTTCTAAAAAGCGTTTATTTTGGTCAGTAACACAAAATGCATACCGGTCTTTCGCCTTGAAGCACAGCCGTCCGTCTGCATCAACTTCTCTTTTTCTGGACATTATGGGATAAACATTTATATGTCTCAATTCCACCCGCGAAGTTACACCTTCCCTCCGGCAGGGTTTCCACATCAATGACTACACTGCCGTGTAGTGGCAGTAAGCCGTAACTTTGCGGGTAATACAATCGACAAGCATTGTGGGAAATGTATTTTTTGGTCAAAGAACGCTTCTGACCTATTTATTATAGACACTAAGATTTTACAAGCTCTCGCGGGCCACATAAAAAGACGTGGCGGGCCACATTTGGCCCGCGGGCCTTGTGTTTGACACATGTGGCTTAAAGGGAAGCAGTGTGCTGAATGGAGGTCAGTGGAATCACACCCTCCACTCCTAAAAGTCAGGGGCACAGCAGAGCACACAGCAGGAGGAAGCGGGGTCATCCGTAAGAGGATATGAGGTCATCTGAGCCACCTGTGAATGGGATTACAGCATTACAGCACTGCCACACAGCAGCCATTACTGAGAGGAAGTCCTGCTGCTTTGGACAGGAAGTGGCCATCATGGCAGAGGGACCTCACTAAAGATGCACTCTGTACCTCACATAGAAACATTGTTTACATTAATTTTATTTTTTTAAACAGTTACAGCGTCCACAGTGTCTGTCTGAGAGCAGTGTTGTGCAGCGAGGAGTGAGGAGCAGCCCGTTTCTGCTGTGGCTCTGCTGAAGCAACAGTGCAGCCAAGAGTCACAGCTCCATCCTGAACATCTGTGGAAACTGGCGTTGCTGCTGCTGGTGATGCCAGTGTGATCAGATGGACTTGTGACATCTTGTCGCCCAGCAGAGTTTCGCCTGTGCTGCTCCAGCAAACAAAAAGTTCACTTTCCCCCCACACTTCCCCCTTGCAACTGAGATAAAATAAACACTGGCAATATCAGAGCAGCAGTCATTTTTTATTTGGGGCCTAAACCACTCATTGGCTCTCAGATTTTTTTTAAATGTTCAGGTTGTTCCGATTTCATGTTAGGCTACGTTCACATTACACGCCGCATTGCTCAAATTTTTTGCTCAGATCAGATTTAGCAATCTTGATGGTTCACATTCACAAATATAAGTGATCTGTATGTGTGCGTAATGTGAACAAATCTGTCCCTGAAACTCCATAAATGCGCACATTGATACGTGTATGAACGTCTCCTTCGTCACCAACAACAAAAACGTCATATTCGAGAGGCGACTCATAGTAGAGGTCTGCACTCCCGCGGGAGTCCCGCGGGACCCGCGGGACCCGTCAGAATATGTTGCGGCGCGGGACAAAACTGAATTGTTATTGGCGGGAGCGGTAATTTAATCAATACAGGCCATGCGGGAGCGGGACCACATTAACATGTGGTCCCGCTCCCGCAAATTGATAAATAGTTAAGAAAATTATAATAATCACGCTATGATTCCCATGCAAGCAACAAAAAAACACAAGAAAAATCTCTCGGAGGATGGACACACACACACACATTTTCAGCATCTCCAGCAGGCGTGTGCAGAGGAGGGGGGGGGGGGGGGAGGGGGGTGTGTAATTTAAAGGACGACATTTACTATACTGGTGCAAAATAATAATAATAATAATAATAATAATAACAATAATAATAATAACAATAACAATAACATTGTTATTGTTATTATTATTATTGTTATTATTATTATTATTATTATTATTATTATTATTAATAATAATAATAATACAAATATTAATTAAACTAATTGAATTTAATTTTATATATTTTTACATTTATTATTTTATATAATATAGATCCACTTCTAATCCACTTCTAGGATTCTTGATGCACCTGATGGCATGTGTTTGGACTGCGAACTGAATTGCTGTTTTAATAAATACATATGTAAATTTGAAGCACTAAATGTAATTAATTCAATTCATATTAGGACTGCGGGACGGGAGCGGCGGGAATGTGTATGTGGCGGGCGGGAGCGGGATTAAAAGAAGTGATTTTTTTGCGGGAGCGGGCGGGAGCGGGACAAAAAGACGCGGGAGCGGGCGGGAGCGGGTTTAAAAAAACAGTCCCGCGCAGACCTCTAACTCATAGCTTTATAAAGGTGAAATGGATGCTCCAGAGAGAGGGGATAGTAGAAAATACCAAATTTAATGAACACAGGAAACACTGATGAGTGTTCAAAGCAGCATAACTGTACTAATAAAAACATGTTTTATGATATAGGTTTCAATACATTGTAACCCCTTAAAACACAAATGAACAGCTAATTTTAAACAAATTCGGCCATTAGAACAAAATAACACATTCCATAACTTTAAAAGATAAAAAAAAGAATATTAATATGAAATTAATATATATATATGTATATATATATATATATATATATATATATATATATATATATATATATATATATACATATATATATATATAAATATGTAAATTGATCGTGTTATCGCAAGTTTTTTTTTGTACCTCAGGGAATAGCCAGAGAACCCCCAAAGTGGGTGCCAAATCCACCATAGAAACTAGTACACCGACAAGTGACTCGCAGAAATCACGTCCACAAATAACAAAGGAGGCCCCACACACAGATTCTGCAGGTCCTTGTTTCTCTGTGGAACAGAGCAATAAAATGTATTAATGCAGCATCATGCTGAATTTCTTACAGAACACGAGCTGTAATGAGCTTTATGGTTGAAAACATAAAAATAAGTAACATTTGAATGTGGTAAAAAGGTTTCCTCTGTAAAATCTGGCTATTATTTATATGCTAGGACTTTATCAGAGCAACTTTCTAGATTTGTGTGTCTAAATGTCTATAAAAGCTTTTTGGGAACAAGATGTTCAAATGCTTCTCATGTAAAAATGTGCACACTGAAATAGCAAAAATAGGCCATGTCCATTAGTAGTGGTAAAAAAATATATTATTTACACTGGTTTTGCAAAAGGGCTACTTTGAGTATGTTCATTAGAGCGCTGTTTGCTTCCTGTGCTCTCTTATTTCTCTTCGGAAACAGGAAGCTGTTGTAAAACACTTCATAATACGCCCACACATATACACATTTATAAATGCTGTTTACACTGGAGGTGGTGATCAGGGTGTAGATTTGGTTATAAAATTGTGAACATTTACCAGGCATGACTCAGCTCATCAGGAATGTTTTTGCAGCAACCTTTTAATTTGCTTTCATTAGCAACAGTGCTAAATCCACTCTTATGCTTTTATAGGTTACAATCAATGACTGTATGACCAATGCTCTCTACAGTCATTAGGCAAAAGTACCCTTCAGAATTTGCCTTTAAAAGCTCACTAAAAGGTTTTATATTTAATTCTTTTGCTCTCTCATTCAGTACAGTGAGCAGCTGTCATTGCATAAACCCAGCTAACAACTTGTGGCTAGTAGAACGTCAAGATTTCTGGATGTTTTTTCTGGTAACATACTTTTCATTCTTTCATTTGATACGTTTTATTGTTTTATATTTTGCATTTGGTTTTGGGACTGTTACTTTGAGAATTTCCATAATGTTAGTATTTGTTTAGCTTGGAATGTTATAAAAGAAGCGTTCTAATAACGTTGTGATGCAAACTACTATTAAGTGGAATGTTTTGAAAACGTTCCTGGAACATTATTCCAGTTATCTGCATGTTTGCATGGACAATTCATGGACATTACAGGCTAACCTTTCTGCATCTTTTCAAAACATTGCTTAATGTTCTTATAATGCAGATTATTTTCCACACGAATAAAGCATATTTAAATACACAGTACAACTGTATCTTTATTTTTACAATAGTCAATTATTGTTTTGGTGTAATTATTATTATTATTTTTATAATTGCCTTTTATTTTGGAATATTAGTTTATGATACATCTCTATAATGCATATTAACAACTAGTCTTGATTTAAGTAAGGGCAGCTGTAAAATGGAGTTGTAACACAACAGGATCTCTTGGTCACTTTATAAATAGAAGTACATATGAACTCTGTATTTTATGCTATTTTTGAAGATTCAAAATTATAACTTCATTTAAGTATAGTATTTCTAGATTACTTTGTAAAATGTGAATCTTGTGCTGTGAACTGATCCCACATTTTTGAACTGGTGTCTATAATTCAAAGATTACTTTTTAAAGAAAACTGGGCCTAGGTAAACATTGCAAAAAAAATCTATACAAATATACATAAAGTGAGATGTATATACATATATTAAGCACAACAATCTGCCAATGGGGTAAGCCCATTTTTCTTAGTAAGATTTCTTAAAATAAGCTATTGAAATATCTCAAGATGAGTGAAGTAAGAATTAAATCAAGCACAGATGTTTTAGCTTAAATTTGGAGATAAGAATTAGAATAACTTGACTTGTGACTTTTGTTTGGGTTTATTTTTTAGTTTAAAATAATTCAAATAAGGTACATTTTTAGTTAGACTGTTTAAAATCGTTATTCTTAGCAAGAATAAGAAAAAATAATCTTTTTTCTTATATAAAAGATAAAAGATTTGTTTCCTTATAGATCATTTTACTTGCTTTTTTTTGCAGTGAGGGCTTTGGTTAAACTCATATAAGACACATTCTCTAAACAGTGCCAACCAATGGTGCACAAGCGCATTACGGACAACTGTGGCCTCTCTAATTGGCTGGGCTTTAAATTAATTCTGACCAATCACAATGCTTGTGGGAAGCCAATCACCGTGCGGCAACCTGATGACTCATTTAAACTCAGGGGAGGGAGGCATTTTGTTTTTGCTTCTTTTTGTTTGAGTCGTGATCTGTTCATGTAAGCCTGACAGTGTTTGTGGGTTTGGTAAACTGTGTTTATTAAAAGTTTAGAGTCTTGTTAAGTTTAACTGTATTATGTAAATAAGCTTGCAGCGTTGCTAAGATATTAATGGTTGGTTTCCTGTTTCTCAGTTTTTCTCTCACTTCAGGAAAGACAGAAAGCAGAAGGTTATGGTGGCTGCGGCTCCCCAGCACCCAGCAGATCTAGGACCCCAGGCCCAGAGTATTCATTCTGGGCCTCCTCCTGTACGAGGACCTAGGCCACCCATGCCTGGTTCCTTTAGAGGACCACACCTGGAGCGGCAGCAGCAGCCCAACTGGCCTTTCTTTTATGTACAACCTTCACAGCCATACCAGCCCTACCAGTGGCCCATGCCAATGCCTTATGTTCCATATGGTGGCTTCCCTGGGATGGGTATGTGTTCAATTTCCATATGTTTACATTGTCTACTTTATCTTGACCACTTTTGAGCTGTAGTTTTCACCTGGACAGTTTATTTAGACTTTTTAAAACACAAGCTATTTGCACACAGATGTAAAACTTTTTCTTTTTTTTCTAAGTTTTGCTATGTCTTTTGGTCTAGTCATTTTAATGTTTCAACACAGTTTAAAGAAAAATTGCCAGATTCAAATGCTGTAAGAATGCAAAGCACCATAAATTGAGATTGAGATTAGGGCTGCAACAGCTAATTGAATAAAGTTGATTATTACAATAATTGGCAACTCCTTTCATAATTAGTTGTCTCTACCATGCACATGTACAGTTGCTAAACACTAATGTGGGGCAGTAATCCAACCAAAGCCATGGCAAAAAAAAAGCTCATGGGTGAATGAGATTCTTAGTAGGTGCCTAAAGCCATATATATTTTTTTTTTCTTGAGCCTGCTAAAGTAGTCAAAAGATGTCATTCTTACTTAAATTAAATTTCACCTACATTTAGTAGTCAAGTAAAAGCTGTTCTATTAATCAAGCTTGTGTTTGTAACAATTTCTATTTTGGTTTTCGTTCTTACTAGAGCCTGCTAGAGTAGTTAAACAAGATTGATATTTCCCTCGCATTTAGCGAGTTATTCATTCCACCTTAAATGCGGTGGCAGTTAGCCCTTTTCAAAGTCTTTGAGAATCACAGCCAAGTGTATATTTACTTTACATGCACTGTTGTGTTCATTTTAATAATGATAAAATGTAATATTTTTATTAATGGTAGACTGTGTTCCTTTTACAATTTAATACAGAAAGTTTAATTTATTAAATAAAATTCTGGAAAAGTAATTTTGGTGCTTTTCCTTTTTTCTGAAATAATAATTAATGAATCAAAAACATAACGGAGATTAATCAAATATCTAAATAATTTTGTTGCAACCCTAATTGAGAGACACGTTTTTTTTCGTGACTATGGTAGTGTTGGCAATATTCAATATTCTTAAAACTTTTAATTTAAGTGGAATTACTGTGTCGCAAATGCTATTTGTACCTGGGTGTAAATAGTCACACTTTTTTTTTTTTTTTTATGTAAGTGTATTTAATTATCCCTCTTGCCAAAATTCAGTTTCCCAAGACACATTTGGTTACTTGAATTCAGTTTTGTAGATTTGATCTGAAAATGTTACTAAAAACTAGTAAGCTTCAAAAATGGCACAATGAAAACAGTGTATTTTTAAGTTGTCTATTTAATGCCTGAATTTTAGATATCATTTTATTCATAAAATTGTGTAAGTGGGTTGCAACATTAACCAGGTTGATCTCAACCGTGTTCTATCAACTGATTTAATTGCACTTCTACATTCATACATTTAAAACAATGAATATTTTAAATGTAAATAGTTTGTGTAAGACTGGCATAATGGAAATATATTTGTATTGTCTTCTTATATATAAATAAATAAATGCTGGTATGCCTCTATTTAGGGAGGACGACACATGGTTGTATAGTACAGACTAGAGCCAAGATTGAATCACAGGTGAAATCTGGGGCTAAATTTAGTAAAATAAATTGGTGTTTAAAAAATGTGCACATTGATATTAAAATGATTGATATAATCGTGTTTAATCTGACTACTTAGTTTTTAATACTTGTGCTTTTTCTCACAGGTTATGGTATGATCGTGCCACCTTTGCCGCCCCCGGCTCCTTATATGGATGCACCAGGCTACATCCTTCCCCATGCGCAGCTGCACATGGTTGATTACAGACGCATGATGGCCCCTCACTTGGCTCCTTCAATGGCGTACCAAGCTCGCCGCTTCCGGTTCCAGCACACCACGCCGTCTGGAAGAGTCATGGTCAGTTCAGAGGTCCAAACAGAACCTGTTTATTCAGAGTCTCCGCATCATGTCTGCAAAGGTTCTGCAAGTTCCCAGACCAGTTCTGAGTCTGGAAGGGATATTTGCAGCAACTTTTCATCACCTGAGCCACATGAAGAACGACCACTAGAAGAAGCCTTTGAGATTCCTTCAAACAAACCTCTTGCAGATAAAGTTGCTGCAGCTAGCAATGTTTCATCTGTGGTTCCAAATGGTGAAATCCTCTTTCAGGCTGAAGAAGTTCGGATTGAATGCAGAGGAACTCCTGCTGAATGTGATGAGTATTTGCCAGCTTGTCCAGATATTCTGATGATGGGTGCGTGCCCCTCCAGTAGTACACTGGAAGGAACAGATGGTACCCAAGTAGACCCAGTCAACAGCACAGCAGCGCATTCCCTGGTGCTGAAAGGTGAAGATGACGTGTGTGAGAACTCCAAAAACGTTCAATGCAAAATCATGCGACTTCCCTTTGACCTGCAGTGTTTGGATCAGTTGCGGCAGATGGAAGCCTCTGTCTGGTCTGTGGAGTCGTTGTTGCCTTACGTTCCTTCTGCAGAGTGGATGATCCAGAACGGTCTTCTCACTCCTCAGAAGCCGCCTTTGACCCCAGTTATGGAGGTTCCTGCTGAGAGTCTTCCTGAACTTCCTCAGGAGGCCAACCAAACCCCAACAGATACAGAATCTGCCCCACAGGAAATCCTGCGAGGTGAAAGAGTGATTGAATTGGATCGACAAGACTCTCTGACCTCCCTTGAATCTCTCCCACCCTACCTTCCTGCAGCCAGTTGGCTGGCTGACCTTGGTCATGTTTATTACAGCAAACTACAGTCAGATGTGCAGCAAGAGCCTGGCAACCTCAACGCCTGGCCAGAAGGACGACTTGGAGAGAAGACTGAAGTCTGTGAGGAGTCAAAGATCCAGTCATCATCAGTTAGCCTCAAATCAGGATCTGTACATTTCAAAGAGGAGACAGTTGCTCCTAAAGGTAAGACAAGTGGGCATGACCTTTCTGATCAGGATAGTTGTCCAGTTCCACCCCGTTCAGGCAAACCGTGCTCAGCTAAACGCAAGGCCCGAATCTGTAAGAGCTGCCTGCTGAAGTGGAAGGGAGACAACATTTCTGGAAGCCCAAGCCCCCCTAAAGCCAACTGTACAAAACATCACCATACTTCTCATTCTCGTTTGTCAGGAGATAAATCTAAACCTCACCTGTGTGTGCTCTGTTTGAGTGACCCTGAGAAGGCGGCTAAGTGCAAAGCTAATGCAGCTGTTCCAGGTCTGATTGATGATGAAACGGAAGGAGAAGTCTCTGAAAACAGCTTGAACCCTTCAGGTGGCTCAAAGAAGAGATCTGTTGAAGCCCAAAAGAGGTTATATAATAATTCCCAAAAGGTGCTTTCAGGTCGACACTCTGAGAAATGCCCCATGTCTCACCAGTCCAAGCTTAGAGAGCAGAATTGCTCTTGTGATGACCCGAAAGGTCTGCCTAATTCCAGCCCACCATGGAACAGTAATAATGGACATGGCCGACATCATGGTGCCACTCAGGAAAATAATGAGGAAAACGTGGCTGTTTGTGCAACGGAAAGGTGGAGAGATTCTGAGCAGAGGTTCATTTCACAGAAACAGAAAGGTAACTTTTCTAAACTCTCTGTACTTGCATATGATGGCTCTTTTTGATTTCTAATGTGTTTTCTCTTGTTCTCTTAGAGAGGTCATGGAGAGGAAGTGTGCAGGGATCGGATACAGAGAGTATCAAAATTATGAGACCTCACAATAAACCAAAACAACATGCACCAGCACAAGGTAAGGCAGTGATTTGGTTATTTGCCTCATCATAAGCTCCTTACCTATTGCCCTGTTTCCATTTTCTGTCAGTTCAGTCTTTGTTGACCAAAGCTAATTTAAATCTATTTATTTACTAAACTTGTCCGTGTTCATTATTTGCAAATCGAAAATAAACAAATTTTAGTAGAAAAACAAACTTGAGGGGTTTTGGCCAAAATGGTGACTTTGTACCCTTACCTGTGAAAATTATGCCATTGTTGCTGGCCTGACCCCAAATGACCCTTCCAGCAGTTTCACTTTCTCAGGCAAAATTCCATTGTCAGAAAAGTCATGTTAGAGTTGCAGTGTGCTCTAGACTTAATCATTTGGTGGGAGGGACTAGAACTGCTAGGAAGACAGATTTTGTAAACCAACAATTCACATAACTACCAGAATTTGGCATAGCTACCTTCATGGCATAATGACAGTAAATAACCTGTAAGTCTTACTTGTAGAGTGGACAAACTGGGCAACCATGAGGGAGGAAGCATTTGTGTTTTCACTGCTTTGAGGAGTTGCTCATTATGGATGGTAATATGGCCGTGTTCCACAAACCAGAAACAGAAGTGGTTGTGAGATTTGAAATCAATTTTGACACCGTGACTCTTGAATGTTCCACTTTTTGGCCGCTTGCATCACCGGTTTGCTGGTTCCAGACCAAGATTGTGGGGCCTGATCGGCAATGACTTCTCAGGCCAAAAACCTGTGATTTTGTGGTGTAAAAGCACAGAACCTTTCAGGAACTTTGTCCCAGCACCAGCACTATTCTGGTGGAAAAACTCCCACTATGCCTCACTGCCCTCTGCCTGCATCCTCCCTTGTTTTTAGACTTGGCTGATGCTCATCCAAAAAAAATGTTTTATCTAGGTACTAAGTTTTACTTACTAATTAATATGTAAAATGATACTTTGATTTAATTCATGTTTTATTTTACACCTACAGATATTCACAGAAGAGACACAAGATGCTGAGGACACTATTGCACAGTTATCAAATGATTTAAGGCCACTTCATCACGTTTTAATGTCACAATGATTTAAATTCCTTTAAGACTGATCACAACTCACTTTTTTTATACAGTGATTGAATAAAGCACTTTTTGACGTTTAAATTTTCTCCTGTGACCCCTTTTGTGTATGATGTGAATATGTAATATATTAGGCACAGCAGTGTTGACTTAATTTTCGACCCTTACTTTACTGGACTTTTACTGTTGTGTGTCCGCTGTGAATAGCTTCTAAATGGGAAGGAAAACTGCTCGCAGAATGTATGTTCTCAACTTTTCGATGTGTAAAACTGACAGTGATGTGCAGTAACACACTCCTACTGTTATCACTGCTGTTAAATATGAGCTCAGCTAAGAGGCTATTAGATAAAATGCAGGGAGGCAAAAGTCACAGGACATGCTATTACTTCAGAGACAAAATATGGTAACTTCCAAGAGGATTGGCCATATTTCAGATATAGCCCGAGAGATGGGCTGGCCTCTCCCAATATTTATTGGGGTGTTCAGATGTCATTTTCCCTTACTTTCTGTTTCTTTAAATGTCCTCTGACTTTTAAACCACACTGAATAGTAGTCAAATTGCAAGTAACTCCCATTAGCACAGCTCGCTAGCTAATGCTAGACAGTTAGCTGGTCTCGTTGTCCTGCCTGGGAAGAACTAAGAACAGCGCATCTGAGGAGCTCCAGTTGCTTTTCCTCACTGTATGAGTATTTTTATCCAAGTAAAATATAAAAACAGAAGCAAACAGTAATTATTCACTTAGACAGAGAGGAATGGAACTGGACAATCGATCCACAGTTCAGAAAAAAGTCCCCAAGACAAGCCCAGAACTGGAAAAAGAGGGGAAAATGTGACTGATTTTAAGACTGTAATGCCTCCAACAGCTTCAATAATATTTTAAATAATTATTAAACTTGTCTGTCTTGTGCAATAGAGCTTTTGGATACATAAACATTGAATATTTGACTGTTTATGAAACTATTTAAAATATTAAATTTTGTAAAGGAAGCCGTATTTAAAAAATTGCTAGTATCTCCTTTTAAGATGAAAAAAGTCTTTTGTTTACATGCTAATGAAGTCTGATTTCTTTATATATTGTGTAATTTTGTGGGACAAATTATATCCTATACTAATCAAAGCCTTAATGTAAAGCCTAAAGTGTTCATTTATATTTGCTCCTAACAGTACAGTAAGCCACAAACCTATATAGAAACCCAGTCATCCACAAAATAAAAGTGCAATCAGAACCTTGAAAAATATTGTAAAAATCATTGACATACCACCCAGTACTAATGTTAATACTTTTTAATATAAATGTCTAGTGCCCAAATACACAATTTTCTTAGATATTTAGGACTGGATTGATTCAGGGTACTTCTCAGGATGGGCTTAGAAATGAGCACAAATTCACATTATTTAAAAGTGTATCTCTTAACGAGTGCATGAATAACACCCATTTTGAAAAAGAACCAAACAAACTTTTAATGCAAATGCAATTTATTGGTCACTGCAGTGTAATTCTTGTTGAGTACTACAATGCTGGCACAGAGAAGAGTGGCAAAGCACAAATACACTAACTACAGCTTCAACAAGGTTCTTTTAACACAAATACAAAATGTCACTTCTTAACATCGTATAAAGAAAATAAAAAAAGGTCTAAAATCGCTCTTATAATAAAAAATGGCAGCATGCTGAAAGGAACATATTTTTTTCATATCTATGAAACAAATCATGAAATACAAGCATAGTAAACATTGAATAAACAACTGATGAATATGTGGAAACAAGAAAACAGAACAGATAAAAATAGCACTGTAGAAAAAGAGAAATAAAGTGTGTATCTAATAAAACAATTCTTAAAAATGGGATGGGGTATGATGTTTAAATAAAACAGAGCTCAGGGAAGCTCAGATTCCACAGTCATGTGATCAGAATGCCTCAATTACCTGCAGAGAGACCAAACACAGCATGTGTCAGTTACAGGTCTGAGTCTAGTGATAATAAGCATGCTTTTAAATTATGCTAAAATAATCAGAATGTTTTACTTTTTTATTTACTTACTTAAATAATTTACAAGAAATTACTGAATTTAATATTAATTAATTAGATTAATTAGAGATGCACTTAATATTTGGTAAATGTAATTCTTCTGTCAAAAAAGGACCTTCACTGTGACTGGAAAAGATTGAATAATTTATACTAAACAATAATACATTTTTCTTATGTCACTGCAGTGCTTTTTAAGGTGACAGGGACTGAACAATTTCAACCCAGCTTTTTTTTACCTGTCTGAGCTAGGCATGCAGTTGCATGCTGTTGTGTCATTAGCTGCACCTCTGTAGGGTTTTCTAATTGTGTTTTTAGTATGTTTCAGAATTCAGAAGCAGTGGTGGGACTGCTGCAAAATGTATGTTATGGAAACAATATAACGTGCTTATTTTCTTAAGGCTAGTTAGAATGACTGGAACTATGGATTTTAATTCACTTTCTTATGTCATTGCTAATGTAAATCTAGGTTGGTAAGAAAAGGAGTGCATTTGTAAAATGTATGAACGTAAATGTTTAATTTGAAATTAAATGTTTATTTGGGAGTAACCTTAATGTTAGGTGCTGGTGCCACAGATGACCCTCCCTCTCCCCCAATTTTGCATTAATTTTAGCAACTGTCATTATTTCTTGTTCTCACAAAGATGTGTCCAGCCTAAACTGAGCTAAATTGTGCCTAGGTAAAACTCTGATTGCTGGAATATGTGTAAAGCAATACAGTCTTAGTTAAATCATACAGAAGATATTTTTGATCTAGTGGTTACCTGTCGAGGCGGGTGACCACGTCTCGCACCACACTGATAAGGTGCTCGTACTCCTGAGGGTTGGACATAACGATATTGTAGAGCTTCTTCATGTAGGACTCGATGGAGTCCAGACTGGCAGTCTCTCCACTGCCTGCAGGAGGGAACAAAGCACAGAAACACATGAGGATGATGCAGAGCTCAAATTCTAGAGGGAGCAGTAGCAAACTAATACAGCTTTATATGACTATGCACCAGCAGGCCATAGCAATGTGGAGTGATTTACAGAAGCCGGTAAATAACTGTTGTATTGCTGCCTTCTAAAAGACATATCACAAATGATTCTTATCCCTTGATATAAACCTAATAACTGTAGTAAGCATGGACAATGCAACGTTAAAGACACAACATGTTTTGCACCTCTGCTGGCTGGTTGTAGTATGATGACGTGTAGCTCCACCCATCCCCCTCATCCCCCAGCCTATTTATTATTTAATTTTTTTCCAGCTCTAGTGTTTATTTAATATTGATGGATAATTTATTTATTTCAAGTCTAGAGAGAAATTATTACATATGTAATATGTTTCATTACATTACTAACAGATACAGAATGTTAATCTAACTGTTGAAGATAATATCTCAGGAAATGTCCATTAATTGGCAGAAAACATAATATCTTAAATAACTATGTATAGTGTTGCTGTTTACTGTCTAAAATGGATAATTTGAACATTTTTGACATAAGCCTACCATGCTTTGTAGCGTATAAAAAATTAAACACTTGATGAGTAACACAACTTAATTGTGGTCCGACTGTCATGATTCTTTTTTGCAAATGTGTTTCTGATGTAATTTATTGCATTTTCTTTTAATCTGCCTAAATTAAGCATTCAATTTATTAAACCTAAATATGTTAAATTTATTCAGTACTTGCCATTTCTATTAGGGCTTCCCCATTTGATATCTAAATTAGGATAAAAGTATGTGAATGAATACTGCCATAAAGCAGCCCAAAGCTTTCTGACTCTGGCCGTGTGAGAGAGTAGACCTGTATCTGTGTGTGTTGTAGTGAGAATCTGTGTGTCTCACCAGGCAGGGGCACGTTGGAGAAGCTGTGTGTTAGTGCAGAGCGGAGAGTGTCGAGGTGCTGTTGCAGCAGACTGTTGCGTGTACGTTCCTGCAGCACGTCTCCCTCCAACCGGTCCACAGCGCTCCTCATGCTTTCCACGTGCTTCTGCAGCGCTGCGTTCCGCTCCTCGTACTCCATATTGGTCTTGCGCAGCTGCCGCAGCTCTGCCTCGCGAGCTGGGGAAACACACCAGGAACACACTTATGTGAAATTAAAGGAAAAATCACACTCACCACTTCACACCTCAAAATGTGTGGGCTTTCTTATCTAATATAAACATGGTAAACAAACTGTGGACACCTGTTCATTCTAAGTTTCTCTTAAAAGGCACTTTATTATATATTAACAGCCTGTACTCTAATATTATTTTAGTAAGTAAAGTTACTGATGTTGTATGGCTAGTTCTCATTGTTGTTCTCTAACAAAACACTGAGGCCTTCACAGAACAGGTTTATTCATTCTGAGACTAAATTACACACAGCTGGACTAAATTAAATAATTAAGTGACTTCTGAAGGCAAATGATTGCACTGGATTTTATTTAGGGGTAAAGGGGATGAATACTTTCATATTTCAGATTTTTATTTAAAGCTGATGTCTGTAAGTTTTGGAATTTAGGATCCTCTCTGGTGAGAATGGGTAATTGTACCCAGCATACAGAAAAATCATTTTAAACTGGGCGGGTGTAATGTGGTCTCCTTTTAGAGCGGGTGAATCTGATTCCAGGTTATGTTCAGTCAGAGAGAGAGAGGTCGCTCAGTCAGAAACTTCACTTCAACTACAAATTTTGTTTTTACTATAAGTGAATGAGCTGCTGAGCTCTGAGTTTCCTCTTCTGAAGTCTCCATTGCTCCAACTGAGCCGGATCCTCTTTCAGAGGTTGTACGTGTGATGTAAGTATGTACAGATGTGTGACGTGGCCTGAAGAACTCCAGCGAAAAGCGACTCGACACCCCAGTTTTTTTATAACAAATATATTAGGCTTAGCAGGGATGGTCGTTCCAGCACACTGGTACCATTAAACACAATATTTTGTCCCTTCTCCACTCTTTTGCCTTTAGTTTAGAAACAAAATAATACTGACTGACATTTTTATTCCCTTTCACAATTATTTTGCTGCTTTGTGTTGGTCTTTCACTTAAAATCTTAATAAGATACATTTGAATTTGTGGTTGTAAGGTCACAAAATTGGAAAAAGTTTTTTCAAGCCACTGTAAATTTAAAACAGGTCCTTTTAGAATGGTCAAACTAAGAGGCAGAATCAATCAGAATCTCTATTTTGGGAAAGGTTGGGCAAATAAGAGAAAAACCCAAGGGCAGCAAAGACTTTGCTTGTGTGCATTCAAACACTTGCATCTGTAGCGGGTGCACATTCATGCAGAATACAATTCAAACATCAATCATACAGGTGACACATGGTGAAATTGTGGGGTCTTGCAAATTGTGAGTGTCACACTGAGGCCTAAACAATGCATGCGTGCAAACACACAGACACACACAACCTGTCTGAATGACTGAATTTGTCTGGACCAAAGGATTACCTTTACTATGGTTCAGAAACTCCTCAGTGAAGATAGGAATATCAAACACAGACCGATCCTTTATCACTCCGTCATTCTGACAGATGAGAGAGAGAGAGAGAGAGAAAGAGAGAACAAGATAGAATAGGAAAAAAAAGAGTAGAAAAATCTCTTAGCTATTCAAGGGCTCACTTATAGTAAATATAATGCAAATATCATTATTCTGCACAATCCTGGACAACCTGCAGTATTTTTTCTGCGATATATATTGGAATGTTATATCAGATATCAGTGATGCAACATGTCAATATTGGAGACAAATAAACAATACTTGGCAAATATTATCTATTATCTAATTCTGTAAGTTTGCTCACTGACAAAGACATGAACAGTCTATACTTGTAATGGTAGATTCATTTTGACAGTGAGAAAGAAAATCACAATTAAAATTCAGAAAATCACATTGTATAAATTATATACATTCATTTGCATTTTGCAGAGAGAAATAAGTATTTGATCCCTTTGATAAACAAGACTTAATACTTGGTGGCTAAACACTTTTTTGTAGTTGATGATGAGGTTTGTCAGGAGAAATTTTGGTCCACTCCTCTTTGCAGATCATTTCTAAATCATTAAGATTTTGAAGCTCTTGTATGGCAATTAGAAGACGTTTCAGCTCCCTCCATAAGTTTTCTATGGAATTAAGGTCTGGAGACTGGCCTGTCCCCTCAATCACCTTAATGTGCTTCTTTTTGAGCCAATCCTTTATTGCCTTTGCTGTACGTTTTACCCAGCCATGACCCATTTTTAATGTCCTGGTGGAGGGGAGGAGGTTGTCACTCATGGCTCCATTCTCATGGCTCATGGCTGGTACATGGCTCCATTCATTCTCCCATTTATGTGGTGAAGTAGTCCTGTGCCCTTAGCAGAAAACAAATAACCTCAAAACAAACCTTCGTGCTTGACAGTAGGGACGGTGTTTTTGGATCATAGTCAGCATCTCTCTTCCTCCTAACACTGCGAGTTGAGTTGATGCCAAAGAGCTTAATTTTTGTCTCATCTGACTACAGCCACTTCTCCCAGTCACTTTCAGAATCGTCCAGGTGTTCAATGGCAAACTTCAGACTGGTCTGCACATGTGCCTTCTTGAGCAGGGGGACCCTGTGGACACTGCAGGATCTTAATCCATTAGGGCATAATGTGTTACTAATGGTTTTCTTGATGACTGTGGTCCCAGCTGCCTTGAGATCATTAACAAGTTCCCCTGTGTAGTTTTAGGCTGATCTCTCACCTTTCATTTTGGATGTTTATTCCATTTTTCTTACTATCGTACCAACTGTTGTCTCCTTCTCCTCTAGCATCTTAAATATGGTTTTGTAGCCCATTCTAGCCTAGTGCAGGTCTATAATCTTGTCTCTGACATCATCAGAAAGCTCTTTGGTCTTGCCCATGTTGTAGATGTTAAGGGTCTGGCTGATTAATTGAGCCTGTGGACAGGAGTCTTTTATACGGGTAACAATTTAAGACAGCTGTCTTAATGCAGGTAACGAGTTAATTAGGATCATCTAACTAGTTTGTAGGAGCCAGAACTAAATGGTTGGTAACTGATCAAATGCTGATCAAATTTCCATCTGCAAAATGTAAATTAATTTATATAATACAATGTGATTTTCTGGATTTTATTTATGATATGCTATCTTTCACTGTTAAAATAAACCCACCCTTAAAATTATAGACTGTTCATGTCTTTGTCAGTGGAAACGTACAAAATCAGAATGAAATCAAATAATTGATTTCCTTTGTATCCATAATGGTATGTCATGAAAAATTATTAAAATAGTGTAAACTTTGTACTCCTTTGTATCAAGCAGCAAAAAAAAAACCGAACAAAATTAATACAGAATTGCAGTAGACTCTGCATGTACTGTCACTTGACTACTGACCATAAGCACATTAAAATAATGATACTGAATTATACACTGTGTGCATCCCTAGTGCTTGGTACTGTACATTTGTGCCTCCAAGTGTTTCAGTCTGAAGACCAAAAGGCTCTGTGCACTCACAAATTTAAAGAGCTGTAATTTCATTAAGCTCTGACACTGCTGTGCCATTAAGGCTCATCTAGCTGGCAGCTAAGCGTCTGGTAAGCACATCATTTAATTTCCTAAAGCTGAATGAGAACAAAGCTTCAGCATTCACTGCTGCAGCAACAAGTTGAGTTTCTGGTAGGGCTGTGACGATAATTTTATTACCGCAATACCGCGGTTATGGGACGTCACCGCGGTGATGAGCTCATTACCGTCATTACCGCATTTTTTTATGGCTGTCAAATCTGATTGACTGCGTTTTGAGCGGTAGTAAAATGCTCCATATAAGCACAACTGTGGTGAATTCAGTATTAATATGTCAAGTCCTACACTATAGGGCTGTGCAATATATCAAATATATTTTGATCGCGATAGATATTGGTGTCAAACGATCTCAAAATTCATAATATCGAATATAAATTTTTTTGTCATTTATCTGTGCTGCCGCTGCACTGGCGCGGCGGCGAATGGGTTAAGCAAAACGCGGTGCGTGGTACTCATTGAGGTCAGAACAGCTCTGGAGTCTCCTGCTCACTTCGTCTCCATTGAGGCTGCTGAAGAGAGTGAAGATTAGCAGCACTAATATTGGCTCGGAAATGGAAGCTACAGGGCAGGCTCAGTAAGTTGAGAAAAAAGGAAGAAAAAGACTCAGAACAGAAGAGAATCATCTGCAAGTTTTGCCGGAAAGTGGTGTCTGCACCTCTCGCCAACACATCAAACTAATTCACCCACCTCAAGGTAAACCATAGAGCCATGTAAGGTGTTCCGTGGTCACATTTTGAGAAAGTAAAATATATTAATTCATTGTCTGGCTGCTGGCTGTTCTGCGTGAGCACCGCGGAGAACGCGCGGCATTGCGCCTCAGTCTTGGGAAAAATAGTAAGGTTGGTTGAAGTGTAGTTCAAACAGCAAAGCAATGATATAAAACGATAACCACCATCTTTACTGAAATGTTGTTATCTGACCAAGTCTGAGGTAAAATGCGCTGCGCCTTGTCTCTTTCACAGCACGCGGAACTGAGTTCAGAACCGCTACAAATATAACCATATAAAACTCAGTTCAGATAAATAAACTTCAGATGAGTAAGGACACGTAAAGTGAAACAAAAATGGTCAAACATAAAGGACAGGTTTCTATTATTTTAAAATGGAACTAATGTCTTTTTTTTGGTCGGTTGTCTCTTGCGAGCCGATTTCTTAACGTCACGACATTTTAATCAACATATTATATGACGCGGGTCCCGTCAGGATATCTTGCGGCACAGACAGAACTGAATTGTTATTGGCGGGAACAGGAGTTTAATCAATCCAGAGGATGTGGGAGCACATTAATAAATAGTTAAGAAAATTGTAATAATCACGCAGTGATTCTCATGCACGCAACAAAAAAACCCTAAGCACAAAAAAGGAGCGGAGAATGGACCGACACGCGCACACACACACCGATTTTTTTTTTGTAATGTGGTAAGAAACGTGACCGCACTATTCAGCGCGGTTTTAATAAATATTTTTTTTAATTTTAAGCACTAAATGTAATTTATTAAATTTATTTAGGACCGCGGGGCAGGTGCGGCAAAACTGTGTATGTGGCGGGCTGATGCGGGATTAAAAGAAGGTTTTTTTTTGCGGAACGGTAACGGGACAAAAAAGAAATGATGTCTGAATTAATTTCCTCCAATCAAATATAATTTAACATGGTTTAAGAATATAAAATAATTTATAAACAAACGAAATATTTAATATTGAGCTAATAGCCCAAGTGCAAAAATACAAAATCTGTAATACTCTGCACTGCACAATTCAAACGAAATAGCCGTAACGCAGCTGCGCTCCTGCCCTGCGATGCAGCCGAAGCCTGGTGTGAGGCAGCAGAAATTCTGGGGTGAAAACTACATAACTACACAACATAAGGAGACATAATGCACTCCAAATATTCAGGAGGGAAGTGAAATAAATGATACTGTACAGATATAATCTGTATCTAGTAGATATTTAATGAGAAATAAGAAGAGTGTGAATAAAAAAAAAAACAGACGCCTATCACAGACTTCTTGAGCCTTGAGCCCGAACGGCCCGAGGAAAGGGGTGAGAAATATATTTTTTTCGGGGCCGGGGGTCAGTGGAAAATTTTGCTGTGGATTAATTCGTCTTTTTTTTTTTTTAACGAATATTAGAATATTCGCTACCAATTACTGCCGAATATCCTGAGCTCAAAACCGCTATTCGGGCCAGCCCTAAAATAGATCTATGGATGGAGAAGGGGGAGGCGGACAAGCTCCTCCTTCAAAAAGTCTGCTCGGAAAAAGACAGGTTAGCTGTACAATGACGAATTATACAGGCAGCATATGTTCACTCGTTATGCTGTATTTATGGTTTATGTAGAGGTTGTGTGTAGGCTGTATGGTTTGAAGAATAAAGATCTGTTACCAATAAATTTGTGGTGTTTTTTTTTTTTTGGGGGGGGGGGGGGGGGGGTGTTTTGGGGTCTCGCGGTTAACCGCAATATCGCGGTGGTGCATCAGTTTTTTACCGCGGTTATAAAAAATCAATACCGCCCCAGCCCTAGTTTCTGGGCATCAGAGCAGAATACATGTGGGCCTGATGTGATGTAAAAAGCCAAAGAGAAAAGCTGCACAATATTTTTGTATCTGCTCAAAGACAAAGTGCTTGTGTGTGTTTAGGCTGGGATTAAAGTTTCTCTTACCTCGTGAAGAGCCTCCCTGGCAGACTGCCGCGCCACATCTGTTACAAAGAGAAAGAGCTTAAGAGCAGTAGCAGCTGATTAATGTTTCCTGTGATTAAGCCTTCCTTCCATCTTGAACTGATAAGAGACTGATGCATGTGAGCAGCTTATCTGCCCTCTGCTTTAGAGGGCATTTCAAAAGCAGAAACAGCCAAAGATACAGAAGAAAAATGAATCTGAATTACCAATGGATTTAAGATTTTTCAAAAGAGCTTTATATCCGACAACCCAAAGTCCATACATGGACAAATATACTGTGTTTCACATCATACTGCTCTCCTGTTCATAATTTAAAGATACTTTAGAATGAAGAGCTATTTCTTTTAGAATGAATGAATGAATAACAAGAAAATCATCATGCTATAGGGTTCCAATTCATTTTACTACAATACATTGTGATACTGTAAGCAAGTCAATATATTGCGACTGTTTAAATCAAATCAAAGAAAACTGACCCAGTATAAAAACATACTATTCTGTCTATAAAATCTAAGTAGAAGAAACGCTAACTTTTAATAAAATCATAATAGTGGGACTAACAATAGAATACAGCACAAAATTAACCGCTGTCTGATACCAAGCTTAACATATGAACTAATAATCATAAAACAATATTCTACCACACTTTTATACACTATTATATTTTCTTACATCCCTGTCAGCTACATCTAATGGCTAAATGCTAATGTTAGGCTGACCAGGGAAGATGAAAGGGCCCTCTAAGCCACACGCCATGCCAACTCTAAAGTATCCAGTAAATTTTACAATTACACATTATAGTTTGTGTTAGACTAGGCTATGCAGATTTTGTGAGCCAATACAATGACATGAATCCGTCAAAAAAGCATGAATTCTATTTCTTTTCACAAGAATCTGACAAAAAGATGAATAGTATACTTCATTCAGAGTGTACATTTATGGTGTGCATTCAACACACTTGTACACTTATAAAACCATGTCAAAGCATTTTTTTTAATCAATTCCAAAAGACATTAACTTTTTCTACAACAAAGAATAAGTTAAAATAAGCAATAAATGCATTGAATGCCACCCTGAAAACACTGGATAACTTGAAGTCAACTTCACATTTTTAAATGAGAGAAAAAACTGTTCTGAATGGCAACTACGATTAAACAAATCTGTAATAGCTTGCTAAACAGATGATTACTTACTGAAAGCCTACAAATCTATGTTAATTTTCATGTGAAGTGATCATAATAAATACAACATAAAACAAAACAAAAATAAATAACAAAATAACTTGCTATATATTTTACTGTTGAGACTGGAAACAAAGGACTACAAAAACTAGGAACTACTGTAACAGCAAAGGAAATCATACAGCCTGCCTGACACATTACGATTTTTATTTGCCTAAACTTTTGCCCAAACAAAACAAAAATCAGCTCTCTACCACCAGCTCTCTACCACCACCTTGAAAGAAAATAAAACTAGCAAAATATTCACAGTACAGATGTCTGTCTGTACCTCCTCTGTGTCTCTTGCCCTTCTGCTTCTCCTGCACTTTCCTGGTGAAGTGCTTGTATGCCTCTGTCTGCTGATACTTCTCCAGCTCCCTCATGTAGCGCTCCTTGTCTTTCTCTGCCTCATCTAAATAGCGCTGCATGGAGAGAAACAGAGTCAACTCTTTTTTTCCTGAGATTTAATCCATGCAGAAAACACAAACACACATTAACAGTACGCACAACCCACCCCACTGACACCCATACAAACTCTGCACCCTGCACTTTACTTTACACTGCATCTATCAGACTTTTCCATATTATACAGCATTCTGCCCCCTGCACTCCCCACTCAACTCATTCCTTACCTGCACTTACTCATAGCTATACTGTGACATACTGACTACTTCCACACTATCCATATCTACATCTGTGCATATCTGTTCTGTGCAATATTTGTCTATAGTGTAAGTTATCATGTTTATTGTAATTAAGTGTATTGTAAATAGTGTTTATACTGTAAGTTATCTGTATGTCCTATTTTTATATATTTTATATTATTTTATTACTCTCTTGTAAATATTATTCTTTGCGCATTGGTGGGAATCTGCACCCAAGTTTTTCACTCACATGTACACCTGTACTCTGTGACGTGACAATAAAAATCTTGAATCTTGAATTGAATCTTGAATCACATGTGCCCAGGGAAATGGGCAGCATTTGTTGTAGTGTCCAGAGAACAGAGAGGGTTAAGGGCCTTGCAGCAGCTTAGCAATCTCTTCGTATGTATATATTTTTCGATTTGCTACATTTTAATTTTTTTTTTTTATAAAGTCTCCTCACCTGTTTCTCATCAGGCGGCAGTTTGCTCCACTCATTGCCAAGCATCCTGGTGATTTCTGGGAAGGGTACGTCCGGTCTCTCGGCACGCAGTTGCTCCCGCCGATCATTCATAAATCGTACATATCCGGTTAGGGGAGCTTTGGGTGCATTGCTGTCCTTTAAAGGCTTCTTTCTCTTCCTTCCTTTAGTCCAACTTGCCCTGCGTGGTTTCTGAAGGGCCAGAGAAAGACAGTCTCTGAGACCAAATTCAAAATCTTAAAGTTTAAATCAAATCATTATTCATCCCTCTCTATCTGCATCTTCTACAGTGATAGAATACTCAGAAAAGACATCTCTATGCTGATAGAGAGAATGATTCTGGTTGATATGGATTATTTTATGTACTTTCATTTTATTCAAAATATTTAATTATCATTAATTACAGTGTTACCTCCTCTCCATTCCTCTGGCTGCTGTTATCTGTGTTCGCTCCAGGTGAAGCACTCTGCTCTTCCATATCTTGTTACTCTTCACACACTAAACAGAACTACAGAACATCACACACAGACACACACATACGATATACAATAACCATAAGGTCACATTCTGTATCTCTTTCACAATTTTTCAGGGCATTTTTGCAAGAAATATATTATTAGTAATATGGAAAAGAAACATGGAAAAATATTTCATTACATTTCAACAAATATTTTACTGCAATACAAAAAGAAAGTTTTATTTCATGTAAGCTTAACAGTTTCAATCATTCAGCAAAACAAACAAAAATCGATCGTTTTGAATATTAAAGTAATTTACAAAGCAATTTGTATAAACTAATGAATATAAATAATAAATAAATAAATAATGTAGCATGAATACAATTTAATGTAGCAAAACAATCTGTCACAATACTAAATTGCAGAATATTAAGTACTTGCACTTATCACATAATCTGCAAACATAATACCATACATAATACATTTTTGGGTGGTACTTCCTCAGTGGTAATCTAAAGTATAAAAGTATACTTTTTTACAAAATATTTCTACATATTCCTGTACAGCTTTAATGACTTCAATATTAAATTTACAACGCAAAATCATAAAAAGAAATTAAACACACTGAATGAGAAGAGGTAAACACGATATGGCACACTCCTCTTACTTATACCTACTAACCCAAGTCTGAACAAAGCACAAAATTCTGCTATTTGTGTTTATTTTTGGGTATATCTTTATTACCTTTTATACAGCGAAACTGGCAAGTCTTGGCAGCATTGCAGACAATAAAATAAGTGTTAGTCTAATCAGTTAAGTTAGGGCAGTGTTTCTCAACCCTTTTTCTATCACGTCACCCTTTAAATATTTGCGAGATGTCAAGGCACCACAGTTTACGGGGGGGGGGGGGTGGGGGGGTGCTGGCGCAGTACTTCAGGTGAGAAGGGGGGGGGGGGATGCTGGCGCAGTACTTCAGACAACGAGGGGGGGGGGGTATGGGGGGGGCTGGCGCAGTACTTCAGGTGAGAACGGGGGGGGTGCTGTTGCAGTACTTCTGGTGAGAACGGGGGGGGGGGGATGATGGCGCAGTACTTCAGGTGAGAACGGGGGGTGTTGCTGGCGGAATATGAAATAAAATAGCGCGTCACAATTAGCGCGATTAGTGCTGCCTGTGATTTGGGACACACCCCGGCACCCTGGTTGAGAAACACTGAGTTAGGGCACTATCCAAGTCCAGGTCCGGGGGCGCCTCCCTGATTTTTTTTTTTTTTTTGCAAATTGGAATGTTATTTAACTTATATTCTCTATTTTTGAATTTGGTGCCTTATCAATATTCAGAAATGGGTATGGCCTCTTATGGGTTAAAGAATTTTCAGTTCCACTTTAAATTTTTCAGAATGTAACTAAGTTAGTTAACCTATCCTAGCTAAGAAACCATGTTTGGTAGTTAACTAGCTAATTACATTTGTTAGCTAACCTAGCGTTAGCTACCGCTAACGTTACCTTTTGTTGCCCGTCCCAAAACACCGAGTGGCTGTGTCCGAACCTGTAACGTTAGGTATTTGTCTCATTAGACTGTAGACAATATTTAGCAATCTGTGTTACAAACACATTACACTTACATTAAAAACATTATTAGCTAACTAAAACACTGACAACTTGCTGTCATAAATGCGGTCAGACTGAGGTAACTTACTAGGATGCGATATGAATGAGCGAAACAGACTAAGACATAAATACGTGATTTTCTGCGATCATAATACTTTATTTGTATAAATTTGAGACACAGCCTGTGTGGATATGCTGCACCAGTTAAGGTGGAATGAGAAATCCGAGTAAGAAAATTAAGTCAAATTCAGCCTCTGCGAAACATCTAGTTATCGCAGTTCTCCTGTAGCTACAGCTGTGACTGTAATCTGAACCTAATTAAAACCCTGATTATTAGAGTCTCTGCGCCGTGCAGGATAAACTCAGCTCATCGTGTTTAGACCCGCAGCAGCGACCCGACCGCAGCGGCTCCACAACACTACACTGAACTACAGCGCTTCTAACGGCGCTTCAGTACCAGAACACGGGCTGAGAGCAGCGCAGGCGAGCCCGCGGGGACAGTAAGAGAGTCACTGACCTGTATCTGACAAAATCGGAGTGTTTCAGGAGATTTTCTAAATAACAAACTGCACGAACCAAAACAATGCAAATAGCCACACGTCCGGCGTCATCACACGGCGACGGGTACGAGCTTGGTGGCGCTGTGGCCGCGGATGTACACAGTTTATGAATATGAAATATATTTAAAGTCTAAAGGCGGATTATTTGATCAATGTAATGGTGCGTTTAGATGTATTTGGATCAGAGTCGCGTGGTGCTTTTGGGATGTGTTATTTTGAGTCTACCGATTTGGACATTTTTCCCGGGGACTAGTTTGTGTGGCGGAGGGATATAGATCGGTGTTGGTGCATTCTCTCGCGAACTGACAGTGTGACCGTTGGCGCCCCCTGCTGAGACAGCGGGTTAAATACAGCCTGTAGTTTTCTATACTGTAGTCCCCAGATCAGCGCTTCATCATAAACTAAACAATATAAAATGGGGATAAATGGGGTGAATGCTTGTGATGGAATTCACGTGAGTTGTTTGTGAGTTCATTACAGTTAATGGCTGCTGTGGACAAAGTTGCAGCGTTTAAGGAGAAATTCGGTGTGAAATGGACTTGGGGTTTAGTGAAATATGATAAGTATGAACATTTGTTGAATATCTCACCTCCATTCAACCCCAGATTCTAAAATACAGCACTTTAGCGCATGCTCTGAACAGGCTTACAGTGCTAATGATAGGGACGTAGCGCTGCTTATGGCATTTCCAATGAATTAATTTGGCAGTCTGCTCTCTTATCCCAGCTATTCTTTCGTGCTTGTCAGTCAAATTATCATGACTTAATTTCAAGATGGCAGCATGCGGATAACTACCTCAGGGTACTGTGTGTATAAACAGTCTTTTTAAAGAACTGCTGGTGCACTTTTAAAGCTCTCAGTGCCTCATTTTAAATGTCAGGTCTTTTGGAATTCTACCAATAAAGTGTGGAGCTACTTTGATCTTGTTAATAGTGTAAAATTAGTGATAATGTTGTAAAATTAGTGAACTCTATGCCCCTTTTGCTAGCATTGTAAACCTGTTGGGATTATCGGCTAAAAGCGGTGAATAGAGGTGGACTATTCGACAAAAGTTTGTACTCATCATCATGTTTCACTTCACCCCAAGTCCATTTCACACCAAATTTCTCCTTTAACTTTCACACACAACGTTACATACTTATTCTAATTTATTTTACATTAATGGCATTTGTAGTGGCATTTTGTTGGTGTTAAATGGTGATGTTGGGACTAAGCAGGAACTAATGGATAGAGCTGCATTAACAAATAAATCAATTCTATTAACAACCAAATAACTATATAGCTTTTAATATATATTTACAATATAATCTCAGTTAATCTGAAAATAGTGCTTAAGTGATTTCCCAGGCTAAAGATTTTTCCATGATATAATATCCTTTTTTTTATGACATTTTCATCATGGTTCTGTAAAAACCAGAATCAAATGTGCTTATAGTCAGATACCAAAATACACAAAAGAAAAATAACACATACATTCATAAGTCAGATCCTGTGGACGTAGTAAAATAAAATAGTTAAGTTTAGAAGTAAACTTAGCCTGTCTATAAGGCCAAATAAGCTGCCCTCTAGTGATTGTTTTTAAGATTCTCTAAATAAATCAGTCAGGCCTCTTCCAAATCCCTGTATCAAAACTCCCTCGCTCTGTCTGTCATTGTCTTTAAATGTAATCAGAAAAGGCTTGTATCTTCAAAATGGCAACTTTACTGGAAAAGAGAAAAAAAACTTTTGTTTTCAATTAAATTAAAAGTAAAGAATTTTGGATTATTTATAGTAGTCCAATAATCATTAAATTCTAATATAATATGAATTTCCCAGATAAGTCAAATAAATATGTCAGCTGACATAAGTGAAACGTTTTTATATGTAAGCAACAATATGCATCATCTCTATAAATTACTAATCTGAATAATAATGAAGTAGCGCAATGGTCTTTTGAATAAGAAGTAGTATACATGTACATGTCAGGTTGTCAGTTAGAGGTGTGCTATCAAACTGTACAAAATTCTTTTTTTAGAAATAACAAAAATAGTGGTATTCTGTCTCAAAAGCAGTATAAATAAATTCTAGACAAATGTTTACAGATAGTTTTTTTTTTTCAAATTTTCTTTTTTAAGTTATACTAAATCGTCAATGACAACAACATAATTGCAGGAATTGGGTGGCACAGTGGCTTAGTGATTAGTAGTTTGCTTTCCAGTGCTGACATCTTAGGTTTAAGGACAAATTGGTAAATTGGATAGTTTAAATTCCCAGAAAAAATAGATTCTCTAATGACATGTAAATAAAATGTGGTTGCAATGATTCAATTTTGACTTTTCATTCATACTGACTGTTAATTAAAACTAAATTCCAATTACATCTTTATTGTTTATTATTTAACTGTTATATAATAAAACGTACTATAGATAGATAGATACCTGCTATCTTCTATACTTAATTTATTCTTTTAATCTATCTATCTATCTATCTATCTATCTATCTATCTATCTATCTATCTATCTATCTATCTATCTATCTATCTATCTATCTATCTATCTATCTATCTATCTATCTATCTGTTATACTTAAGCAATAGAACACGAGAGGGAGTGTGTTATCGCGAAATAAAGCATATTCAAACTGAATAAATTTTTTTTTCTTAAAGTTCAGTTTGATGATCTACGGCACGAGCCAAACCAAATCACAGCTGTAATGTTATTCGTGATAACACACAACCTCGAGTGTTCTATTGCTTTTATACAACTAAATAAATTACTAAATAAATAAAGAAAATAAATCAAAGAACTTTGAGAAATTCAGTTTGAATATGCTTTAATATGGACTGAGCCTTCCGCCAAAAAGTAGTTCCACCACAACTTAACTACATACAGTGTATGGTTCAGGCAGACTAACACCACGAAAGTTAGCTTGAAAGCAAAATTGGGAATAGTGAAGATGGTAACGTTAGGAGCGTGAAATAACACTAATACTCTCCTCTTCTGCTCCGTGGAGTCGTCTTCAGGTGAAAGCCGCGAATTTTAGCATTTCTGCTTATTTTCCTGGGTGGTGTTGGTTTTAGCTAGCTGGCTGGACTGTGGTTAGGTTAGCGAAGCTTGCTTTAGCTCAGCATTAACTTAGCTTAGCCTAGCCTGGCTGGTTAGCGTTCTGGCTGTAAGACGGAATTAACCGAGCGATTTTCGTTCCCTTTTTTCCACGAAAGACGAGCCAGCGCTGCGGGCGAGCGTGCCGCGGCTGAGCTCTAGTCTGTGCTAAGCTAACGCTGCTGCGGGTGTCCTGTGTATATACGCTGTTACTTTAGTGTGAGAAGGCCGTGATGTTATCATGAAATATCATCACGGCTAGATCACTTCTCAACCAATCAGATTGTGAGGTCGGAACTAACTGTTGTATAAAATATAACATACTATATTTATTATACTTAATGTTCACCCCATATGGCATTTTAATGTTCTTGTTGCATGTTTTTAATTTAAGCGAGCTGACGTTAAAACATGTCTGTATATACTGCGATTTTTCTAAAAGAAAGGTAACGGAGCTAACCATGTAAACTGTTATAAGATTATTTCTGATAGCTGGTTAAAAATACACAAATCAAACCCCAGAGATCAAACCCACTGTGAGCTTAATTAAATACAGTTTGTGATAGTCACTGTGACTTGTAGACTAGGATTACAGGATTACTGTCAGCTATAATGAAGGAAAATTCTTTTAGCTAGCCAAACTAGATACCTAGAAGCTGGATGTAGTGGATGGCCAGAATTTAGTACAATACTTTTTGTTGGTAGTTTAAAGCAGTTTCTTAACCCTGATCACTGCCCTGAAATTGTGTGTTTTCACCTGATCCATCATTTATTGAGTATCCCTTAGCCCCTTAGATTTACTAATGGAATATATCTGGTCCTTTGGTAAAAGCTCATGATAGACTAGGAGGGTTTGGGTTATCTAATGTTTATATTAACTTCTGCCAGAAATCTCTATGAAACATAAGGTTGCATTCTTTTACATAAAAGATTACCATGATAAGAAGTACTTTTAATCGAAACCCCCCCCCCCCCCCCCCCAAAAAAAAAAAAACCCAAAGGACCCTAAAAAAGAGTGGCGTAAATGTAAATACACAAATATATAACAGAATTGACATGTCAATAATAATAATAATAATAATAATAATAATAATTATTATTATTATTATTAAATCTGTTATATTGTTTTCAACATTAGGTGATACCTCAGCAGTTTTTTCATAATTAATTTATGAACGTATTTAATTCAGACATTGCACGCATACTTTTTTTTAACAACAGTAAATGTAAAGTGACCCTTACTTGAATGTACCTAATAATAAACAGAAGCACAGAAAATAATGGTTGATTTGTGATTAAAAGTATTTCCACAAATGTTGTTCTGAGACGCTGTAAGGTGGGCTTTGATTTAGATTAGCAGATGTGTCCCCCCCAATATCAAACCCACTCCTACGCCCTTGATTGGGTATATAGAAAGGTGCTATATGAGGCGCTTGTGTGTATAGAAAGGCACTGATGAAGTGTGATATTATGATAAATAGAAATAGATGATAGATGAAATATTAACTATACCTTATAAGATATATTTAAAAAATGCTGTAACCTCATAAGTATCTCACCTACTACAGTGTATAAACAAGAATAGAAAGAATATATGCAAGAATATATAAACATATAAATATATATATATATATATATATATATATATATATATATATATATATATATATATATATATATATATGAAATCTATACAAAGTATAAAAGTAACCTGTAGATATGAGGTAGTGCAGTAATGCAGAATAAATTAAGTATAAGGGATAGCAGGTATCAGCAGACAACAATACTGAATATAAACCTGTGTTTAAGTTAAGTGTAAGTAGTGCCCAGGAGTGTAAATATACAGGATGTAGGATAAAGTGTCAATAGTGCCCTGGAGTGCAAATGTACAGGATGTACAGTAAAGTGTCAATTGGGGTGTGCCATATCGTATCGTACATGATAATATCGCCAAAGATTTTGAATATTGTGAACAAAATTATACCCTGAAATATCATGCCATATCACCCACCCCTAATTATCGCAGCAGAGTACTACTTTTTTGCAGTTTTTAGCAAAAGAAAAATTCACACTGTTTTTATTTCCCATTATATATCTACTAGAGATTATATCTGTCCAGTATCATTTATTTTATCATGACAATCTGGATCATTGACTTCTGTTACAAATCTGATAAAATTCTTTTTTTTTTATATCTCAGTTAGCCATATCATATTGCATGCAATAATAAAATTTGAATTATTTTTTCTAATTCAGTGTTTTGTCATATCGCCAAAAGTATCGTGAAAATACCATGAAATATTGTGATATTATTTTAGAGCCATATCATATTCTTTTGTTATACTTACAGAGGAATCAGTCTGACTAGCTATGCCCAGTATGGGAAGTAGATAAGCACCCTGCCAGATATCACAACCTGATATGCTTAGTTAATCCTGCGATTTGAACTTAACTCTATTATTACCCATCAACCCAGCAGTAAACTATTAGGTAATTACTTCTGGGCATTGAATAGTAGCTGCTTTGCTTTTTACATTCTTACTATTGTATTACTTTCACAGTGGAAAGGTCCACTGAGTCTTATAGCGTTGTTAAACTGGCACTTCTGCAGAACAGACTGTTATTATAGTTTATTATTTCTCTGCCCTTGCAGCAATGTGCTCTTCATCTAGACTCTTACATTACAATAAATGGAGCAAACAGAGTGTCTGAAGAGGTCTGCTTATGCACATTAGTTGTGTAAGTGGCAGTTTTGTGTAGTGAGACCCACTCAGTTCAATACTTTTCAGGTTAACAGGTATAAAGAGGCCAGAACAATTCACTTTATAAGTGCGACACTGAGCCACTGCTATTGTTATTGCCAGAGATGTGTTAAGCAGCCTGAAGCATCCTCAAATAAAGTGAATTTGAGTACATTTAAAAATATATATTCTTTATATAATGTACAAAGAATGCCTTTTATAGATTCTACTTTCTACAGTTCAGGAGTTCACACACTTATTTTTATTTATTTTAGACAAAATAAATGTTGACTTCCTGAGACTCTGACTTTTGCGTTGTGTGCATATTTAATTTCTCCTAGCTATTTGGGATTAGTAAGAGCTAACAAGTTTAAGAAACTAAACTAAGTCTTTGTACAGGAAGCTGTTTTTGCAAAAAAATGTTTCCTTATATGGGGACAGTAGTTCACAAAACCTTGGACAGTGGGTGGGTGAGAATCCAAGTTGTAAGCTATGTGTGGGAAGTGGCCTTTTGAGGTACATTTTGTTGACTTGTAAGATGAGTCTTTCTCAGATGCGCTACACTTTTAGACATGATCAGGTACTTCGATCTCTTGCAAGTGCACTTGATAAGAAGCGTTTAGAAGTTAATAACATGTCTATTGATCATTTTAACAGGGTAATTACATTTGTGTGTGAGGTGCAGAAATGGCGCAGTGTTTGAAAAAAGCAGGTAAATAGGCTGATGCACAAAATTGGACGTTTTTAGTAGATTTAGTCACAACCTTGAGGCCAGATACAGTATTGTACTCTGAAAGCAAGCGGATAGTGTATTTAATAGAGCTATCTGTTCCCTTCCAAGATGAACTAGATTAAGCGTATAAAAGGAAAAGGCTCAATTATGCAGATTTGGTGGTTAAAATGAGTGTAGGATGCAAGCATATATTAGACTGGTAGAGGTGTTACTCATGTAAAGTCACGTTATCTCTGCCTCATGCATTCTCTATAGCTTTTTTTAGCAGAGGGTCCAGTGGTGATGTGTGTAGTGCAAGCCTTCCTGTTCACATTGCAGAGCATCTCCATCTTTATGTGAGAAGAAGAGAAATGAGCCAAGGGAGAAGGTAGAGAAAGATAGAGAAAAAAGAGAGAGGGGGAGAAGGGGGCTGTAATTAATTCTTATGGTCTGAGGGAACATGTTAATGATGTCCTCTCCAACAATATAACACCCTCATAGAGAGCTGAAAACCACACGTTCTTCAGGGCTCAGTAAACATGTAAATAATTAGCATTTTTTGTTGGAGTTTCCTCCTTGCTCCTCAAATATCCTTAGATGAATATAGACACTGTGTTTTGTTCTTTAAATCCCATGACATCATCATTGCCACTGATTCCACAAAGTGTTGAAAAAAGGACTTTCCCCATAGCAAAAAAAATGTGCAATTTGCTTTTCCCCAACCAGTATCATTTACTTCTAGTTAGGGCTGGGCGATATGGAAAAAATCTTATCACTATATAGTTTTCCATATCAGCCGATATCGATATGGATCACGATATAAATCAAATCACTTTCTGCTACACATGTATGGCCCTTGAAACAAGTACAAGGGGACAAATATATAAACTAAAAATTTATATACAAATATATAAACTGTTTAAATTAAATTGCAATAGCACTTGGATTTTTTATAAAATTATATTTAATCAAAGGATTATTCCCCTCCCTGAATGCAGGCATAGTATATCACAGTGTTCATTTTGACAGGTGATTTTGATACAGTTTTAGTCTTAGTCTTTTGACTAAAATGCATAATAGTTTTAGTTACATTTTAGTCTAGTTTTAGTCTAATACATTCTGGTCATATAAAAAGTATGTATTACATATGTATTACTGTTTTTCTATTTTATATTTGTTGTTATTTTGAGATTATTATAGGGCAGGGGTATTCAAGAAAACTGTGAGGAGGTCCAGTTCAAATAAATTTCCTCAAGCAAAAGTCCACAACATCGTCTATTTGCAGTATGACGATATCTGAATAAATTGTGTTAAAAAAATAATAATACAGGTTAAAATCATTTGAAAGAAGTTTATTAGCACTGAAACACAGGATAACATTTTGTGGCTGCAGTTAAAAACTAAATTATGTATTCAAAAACAAAAAGTGCTTAAGGAAAAATAGCAGCTTCAGTTTCCTTTTGATTGAACAATCTCAATATTTCTCCTCAACAAAACAACTCTCAAAACACCTGAACTATTTCTCTTACAGATTTCTCTTACATCTGTCTTCCCCCAATTTCCCCTGCTCAGTGTGAGAATTGAGCTTTGGCTTGCCCTGTCAACATTCGGTTCTTCGGTTTCGTGCTCGCGGGTGGAAGAATGAACATGTATGCATCAGTCCATTCCGATTTTCGGCATCTACTTTTCACTTTTTTGAAATCGGCATAGTGTTTGCACCTCTTCTGACTGTAATTCACGTCCTGTCATCTGTATCATCTCCCTGCGTTTCTCGCTTTAATCGCTTTTCGCTCGTCTTTCACCTTCTCTTCCTTATATCACACTGCGTGGATGTCTGTGCCTCGCTACAAACCTCGGCTTCGGTTTGCTCATACAACTCGCTCTGAGTTCAAGCTGACGATTTGATTCGCTAGTTGAACCACGTGGTTAGTATGACTCGCACGCGATTGGTTTGTAGCTTCCAATCCTTGCTCAGTGCAGTGCTGGTAAAAGCACTTGAGTCAGATAGGGAAAAATAAACGCTCCGGTTTAAAATTAATTCTCCCGTCAAAATTAAAATAATATTTTAATAAAATAATAAAAAAATATTTTAACAATTTATTCCGGGTCCGGATGGGATGGCATATGGGTCCGTATCCGGACCGAGGTCCGCTGGTTGCGGACCACGGTTATAGGGGGTGTGCTGAGCTGTGAGGCAGTTCAGTGCGCTGCCTGATCTCGTGCTGCGCCTGTTTGAAACGCTACTTAAAAGGGAAATAGAAAATAAAGTTTATCAAATCCTATCGTCCGATTTATCATAGCTATCGCGATATATAATTTCCTCGATAACTATCGATATCGTTTTATAGCCCAGCACTACTTCTAGTGCTTCAAACATATTTATATGATGTTTCAAACCAAATTATATCAGTTATTGACCCAAAAGTGTCCACAGAAAAAGTGTGAAACTACCTGCACTCAAACTAAAGGTATGGTGTGCCTATTTTATATAGTTTTTATTTTACTTGCACATTTTTACTAAGTACTTATTTTGCACTAAACAATTTTATTTATTTAGACTAAAATATTTAAATTGTTTTATATATAGTTTTCACTGTGTGTAAATAATAGTGTTTTCTCATCATTTTGTGGAATAAAATTATAATATTTATTGTTATTATAAGCAGCTGAAAATAAATATCTAGTATAGTAAATCAGTCTTGCTATTAGTTGGAATATTGGATATATTGGACCTGATCAGAATTCTGAAAGGCATAGGCTGCTCTGAGTGTTTTTAGTAATCTACATGTATCAATGTGATTGTGATTATCAGGAAAAATAAGTCTGCCTAATGCTGTTTATATATTTTGTCAAAGTAATAAACCATGTAATGAACTATCATCAATATTCTTATGCTTTCAACTCATAAACACTCTAGTCTAACTAATTATTGGAAAGATATCTTAGGTGTGAATATATTTAAAGGCGCTTGAAAACAGGCACTTGAAAACATGGCCAGTTTCAGAAAAATATAACAATTCTGCTTCTTCTTACATTTTAAATGAAAAAAAAAAAGAGCTCATAGCATGTGACTGTCTGATATAATTACTGTGTTATAAGACCTGAAAGAGGAACTGACAAAAACACCAAAACAGGCTAGGGTTCAAAGGGTTAAACAACAAAGAAAGTAAATAAAGAAAACACATGCAACCTGAACATACGCAACAACGTAAAAGTCTTGACAAAGGAAACAGGAAACACAGGGCTATGAACACACACACACAAGGTGGGGAAAGGAAACAGGGAACACCTGGGAAAAGGTAACGAGGGGGCGGAGCTACAGATTAAAAAGACAGGTCAAGGCACTAGACGGAGGCGGAGACATGAAAGAACACACAGCAGAGCACATAGAGGAGATAAACAAACAGGCGGGCAGTAAAAACACAGAGACAGAACAGGACAGGCTTGGAAGAGAGCCAGGACGTAACATTATTCAAATCCTCTCCTATACTCAGATTTATTAAAAATTCAAAAATTAAACAGGACTAATCCACAATATGACACACCACAACAGAATTTAGCATGATACAATAAAATATGGCATTATTGCCCAACTATATTATGTCATGTTTGTCCATTAAAATCAATGTGTATTCCATGAAACTGACGTATGGCCAAAGATCTTGGATCTTAGATACAAAATTTTAGATACAAAATTTTGTAATTTTTTAATTAAATGAATTGTTTTTATTTTTATTTATTCCACTGCTGTCCATGCCCAAGTGTTAGGCTGTTCTTTCAGACTGGCATGTTTTGGCACCGGAGCTGCATGTGTTTACATATTTGGCTTTATAATTATTTATTTGCCTACCCACATCCCTGTGCAGAGCTGTAATGATCTAAAGCTGTTGCTTTAGTGTTAATTACTGGTGTTTATCGTGGGCTTAATTAAGCTGTCTATGTCCCTGTTATTCTAGCTGGTGGAGGCTGCTGCTGTTTTTTAAAGCCAACCTTTCTTTGAGAGCATAGAATAAGACACATTTCTAAATTCCGCTTTATCTGCATAATGAATAGATGTTATGTATGTATTATGTGTTTTATGCATTCTGGTGTTTATGCCATTTTAAAATGTATTTATTACATCTACAACAACAAGAACAACAACAAAATTGCACATTATAAATGCCTCCTGAAATTTAGGCCACACTCACATTGCAATTAATTAATCGATTCAGATTGTATTTGGTTATCTTGATTGTTATCATTAACTTTTATTTGTCTGTAATGTCAATTAATTTATTTTATTTCATTTAGTTAATTTACTTTTCCGGCTTCTTAATTAACTAACTTACTTCCTCCCTCCGGGTGCTCCAGTGGATTAAGACGCTGCCACTTGAGATTCGAGGATTGCTTGACCAACATTATATTTGGAGTGATAGCGGGAGAAACAGCCCCATATGCTCACCCAGACAGAGCAAGGCCATCCTTGTAAAAGAAAAGTGCATTTAAGTATATGTTTAAAAAATATACTATAATATACTATATAATATACTATACTATACTATACTATATAATATACTATATACTAATATAAAAATGTTTAAAAATGTACTTAAAAAGTATAAGTACATACTTTTAGCATCAAAATTAATACATACTTAAATACATAATAAATGTACTATTTTTGAACAACTTATGGCAACTTAAGTATATTTCAATTGTAATTAAAGTAATTCAATTTAATTGATTTAAATAGATTCAAGCACATTTTTTAATACACTTGAAGCATAATGTAAATGTACAGCACATACTGTAATTGTAAAGCACAATGCTGTCTCTTGACTAAAATCTAAATCTAATTATATTTTTTTATGTCACAGTAGTCAAAGTATTGAAATCAGAATAAGACTGCTAGATGAAAAAGCAAGTTGCAAAATAAAACTAAGCTAAGCTAAATGCTAATTAGATTTAAATGTTTGCCAGCCTGGCCTGTTTAACTTTGAAAACCTGCTCTTAAATGTTCTGTGTTTGTCCTAAATTGTTCAATCAAGAGTTTTTATTTTTCTATAAAAAACTTTGACTTGCCCTGAATGCCTCTTATTAACAAACCTTAACAAACCAGTTTGATGATTCTCTATTTTAACTCTTATTTTCATTTCTGTCAGGTTTCTTGTCAGAATGAATCCCGAATGCTGCCCACAGGACTCTGTTTGCTGGATATTTTTGGTTGGTTCCAGTTCACAGTCCAGTAAAACCGAGGTGTTTAAAAACTCCAGCAGCACTGCTGTGCCAGCACAACAAAGAGTAACACACCCACAGCATGCCTGTGCGACTGCAGTGTTGAAACTGACCCACCACCCAAATAATGCCTGGTGGTCCTGTGGGGTCCTGACCATTGAAGAGCAGGCCCATCAATTATCTGCCATTTTAGGCTTTCTTAATAAAAAACACATGCAAATCGTATTAAAACATACCAAAACAATCAATGAAGAATAAAAAAAAAACTTAATTGACTGAAATGTGGTCAAATATCTAAATTCTGTTGTAATTTGCATCTTAAATGCATTTTAAGAATTTTAATCGATGCTGGTATATTTTACTATTACAGAGCAACATTTTCTTTACCTATCAATGTAAAATGCAGTTTTAGTAAATATTAAAGACAAACTTGAGTAGCCTCAAATCTCCTAACCTCCTAAAATAACCTCTGTTTTCTATATATATATATATATATATATTGTTATTTTTAGGCAGGAGTTAGAGTGAGAGACAGTATTTAGAGCATCAGTTACTGATTGATGTCCATTACAGGAAGATTTTAAATCTATGCCAGTAATTTATTCATTCACTTGCTCCTCAACCAAAATTCAATTGAATTTTGAACTATTTTGTTTAAAATAGTTTGATGACAAATGTGAATAAATGTGATTAGTTTTTCTGATTAATTAATCTAAGAGCATGTCATTTATTAGATACATTTGTAATCGCCTGTCAGCATTAGAAATGTTTGCAAAGTGCTCCTATATAATTATTGAAGATCAAAAAATGCCATAATAAAGGCCATAATATTTTCATATGTCTGTTTACAGTTATTGCCTTTATTAAGTATAAAACTTTTTTCATAACAACACTAAACTAAACCACATGCTGCTACAAAACAGCACTGCTTGTATCCTTGCCCTTGAAGCCTCTCCTGTTTTTTTCTCCTGGATTACTCTGAGCACAGTTAAAAAACTGATACATCCTTAAAGATGGTAGACCCGGTTTCTGGGTCACTGCCTGAAGGATGGCGGATGGAGGAATCGAGGAGGCACCAATTAGAGACACAAGATCCAGCCTGGGTTTTTTTTTTTTGGTTTAACACATCCCCTTGTGCAGTACAGTGCTAAAAAAGAAAAAAAAAAACAGTCAGCCCTATTGCCTGATGGGTATTTTTTACATCTGGCATCTGGCCTAAAGCATTCGTTTTATTAACGGAATTTTGCTGATCTAAGTTGTAGAAATCAAACCCATTTTCTATTATTTCTGCTTTTTTTGATTGCTAGCCTTTCACTGCCTGCCTGTTAAATTGTTAATGACACATGGAAGATTATGCCACCCTCTCGCTCGCAGCCGTCAGTCGGAGGCACAATATCCAATAACTGCAGACAACGCTGTAACACATCTGGGAATATTAGAATGCCTTTATCACACAGTCACCTCGCGGAAGCAGCACCTGCCTGCGTTAGTGCTTTATTGGAAACCTCTGGCAGAGTTTCAGCGCTATGTGTGAAAGCAGAAAGTGCTGATTTAGCACTCTACAGTGTTGTTTTAAGCAGCGGCCCACAAGCACTTAAGGCACTTGATCCTGTGTGTGTGTGTGTGTGTGTGAGCTGGGCTGGCAGAGCTGCAGCTCTCAGTGTGTGCTCTGATGGTGAAGCAGTTTGGATCACTCACTCTCAGGGCCTGTTTACCCAGCAGGAGCATGGAAGAGGATTGTGAAGTGACCGATGGAACATTTCTGCTGTGATCAATGGGGCCATTCACACAGCATGTCCTGGAAGTGCCAACCACAGGCAGACAGATACCGAGCTAAAACGCATCCATGCTCTTTCAGAGCAGCAGCTGAGGGGTCTAGTGTGAATGGTTTAAGAGTAATCTGAGGGCCACAGTATGCACCAGGGTTCATGACTTGGTTACATTGTGTATGTTTGGTCTGGTTAGTTTTGATTTCACACTGTAGTTTAGTGAGCAGACTAAAGAACTGTACTACATCCAGTGTTGTGCCAGTTCACAGCTTTTCTGAACTAGTTCAAGTTCAGTTCATACATGCTCAAAGTGAACATTTCACGTTGAAAGTTCACAATTTTAATTCTGAACTAGTTCAAAGTTCAGTTAATTTTACTTTTTCCGTGAGATATTCAAATAAATACTTTTTTCACACTACAAGCTAGATGTCACATCTTCTGCCTATTCTCTGTCTGTTCTCTTGTCTGTATGTTCTCATGTGACCTGGCTCCTCTGTGTTTCATTCCCAGTGTTTTTCCACTCACCTGTGTTCATTTGTAGCTCCGCCCCTTCGTCCCAGGTGTTTCCTGTTTCCTGTGTGTGTGCACCTCTATTTAAGGTCCGTGTTCCATTTCCCCGGTGTCGATCCTTGTACGTTTATCATCTGTCAGTGCTCCATGTGTTCCCCAGTTTCCTCAGTCCTGTTATCAGTTTATTCCCTGTGTATTTTGTATTTGTTTTCTTTAATAAATCCCTTTTTGTTTGCATTTGCATCCGCCTCCGCGTCCTCCCTGCACCCTCACCTGACACTAGAAATCACTATATGTTCTGTAACTGCTCGATGTAGATATTTGCTCATGACACTGCAATTGTGGGTTTCTTACCAGGTGATGAAAATGTTCATAAGGAAAATCGGTGTCTGTCTCCATGCCATCACTTCCACTAGCCATTTTTTTTGTATGGCAGTGCTTTCTCTCACTCCCGTCATTGGTTTCTCTTTCTCTCTCTCTCTCTCTCTCTCTCTCTCTCTCTCTCTCTCTCGCCCTCGCGCTCCACACTCATCGTCGGTCTCTCTCTCTCTCTTTCTCTCTCTCTCTCTCTCTCGCCCTCGCGCTCCACACTCTCATCGTCGGTCTCTCTCTCTCGCCCTCACGCTCTGCGCTCTCATCGTCGGTCTCTCTCTCTCTCTTTCTCTCTCTCTCTCTCTCGCCCTCACGCTCCGCGCTCTCTAGCCAACAATCATTTACAGTGATGTAAAAGAGTACCCTTTTATATTTGTTTATAATTAAGGGCTAATCTGCTGTTACAGTAAATAACTTAATTCCCAGTCTAAGCATCTGTGTTCATACAGCTGCATGACGCTTTTGGATGCCAAGGGAAGTCTGATTTTGGCACAACACCAATACCTTTTTCCTCTGGTGTGTTTTAAGACTGCCTCTGCTTCCTGTAATTGGTTTGGAAGTCCAAACATTCTAGAAAAGTGCTTTCACTCTGCTAAAGAACTGGATCGTGATTTAGTAGATCCGTCCCAAGAAAACCTCTTTAGGTATAGCCCCTGTCTTATGTTTATCTGGTGCCGAGTTAAGTACATCCAAAAAGCACTGCTCTCCATGTTTAACAAGCACAATGAACTTGACACAAGCATTTTACATGTAGGAGTTAACAACATTAGAGACCAACAGAGTAGTTTTAAAAAAGTGTACGAGAACAAACAAAGGCCAAGGTCACCATCTCTGGGCCTCTGCTCACGAATAGGAGAGGACAGGAGACTTTTAGCAGACTCTTTGCCCTGAATGACTGGCTGAAAACATGAACAGAGGGCAACAACTTAAACTTTATTAATAACTGGAATTTATTTTTGGAGAAGACCTTGTTTTCATCAGAGAGATGGACTGCCTCCAAGTCTGTGTGGCTCCTTTGCTTTATCTGAAAGCTACTTCACAGCAATCAAGCGATTGTGCGTAATGAATGCGTGTACAGAAGGTAAGAGTGTAAGGCACATTTAAAGCACAGTGACGTAAGGTTTTCTTCTTCCCAACAGACCTTGCTAGAATAGATGTGTGATAGACTTAGTGCCTGTCTAATAGTGCACTGCTTTAGTAAAGGTAGTGAATCATGACAACTCAAATAAGTCAATCAGTAAAGTATGAATGGTTCTTTTCCTAGATAATTGATTCTTCATGTTCAAGGATACATGGAAACTTTGCTCTTAATAGAACCTTCACTAGTATTAAAAAAGAAAAAGTTCACTAGTATTAGAAGAGATTTTTTTTTCTGGGAGGAGTCTGGCTCTGCTCTGTACCTCAACACACTTTGTTCTCAAGCAGCTCCACCGTCAGTGATGGATGAGGAGCTCATTAGATTATAAATAAATTAGTCTCAATGACATGTCAGCTTTCGTCACCTGAACCTCTTTAATATCAACAAATCCTGAGTTACAGACCTCTCACTTCAGCTGCAGTGCTGCCAGGTGCTGTGTCGCATTCTGTGTGAAGCTGCATTCAGAATATTTTATTTATTAATCATTTGTTTGATTCAAATGTTATAACTTATAGTAGAATGTACTTAGTGTCAGTAGGCCTAATTGCAGCTTTGCAATACTATTACATCTAATTGCTTCTGCACAAAAGGTCTAAATCCTCCCATAAAAAAACTTCTCTACAGGTCACAATTTTCAAGCTACAAACATATGTACAAAATATATATATAAAAAAATAATAATGTAGTTTTATACTTTATGCAGTAGAGAGCAAGCACAACACCCTTTCTCACCATTTAAGTATTGTCTGTGTATGTAGAAGCTTTTGGACCAAACATATTGGCATTGCACAAAGCACAAACCAACAACGCCTTAGCAACCACCTTGCAAGCCCTTAGCGAAGCCTAGCATCACCTTAGCAACTGCTTAGCAAGACCTTTGCAACCAACATGTTACCGTAACAGCCACCTAAAAACACCTTAGCATCCAAAAGTTAAAGTTTAGCAACACTTTTGAAACCACCTAGCAACATGTTTCTATTTTTTTAGTTTACTTTATGATTTTTATTTATTGGGAAAATATTAGGAAGCCACAGGGAGACAAACAAGAACACAAGACAGGAACAGAAACAACCAAGAAAAGAAGAAACATAGTCTAAAGTATAACAATATCCATAAACCTAGCCTTTAAGCTGGTGTCCATAAGTTTTGGGATTTGAGGGATTTAGGGCCCTCTTTGGTGAAAATAGGTAATTGCACTAACCATGTGGAAGAATCATTTTCAACTGGGTGGGTGCAGTCTCATTTCAAAGCAGATGAATCCAAATCCAGGTTATGTTCTGTCAAAGAGAGAGAGTGTGCTCAGTCAGAAACTGCTGAGCTCTCTCCACCATTCAAACCAATCCAATCCGCTATTAATCCTGGTTTTAGTGTGGACTCTATCATGTTCCCTTTTCCCTTCGCTTCAGAGCTTGCGTTACTCCTTTGTTTCTTTATTTTTACTACAGGTGAATGAGCTACTGAGGTCTGAATTCCCCCTTCTGGTGTCTCCGTTGCTCCACCAGCCGCTCGCGTTCAGTAAAACTGAGCCGGATCCTCTTTCAGAGGCTGTACATGTGACGTAAGTACGTAAAGACACGTGACGTGGCCTGAAGAACTCCTGTGAAAAGCGACCAGACACCCCAGTTTTTAGAATTTAAATATTAGGTTTAGCAGGGATGGTCGTTTCAGCACACTGGTACCATTAAACACAATATTTTGTCCCTTCTCCGCTTAGAAATGCTTCTGTTTTCAGTTTAGAAACAAAATACTATGGACTGCCACTTTATAATGTTAAAATTTGAGGCTAAGACTAAGTTAGACTTAGATGCAGAGTTACATTCCACAGAAAATCACTTACTTAAATATAAATATTTTATATTTAAGTAAGTGATTTTCTGTGGAATGTAACTCTGCATCTAAGTCTAACTTAGTCTTAGGTATAAATATAAAGTTTAATGTTAGTTGAGCATCTATAGGGCATATATAATGGATCACCCAAATAAAGTAATACCAAATGTTTATATTGATTTAACATTTGAATATTAGAGCATTTTTCCCTTTTTTTTCTGTGTATTGAAGAAAAAAACAGTATTCTTATATTTTTCAAAAAAATCCAAACTAAAATTCAGCTCTGAAAGGGTATTATGTGAAGTTAGCGATAAAAAAACTGCATCATCAACAAAATAGTTTTTAGTAAAGACATTTTGAAAAGCAAGATGTATTTAATCACTGAGCTTAAAGACTGCCCACATAGGGGCGCCCTTGCCTCTAGTCTGGATGAGGTTGTGTGAGGGGGCTATAAATGGATATATCTGTTATTCCAAGAAAAGCTTCCACCACCTCAAACGGATGTGCGTGTGTGTATGTGTGTGTGTATTCCAGGGATTGCATTTCTGTCTTTTCACATGCTGGTCTTCTGCTGATGTGTTATTTTTTTTTTACTATATAATAAAAAGAATTTTCTCCATCTGCGTTTTGAGTTCAGTGTGTGTGTGCGGATTTGTCATATATATAGTGCAAGTGTATGCTGCTGCACTGCACAGTCTGCTTCAGTGATCCCTTTATTTTAAAGCTCCAAATTAATAACTGAAGTGGCTTATTATTGAATAAAGTGGGCAGAATAAATCCTGCCAAAATTAGACAAATAATTAAAGCAAAAGAGCATTTAAGAAGAGGAAGAGCGGAAGACAGTGGAGAGAAAAAGGGGAAAAAGAGGAAGAACAAGAATCCAGCTCAATCCATCAAAGCTAGAAGCTCATTACGGCTTGGATACTGCATGAAAAGGCCTCTTTTAATCCTGCCTCCCCACCTATTAGCACACGCTCTAATCTCTCTTTCTCTCTCTCTTAAGAATGTGATGGTGAATATCTTGTAAGAGTTAGGGCAGCCAATTACCTGCAGCCTACATGCAATTAAAAATCATGCGATGCTAATGGTTTAACACTGCTTCATGCTCATCACGCACGAGGAATCAAATCGTCAGCGGTTGATTGATTGATTTTCACTGCACATGAATTAATAAGGTTGCTGCAAACTAATTGCCTAAACTAACATTATTAAGGTTCTTGTTAAAAGTTGGTCTAACTAAATAATCTGTGTTTGACCAAATGTACAAACCAATTTCTTTGCACATGCTCGTTTTGACTTCTTAGATAAACAGGGTCTACTAAGCAATACTCCAGGGTTTTGACCTGATGTTTGTCAAGCTATTTGCATATTGGGTGTTGTCTTATAACTTAATATCAGGGTGTAGTCATTCTCCACATTCTGCTGCCTTCTCGTAGGATTTATATATATATATATATATATATATATATATATATATATATATATATATATATATATATATATATATATATATTGTGGCGTGAGGAGGCAGGGGGAGTTGTGAGTCCGCCCCACGCCGGAGCGCACAGCCATGTCTGTCCCAGCTGGTCCGCATCAGGACTGATTGAGCTGCCAGCTGGGACAGGTATAAAAACACGGCCTCAGCTCACTCAAAGAGAGGACTTTCACTGGAGAGCTGCACGGACTGGCTGCACGGACGTATATTTAAACTTTAAAAGAAACTACTGAACTCTAGAGCCCCACTTGGCTGAGTTATGCTGTTTTGAGTTTATTCTGGGTGTGCTGTAGGGCCTTTAAACCAATAAAAGGTATGATTTGAGTGCATTTAATCCCTGTGTCTGTGTGTCTCTCTGTGCTTCCTCCTTCCGGGTCACAGTGATCACGCCCCTAACCCCAGGGGCCTATCACAATATATATAGTTAACTGCTAGTGCTTAACCTCAGCATGTTTCCTTAATATCTGATGATACATCCAGATCATGTTATGAGTTACTACAGAAAATATACTCCACAGTGGTCCATTAAAAAAATAAATATAATTCTACGGTTAAAAATTTTTACAAAATGACACAGCATTGCAGTCCATCAGTGAAAGATGTGATGTGAAAGAACCTTAGGTTTGTTTTATCCAATGTAAACTTGGACATTAATACCAGACCAGGCAGCATGCTGAAAGCTATAGGCCTAAATCATCACACACATTGCCTGAAGCTATATTGATTCCAACTAATCTCAAACAGACTTGATTATGTGGTTTATGGAGGCTTATGTTGTATTTTATCCATAACAATGAAAGCAGCTCGCATTTTGAACCCTGATTTTTTTTTATCTGCTATGTCCGTCCACTTTAATAAATAGCAGAAAGTCACAAACTCCCTGTCAGAAACCACACAAGCGAGTCAATCTGAGATTTACTAAATAACTAAACAACACAAGCACTCAGGGAAAACTGAAACGATGACTTTCATTGAGTTAATATTCCTGACAAAATGGCACCGCAACTGTGGAACTGCATTCGAATGGCTGGAAGCAAAGTTCTAACACTGACACAAAGCCATAATGTAATTGCTGAGGTTAAATGCATTCCAGGCACATGATATGTGAGCTGATAATTTTAATAGGCTGCATTAAAATAAGGATTATTACCCTTGCCTTGAGCAGTAATATGATTGAGAGTGGGTAAGTGAGTATGCCAACATGCATTTTAAAATATTTCTGCAATGTATACAAGGCTAACAGTAGTTATTGTTTTTAAAAACAATACAGCGGATGTAACCATAGGCACAATATACGTAAATACATGAAATAGAAAGTGGTAAGTGCTTGTATTCATTTATAACAGTCAGTCATGCATGTACTGCAATAAACACAAAGATAGGATTCTATAAAATCTTTGTTGGATGTAAGGTCTTGAAAACACCTTGTTTTACACAAAATATTTGGTGGTATTGTGTTCCTATCTAATCTGATCATTGTGTTCGTATAAATTATAGAGCTATAGTTGTTTTTTACCTCATTCATTGGGCCGTTAATGCAATGCAACTAGCCTAATCATAACCATGATCTGAACCATAACCTTAAAATAAGTATTGTAAAATCAGCCATTTCAGTTCTTAACAAACTACCTCAGTGAATCAGATCTCCTGAAGCCTGCACTCACAATAACAGCTATGTAGACCATATTTGTTTTAATGTGCTTTATGCATGTTTTTTTTTGTCTGTACTTCATGTTTGCAATAGTGTTTATTCAAAAGAAAAGTATGTAGATCAGAGGTGAAAAAAGTACTGAAAAATTGTAATTGAGTAAAAGTACCTTTACTTTGCTAAAATTCAACTCAAATAAAAGTAAAAGTACCCATCTAAAAATCTACTCTAGTAAAAGTAAAAAAGTACTCAATTTAAAATTTACTTTGAGTAAAAGTTACATAGTTACTTTTAATTATTTGATGTAAAAAAGTAAAAACAAATCATGATCTAAATCGTTTTTAATAAACTATTGTTCCACATAATAATTTGGACCTTAATAAGTTATTCCAATTACTCAGTAATTGGGAGTTTTCCAATGTAGCAAAGTAAATTACTTGTGTCAAAATGTACTTGAGTAAAAGTAAAATTACCTATTTTAAAAACTAATTTTAAAAATTACAAATTACTCATAAAATCAACTCAATTACAGTAACTTGAGTAAATGTAATTCATTTCTTTCCACCTCTGATGTAGAGTATGTAATTCTCTTGTATTCTCAATGTATGAAATGGTACAGGCTGTAAAAAAACAAATTTCCTCTTTGAGGACAGTTAAGAATCTAATCTTATCTAGTAACCCTAACCTGAACACCACCGAGATGCAGGTTGGTGACAGTTTTGAAGATAAGATATAACCTATAGGGGACTGAGAAAATAAAGTGGATGTTTCAGTATGCCTCCTTGGGCTGGCCAAGTCTTCTGTCATGTTTTAGTGAACGGAGCGCTGGATGCAAATGCAGACGGAAGTTTAATAAGGGCTCAGGCTCAGTTGCAAGGTCAGAACATTCCAAATATCATATAAACACAAGCCAGACAAAAGACATTAAGGGCAAATACCAAACTAGGCCTGGAATAATAAGCAGGTCTTAAAGAAAGACCAAAAAACAGGCAAAACAGACCCATGGAATAACACAGATCAGGACTCAGTGTTCACAAGAGACAGTGCAATGTCTGACTAAAGCTTAGACTCCTTTTAAACCTGCTCCCATTGTGGTTCATATGAAATGGGGCCAGTGATCAGGAAAAGGAAAAATAACTGTTAAATGTGTTCCTAGGCTACAGTTGAGGTACAGTTGGATGGTCCTCGATAATATGTCATTTGAAGACTTGTTACTTCCTTAGTAACCCGATGGTCACACATATGACGCTATATATATTCTAAGGAGGTTTTGTGTTGACGTAACACGTAAACATCTAATGATTACACTAAGATGCAAAACTTTACTCCGACTCTGACAAAAAAATAACTCTGCTCCAATGTTTGTGGTGCTGTTTTACATTTTCTCCTCACGTTGGACATGTGCAGTGAATTGTGGGCAACCAAGGGCCACAAAGGATACATCAGTTGCATCGTCAAAATCATTCCAAACATTTCTAGGCTGTATATAAAGGGTCCTTCATTTTGGAACACAATTCAATGGCTTAGTGACTGAGAAATACAGTCCACCTGGGCTTCAGCCTAGACTTTGGATCATGGCTACAATTTAGGTGGACGATTATCTTCTGGACAAAAGTAATGGCATAATAACAGACTTCTGTAGTCTCTCTGTAGAAACGTGATTTTTAAAAATCCATGCTATTTTCTCTCGTTATAAACCAAAAGCTTTGGCGGTGGCTTTATTTAAATTAATAATAAGGTGTTAACTCAGGGAATGGCTTGGGAGTGCTCACACTTGTATAAGTTGTGAGTGAGTGTGAACACTGGCCAGCACACTCCTGGCCATGTGAATTATTGTAGACAGGATTACTCCACACACTGAACAATGCAGTGGGTGGTAATGATCATGAGGAGAACATGCCAAGATCCATGAAAACTGTGATTAAAAACCAGGGTTATTTCACCAAATATTGATTTCTGAACTCTTAAAACTTTATGAATATAAACTTGTTTTCTTTGCATTATCTGAGGTCTGAAAGCTCTGCTTCTTTTTTAGTTATTTCAGTCATTTCTCATTTTCTGATAATAAATACCGTACATATCTCTAAATATAAATTTGGAAAAAATGTTGCCTGTAGTTTAAAGAATATTATACAACAGTTAGTTCTGACCTCATAATCTGCCAATTCTAGCCATGCTGATATATGTGATAACATCATGGCCTTCTCACACTAAACTTGTATCACTCCGCCGACGCGTTGCCGAGTAACGGCATATATACACAGTACAGCTTTGATTCATCAACGGCACCTGCAGCAGCGTTATCTTAGCACAGGCTAGCGCTCAGCCGTGGCACGCTCACTCTTAGCCCCCAGCGCTGGCTCGTCTTTTGTGGAAAAAAGGGAAAGAAAATCGCTCGGCTAATGCCATCTGACAGCCAGAACGCTAGTTAACACAAGTTAATGCTGAGCTAATGCAAGCTACGCTAACCTAAACACAGTCCAGCCGGCTAGCTAAAACCAACCCAACCCAACCCAGCAAAACAAGCAGAAATGCTCAAAAAATGCACACCTTTCACCTGATGACAACTCCACAGAGCAGGAGAGGAGAGTATTAGCGTTATTTCACGGTCCTAATGTTACCATCTTCGCTTATTCCCAATTTTGATTTCAGGCTAACTTTCGTGGTGTTAGTCTGTATGAACCATACACTGTTGTGTAGTTAAGTTGTTGTGGAACTACTTTTTGGCGGAAGGCACTGTCCATATTAAAGCATATTCATTCTTAATTTCTTAAAGTTCTTTGATTTATTTTTTTTATTCATTTTGTAAAAAAAACTGTTGTATAAAAGTAATATAACACTCAAGGTCGTGTGTTATCACGAATAACATTACAGCTGTGATGTTATTCGTGATAACACACTCCCTCTCGTGTTCTATTGCTTTAAAACAACAAGGTTCATTTCACTTAAACATAAATCTATATATATCAAAATTAGTGAAACTGATTCAAAAACTGAAGTGGTCTCTATACAAAAAGCAGAAACAACAAAAATGGAGATGAAAGGTTTTTGTCTGACATATGTAAGCAGTATAGTGTTTATTATACTTCTCCTCCAGCAGAGGGCAGCAGACTCCAGTGATTCAGTAGGCGTTTTCTCCACAGACTCAGAGCAGCTGAATGGAGTATTACACAGAGAAAATGGTAGTAAGGAGGAAGGTAGGGAAGAAAGTGAATTACTGTGGGTGAGAGATAGAGGGATGGGGTAGATAGAGAGAGAGAGGGATGAGCATCGTCGGTTTTTACAGTCGGTCCATGTCCAGTGGAGAGATAGACAGGAGACGGAGTGAATCTCTCGGCTCCTGTCTTTGAGCCTCTCATTACCAGAGGCCTGCCACTCTACTGAACCAGTCCGGCCTAATCAGACACAGCTCAGTATCCCTGTGCTCGCACCCGCGCGTCTCACCAGATCACACTTGAAGGATGGCACGAGGAGAGGGAGTGATAGAGATAAAGGGTTAACCAAGGATTCAATAAGCAAACAGACTGTGGAGGTCAGGCCACAGTACTGCAGCAGATCAGTATCTCTGTCCCAGATGGATATGGTTGCTGACGGGGGAACGCCGCTGCAGGAGTGGAACAAGAGTGTGAGCATGACTGAATCATGTCTGCGCTGCAGATCAGGCTAATTGAGGCCTGATGAATTGGAGTGGCCTCATTCAGAGGCTGAGAGGGAACAGACGCTCTCCATCATCCTCAGCTGAGAGAAAGCGCCTCTCCGGGAAAGCCAGGCTGGATGCAGTATAGACTGCGCTCACGTTACAGACGCAGGAGGAAGAAGGAAATTCCATCCTTTACACTTTATATTGTTTATACGTCACATTAGCATCAAATCGCATTAATCCAATCTTAGCGATCAGGTCTTTATGTAATTAAGACACAGAGTCAACAGTCTATTTTCAGTCTTCCTCCTCTGTCGGTTAAATATTAACAGTGCTTGTGAATATACCTATGCTTATGGGCATGGAGGTCTGGAAATAAAGAGTGTTTTTAGGTAAATTGCTGGCATATTGCTATCTTATCTATGCAGAGGAAAACACAGGTGTGCCGCTGACTGAATAAAACCTACACAGATGTCAACAGTTCATTGCTATCCTTTCAATGAATTGTAAACACAGACGCTTCCCCAACATGCACACACCCCAGCTTGTTATGCACACATGAAATACCAATCTGCCAGTCAATCTTAAAGGGAATAGCAAGTGACACACTGATTTTATATTTGGTTTATTATTGCATGTTACGCTCAAAACACACAAATTATTAATAAAAAAAAATTGTACAGGCCTTTTGTGCATTTTCTAGCAGCACAAAGCATACTTTTCCTATCGTTATGATAGCAAAGACACACTGAGGTGCCCTAAATCAAGACCAAAATCAAGTGTCCTTTCAAGAAGTGGTACGTAAAAATCTTAAATGATAAAATTGTTTTTAAATCATGTTGCTCCACTGACTAATAGAGTCGCGATTGCGGCACTAATCCAGAATGTTGCTACTGCACTATATAACTTTGGTGGAGCTGCACAAGATCTCTTCTTAAAACTGAGTAATACTGCAGACAAACCAAGTCTCCCTGAAGCCGCGGGAGTCTCCCGCATTTCAGTAGCGGCTCCCTGACGCCCGCGAGTCACATATAATCTCCCGGAAATCAATGACAGGACGCTGACGACGCATCTATTTCTAACAACATGAATCATGATTTCCATTTAAAGATAAAATTTCACCATTTAACAAAAAGAGCTAATCAGCTTGTGGCAGGGGGCAGGGGGGTTGTGGTGCTTGTAGAGATGTGCGCAGGTGCAGCAGCCATAACCAGCTAAAATATTCACGTTTTTTGTGGTTTATTAAAAACAAAAAATGCTATAAACTATAGTAGGAGTGTAGAAGGTGTGTTGCTAGACTGTCACACCTTGTTAAAGTTGTAAATGTATCAGGCAAATTGAGCACGTTCCCACGGAATTTAAACATTTATAAGCCACAGGAGCTGTAAAATCTGTAAAATGCACATTCGCTCTGTGCTGCTCTCTCTCTCTCTCTCCGTCCCTCTTCCTTTTTCTTCTTTGTTCTCATTATTTCTTTTCATTTCCTCTCTCGATATCTCTTCATCCTGCGAGACTGAAAGGTGTGTCCGCTGGGACAGAAGGCAGCTAAGAATGGCAGCAACGTCTGTCTGCAGCCTCTATTAACTCGGGTACAAACTTGACCTCTCTCTTCTCTCTCTCTCTATCTCTTTATTTCTTTCTCTCTCTCTTTCTTTCTTTCTTTCTTTCTTTCTTTCTTTCTTTCATTTGGTCTTAAGTGTTTATCATTTGCACAGTGGGCTTTTGCTTTCCTCACGACAGATAAGACCAAAAATAGACGCGGGAAAGTGTCCGGCGGAATAATAATAATGCCTTTCAATTCGCCGATGACTCAGGAGGAATTTGCTGTTTAAATGGCTGCAGTTTTTAGATAAGTTAATGGGCAGCTCTGGCTGTTCTTCATGCAGGCGGAATGCTGAACACAGCCGCACATCCACTCGGTTCTTACACACACACACACATAGAGAGAGAGCGCACTGTTGATTTAGGGGTTGACGTGGAGGTCGGCGCGTGAGCGAGCATTTATATAAGCCACGACGCAGCATGTTGACGCTAACAGGAGCTGCGTGTGCTCTCATGTCAGGCAGTGGACACTGCTCTGTCCACTCAGCTCCGGCTCGGCCCGGCGATGAGTCAGCCGCTGCTTCAGCTCCGTCTTTAACAGAGTGCTGAGGTCATCCGTCTTGGCCCTGAGGCCATATTTAACGTGGCCCTGCTTTTGTTGTGATCCCCCCCCTTTCTGACTGAGCGGCGTGGAGGAGTCGTACTGCGCTGTGACCCCTTCGCCCGCTCTGGATCAGTCTGTGCTGAGAGAGCCCTCGCACGGCCAGGCACTTTTAGAACATCTCCTTTACAAGACCTCGCATCTGAGCCCCCTTAGGCAGCAGCAGCCTCATCTATCTGTGTGTGTGTGTGTGTGCGCTTGCAGGCTTTGAACTGGTAGGGGAAGGGTCTAGAGCTCAGCCGTCCCGCTTCTAAAAAATACATCCAAGCGTTTATCTCAATTCCTGGAGAAGGGCCCTCGCTCGCTAAACCGTGGCTGATTGCCAGCCCTGAACTGCAATCCAGTAGCATAGAATCCGTGCTGCCATTCAAAAAAGTTATTTCCTAGCAATATTACATGCATATAATGTTTTGAGCCATGGCACACTAACCCACAATGAAAGATTGGCATCATTTTTTCTCAGAATGGCACTTTACTCATGCTGTACATGAGTTATTCAGTACTAATATTGTATATTAGTACTGAAGTCATCCAGACTATGAAGGAACACATAAGGAGTCCTTTGTCAGCCTCGTTTTTTCCTCTCCTTTGCTTGTTGCCCTCTCATGTCTCTCCAGGTCTCCGCCCATGTCTTCAGAGCTCCCTCCTGTGTTCATTTGTAGCTCCGCCCCCTCATTACCGGTCCCCAGGTGTTTCCTGTTCCCTCCATTTGTATTTAAGCCCCTGTGTTTTTTTTTTTTAGTGTTAGGTTGTCTGCTCTTGTGCATGTTTGACGGCAGTCAGGTTGCTGTTTCTTTGTTTTCTGTTTTGATGGTTTATTCAGTGTTAATCCCAGTAGTCCTGTCTGTTCATGTATCTTGTTTTTAGTTTAGTTTATTGATTTATTTTATGTTTGTTTTCTTGTTAAACAAATGACCTATAAGTGCTTACGTCCGCCTTGCATCCTCCCTGCTGCAAGTGTACAACAAACCCAACTACTCTGTGAAGCATTTAGGTGGCTCTTATCTGGGTATATGTGGTTTCTAAGGCTGGTAACTCTGATTAACTTATTCTTTGCAACAGAGGTAACTCTCGAGCTTCCTTTCCTGTGGCGATCCTGATTAGGGCCAGTTCCATCTTTACATTTTTGATGGTCTTTACTACTGCCCTTGAGGATACTTTCAAAGCTCCTAAAATTGTATGGATTCACTGACCTTTATTTCTTAAAGTATGTTTTTTTTCTTTATTTAGTTGATTAGTGCTTGTCATAATACAGATTAGAACATTACTCAAAACATGCTATTCACTGTATACCAACTCTACCTCAACTTCTTCTCAAACACATTAAAAAGGGAAAGAAATTCAAGTCATTAACTCTTTCAGCACAAGTTCAGCACAGCTGTTAACTGAAAGCGGATTATTCCAGGTGACTCTACCTCATAAAGCTGACTGAGAAAATCCAGCCAAGATGTGAAAAACTGTCCCCTGATAAGGAATGAACAAGTACTTATAGTAAAATGTGTAGAAGGCAGCTATTTAACAGCGTGCATGCAATGTACAGAATGTGATGAGTAGTGCTTACAACAGTATATACGCTTAATGTGGCACTAGTCTCTAGATACTTCTTACTGCTGCTGAAGTTGGCAGCGATTGTCAGAGACAAGCCATTTTATTTACCAAGGGAACCGGGCACTCTGTACATAGTAGCAGTTTATGTAGCCTCTAGCACTAATGCTAATGCTGCACTAAACAAACTGTATGAAGCATTCACTGAACTCTAAAACACACACCCAGACACTGTCACTGGAGTCACTGGAGATTTCAGTCATGCAAAGCTCAATTCAGTGGTCCCTTATATTCACCATCATGTGGACTTATGGCAACAACCATGCAACTCTCTCATTTTGGCTTAAGAATATGCAGACATACAGCTCTGGATTTTGCTATTTATAGGTATATGTTTATATAAAATAAACATTGTTGTTTTATTCTTGAAACTACAAACAACATTTCTCCCACATTCCAAATACAAATTTTGTAATTTAGAGCATGTATTTGTAGAAAATGAGAAATGGCTGAAATAAAAATAAAGATGCAGAGCTTTCAAATCTCAAATAATGCAAAGAAAACAAGTTCATATTTATAAAGTTTTAAGAGTTCAGAAATCAATATTTGGTGGAATAACCCTAGTTTTTAATCACAGTTTTCAAGCATCTTGGCATCATGTTCTCCTCCACCAGTCTTACACACTGCTTTTGGATAACTTTATGCCACTCCTGGTGCAGAAATCCAAGTTCAGCTTGGTTTGATGGCTTGTGTCATCCATCTTACTCTTGATTATATTCCATAGGTTTTAAGTGGTCTCTTATTTTTTTCCAGAGCTGTATATGGCATATTTGTGAGCACTAGTGTCACCCATCACATTCAAATATTTTCTCTAAACTACCTCCAGAAATGACTTAATTACTTTCATTTTGTGAATATAAATGCAGTTAATAATGCAGGTGTAGAATTTAAGGTGGAATAAATATAACAGAAACAAAATTGTAGAAACAGAAAAATCATAGAAGAGCTGTCAACTGCACACCTCTTGTCAGTGTGTTTTTAAAATCATAACAATGGGAAAAGTATGCCTTGAATGCCTTAAAACGTGCAAATGGCATGCACTAATTGTCTTAATAAATCATAGGTATGTTTTGGGTTGTTCATTAATTGGTGGGGCCCTATCAACAGTGATGCACGAATGATGTTACTGTCTTCAAATACTTCACAACATGCCTCAACCAGAAGCTATGGATGACTCTTTGGTAAAAGCAAAGAAACTTATCATTTAAGTGGTCTCTTATTTTTTTATGCAGAGCTGTATTTGTGTGGCCAGCATTACACATGTGCACAAAACTTTCTGGGTCCCAGTTGGGCTACTCATACAGGCCACACATGGACATGCTATCTGGGGTGTCAGACATCTGAGCTATATGTGAAAACCAACATAACATTTCAGCTCTTGAGTAAGGCTGTGAAACTCTATGTTCTTATTGCAGTGAAAGGATTTCGCCCTGGGTCATGATTAGAAGCAGAGGACTGATCCCAGAACAAACAGCAGAAGCAAGGGTGAGTTACAGCCAAACAATCTTATCCACTAATACCTCAATATTGTCTTCCCTATGTCTCTCTCACGCAAACAGTTCCAACTTCTCCCTGCCTCAGGATCAGATGCCCCTGGTCCACCACTGAAATCAGGTTCACTGACCCCCTGCAGGCTTTGAACATGTTGTGCATCAAAGGGTTAATGGCATTGCTGTGCTTCTGCTACCATTTGAACAAATCCAAATACATTCATTCTAAAATCAGGATGTCTGGTTCATCTTTTCTTCATATTAGAGTTTCTCTGCCCATGACAGCTTTTGCTGGTTACCTGAGCAGCCATGTGTGATGATGGCAGAAGCCTGGCCACATCACCAGTGCTGCTGGGGACATTAATTGAACATTTAGCTGTGTAAATATACAAAAGATACTTTTACCTGGTTGTTGTCCTTGGGGGGTCTTCCTGGGAAATGGCGGCCACTCTTTACTGGAACCTCACCTGGGGAGAGAAAAAGTTAGTTTCAAATGTGTAAATACTTACCATCTAGGCACATGTCCATAGTTTTGTATGTAAATTATGTCAGCATTAATGTATGTATTTGTGTTTGTTTGTAAATATGTATGTGTATACATACCCTGTAGCAGTGGTATGGGCCAATTGAGGATGGGGCGGAGCTACACATATAAAAGGGCAGGTAGAGGCACCTGTGGGGTAAGCCTTGCTGCTGGGGGTTCAAACTGTCCTGATCTGCTGAGAAGACAGGATTATTTGGTGAATGGGTCTGCTGATAAAAGAACTAGTAATCTCTAGTTTCTAGTAGTCCTGTGCAGAGGTCAGATTTGACCCGTTTTATTTCTTTTTTGTATAGATTTCTTTTTTTGTTGTCATTTTCGTTTTAAAAGTTTAAAACTCTTCTCCACGTACAGTTACAGTCTTCAAAATTCTCACAAAAGAGAGGTCCTCAAAATGTACAGACTGCCACTTTAATTGCCTCATATCTGCAGATACCCTAAAATGATCTTTTTGGCAGCCTGGTGGCGTAGTGCTTAGCCCATTATCACCTCCAAGCAGGTAGGCAGTTGAGTCTGGTTGAGAGTATGCTGTGTGCGATTTGCTGAGCCTTTTTACTGGTCTGTGTGTGGAGTGTAAATATGTAAAATCATGTGGAAAACACGATTGTAAAGAATTTTTATTTCTAGAAAGGCTCTATATAAATGTAACTTAGTTCATCCATTCATTCTTAGAGTGCCCAAACTTTTGTTTAGTATTCACAACACAATAGTGAAAGTAGTGTTTCCCAAACATCGTCACACTATTGCATATTTTATCCTCTGATCTGATCTCCCAAAAAAATACAATCCCTTCCAGAGCAGAGACGGATGAAGCAGGTAAAACAGTGGAATGTCAGATCTTGCTGATATCTGCTCGCACTGAGAGACACTGTGTTGGATAGGATACACTGTAGGTAGTTGTATTGTATAGCACTCTGCTGCTGCTCCTTACCGTAGGCCAGAGACCCTATTTGAGGATGACAGCCAGACTGCAGCCTCTCATTACTGTTCTAGCAGATAGGTTTATAAGATTTTCCTCTGGAACAGGGGCTGATATGGCTTGACTTATGTGGCTTAGAGGGGCTGAAATAGCTGGAGTAGACGAAGCCTTTGCAGCAGCAGCAACCTGATTAGGGTTTATCATCCTCCATATCATTCCAGTCGCACTCGTCCCCAATGCTACAGGGGCGCCATTAGGCCTCGAGTTGCTCACTGCTGACCTATTGGAGTCACCCAATTCCTTCAAGTCCAAACCCACACAGACACAGATAACAGATATGCACACAAACACCTACACACACACACAAACACACACACACACACACAGAGATACACACACACAGATACAGACTATAGCGTCTGCTCTTTGAAGCTGAAGTAGGTCTGTGTCGGCAAGCCTTCAATACTTGAATACGATGCCATGAAAACAAGCTATAAAAAGGCCTCCTATAGAATAATAAAGATATCACGACATGCCTCCTGCATCTCATCTTCAGGAGGAAATAGGCGTCACGTCTGCATGTATCTTAGGATAGGCTGTATCATACTACAGCCTATCCTTCCCCCGCACCTCTCTTATACTCACACTCTGAAGATACATGCAGACGTGACGCCTATTTCCTCCTGAAGTGCTACACAGGGTGTCTCCAGGCTATGTCTTACTGTCTGATGGCTGCACTCGCTCTGTATGTGTGTGTGAGAGAGAAAGTGTGTGTGTGTACAGCATCTGAGCGGCATCTTTAGGATCAGAAAAAAAATATCCAGATGATACAAAAATCTGCCAGGCCTTTTAAACGTGTGAAATATAAACACCTGTCAAAAAAACTCAAAGATCAAACCAAAAATTATGCATAACTGCAGATCATAAACAAAAGCAGCCTCAGTTCCTTCAGCCTCCAGAAGATACAGCTGGAGCCCAAGCTCCTCCTGCAGCTGCACAAGATCAGAGATCAGACAGCCAATACATCCTCTAATCCACACTGTCTCCAGTGCAACAATCTCTCCACAGATACAATCTCATTCTGTCTCCCTTTTTTTTGTTTAAAGCTCCACTAGGTAAGATTTCCTTGATTATTGAACTTTTTAAAGAAGTAAAATTACAGCTTGAAACTCACTGCAGCGCTGCATTGAGGTGTAATAGGAGGAATAGCGGTGCTCTCGTGTCTGTGCCAGGGCTCCTCTTAGCTCAAACCAGACTCTGTAAGTTTTCCGAGGCGGCCGCGACCAACGCTTGTGAGAACTGCGACCTGCTTTCCGACCTTTAGTTCTAATAGTTCTACAAGGACTACTGGTTCATTCTTTACAAACTAACATACAGACACTCTGGCAGAAGCTGGAAAGAGACCGAATATGTCTGTGAAAGCCAGAAAACGAGAAAGAGAAACTAATCAGCTTGAAACCATTATTACACTCTACAACTGTTACGTTAATATATTCTAATATACACAATCATATACAAATGTTATGAATTGTGGCATTAATTTACTCTTTTGGATGTTTAATGAGATATTGTTAAAGCTGGGGAATCACAGCAGTGCTGTGTTTGCCTACATAACACACATAGCAGGAAGACACTTTGTTGAGTTGTATTTTGCACAGCAATGGTTTGTAGCACAAACACTGCAAAACATGCTGTGGGATTATGTTCTTTATAAGTCAGTTAGTCATAGGAAACAAAAGACACAACAGCAGAAAAAGCTACTTTTTAAAAAGTAGTGCCTATAAAGTGCCTATATTCATTGTTGATTGTATTGTGTACAATAACAATAAAAAACAAGAATAACAACAACATGACCCACAGCTTATAATAAGACTAATTACAGCAGTCATTAATAGCACAATAATTCTATTATTATTATGTTATT